>NC_090182.1:13890620-14231453 GCF_024679245.1 Pseudorasbora parva
AAACGGCGAACCGGCAGGGAACACCTGACCTGACTGCTCGCATGCCCTCCGAGGAGGGGGCGGAACACCCTCAGGTGGCCCGCGGAGACCCTCTGCGCCCTGACATTGCGGCGGGGTTAGCAGCGCGGCCCCCTGTGGGCACCGAAGGAAGACGGGTACCGTGTGCTGAGGTAAGCACCGATTTCCTTCGGAGGGGAAATGCCAGGGACGATGCAGCTGAAGGCGAGAGATAGCTCGCAAGCGTCTCTTCGATCTTCGGCATCGCCCCATAACCATAGTGTCTCAGCCCAAATATATTACTATATTATACCGGTTTCCTCCATGACCTAGACACCTCGGTGTGCAGGTCAGGGAAGAACGGCAGGACGTTGATGCTTTGCACGAGAGGGCAGGAATCGCTCATCTACTTTCGTTTTCTCTGATTTCGATGGGATTCAGATATTTCAGCCAGCCAGTCGTTTCTTATTTTTATATTTAACCTGGCCACAGCTCTCGTGAGAACCTCAACTCACTAGCGGGTGACTGAAGTGGCGAGTCTTCAGTCGCGATGCTCTCAACGTCCACCTCCTCAGAGCTGGATAGTTGGAGCACCGGCGCCCCGCCCGGGGAGGAAGAGACCGCAGAGCGGGCTTCCAAACCCCGAGACGAGACACTGGACGATACAGGTGAGGGCTGAGATAAGGCTGGGCCCGTCTCAAACCCCTCTGTAAAGTCCATGTGTGAACCCCACGACTGAAGCCACCGCTCTGCCTCGGCAGCAGTGGGACCGAGCCGCGGGGAACACGAGCCGAAGCACCCTCCTCGAAGAGTGCCCGGCGGAGCGCAGCATTCTTAACGGAAGCCGCTCAAAAAATGTTCGCAAGCGGCCCCCTCAAGGGCTGCCTGAGCGTGCTGCGCTCCCAAACAGCCATACACAATGAGTGTGTTTCCCACACGCAATATATATATTTTGGGGCAGGGATGAACACACTGTGAAATGCTGTTCACTCGCCATAATCTCCTTTTTCTCTTTATGTTATAAAATATATATCAGATATATTTAACAAAGGTGGAAAATTCTCTCTAATGGACAGACAAAAACACCAAATAGACAGACAGGTTCACACAGATCGCTTACTGAAGGCACAGAAGCTAGTTCCTGTTTGTGTTCGCGGACCTTTTATAGTCTCCGGTCGATGACGTCATCACGTCGGCAACGTCATCACGTCGGCGACGATCGATCTCCCGATGGATTGGTTCTACACGCGCTTCACGACGCATTTACACAGAGGCGTTCTCACAGCGTTTCGACGCAGCTCGAGTTCCCCAAAAGGGAACATTATAAGTGCATCGCAGGAAATATTATAAAATAATAACATTCGGTTTTAGGGGCAGTTCATGGCCCCCATGTGTGTTCAAATAGTTTTAGTGGGTTCATGAGACTCTCTGCTGCACATTTCATTCAAGATGTTTCCTTGCGCTAACTGACCGACAGCAGTGAATAAACTGAGGCCAGCAGTGCTGTTTATGCATGCACAACTCCATTCAGCCTCTGATGACCCCTTTTTCTTTGCTGTAAAGCTCTCAATCTATCAGCACTTTGATTCTGCTGAGCTCCTCAATGTTAGCATTTAGTGCTAAGTCGTGTAGTCTATACGGCGTGATTCACACCTCTACATCAGCTAAGCAATTCAGTTCTAGTGCTCCAGCTCGGTCAGCGGAGAGGTTACGCCGTTGTCCATGGAAACAGTATATAGTTAATTTTAGATGAAACTTCCAACTTGTATTGTTCAATGTATTTATTGTTCTCCATATACCATGAGCAAATTAGAACTACATTTGTATGTGTGTGTGTCTACTGGATGTTATGTGATGTTTTTTTGATTGGTAACTCAGAGGATATTTGTACAAAAAAAATCCCTTGACCAGGACAAAATTCTCGGGAGCTCGTCATTGAGGTGAACAATACGGCATGGATGAGAAAGCATTTGCTTAATTGACATCATTATTTTTGTGGTCCTCATACTGCAGGTTTTGGTGTTCTGAGTGGCTTTTAATGTGCTGCTATTAGTTGCTAAGTTTGGTCTCCTAAACTGTCCTCCCTTATATTTAACATTTACACAGAACACAGTCATTTGTTTGGATAATTCGCAAAATAATTCACTAATTAGTCAGTTTTTGTAGATGGGCATGTAGTCACATGATTTCAACTCATTTATTGGCTAAAGGCAAAATCATATTTACAATATTCTTGTCTCTAGACATAGATTGGGTGCCTCCTTCAATTGTGATCGCTAAGATTTTTATTTTTTATTTAAAAATGCAGCAATGTTACATTTTTTTTTCCTTTACTATATTTTATAATGTCATTTATTCCTGCGTTGGCAAAGCTGAATTTATAGCTGTTATTACTCCAGTCTTCAGTGTCACATGATCCTTCAGAAACCATTCTTATATGTTGATCTGATGTTCGTGACATTTCTTTCTTCTGCTTATATTTTTTGATTAAAACATGTCCAAAGACTGGCCTACACTAAAGCCAGTTCCAATGTTCAGCCCAGATAATGAAACGTTTAGAGATCAAATCTTAGACCTCCCGATCTGCTCACGGACACATGGGCTGCCCTGACTATACAGTGCCTTGCGAAAGTATTCGCCCCCCTTGAACTTTGCGACCTTTTGCCACATTTCAGGCTTCAAACTTAAAGATATAAAACTGTAATTTTTTGGCAAAAATTTCAGTCTCTCAATGTGCAAAACTGATAGAGACATACCCCAAGAGACTTACAGCTGTAATCACAGCAAAAGGTGGAGCTACAAAGTATTAACTTAAGGGGGCTGAATAATTTTCACACCCAATTTTTCAGTTTTTGATTTGTTAAAAAAGTTTGAAATATCCAATAAATTTCATTCCACTTCATGATTGTATCCCACTTGTTGTTGATTCATCATACAAAATTACAGTTTTATATCTTTGTTTGAAGCCTGAAATGTGGCAAAAGGTGGCAGAGTTCAAGGGGGCTGAATACTTTCGCAAGGCACTGTATTAAACATGTTTGATATTTAGGATTTTAAATTAGGATGATTACTGCTATGATTATATCAGTACTTCCACATTAGCCAATGAGAGATAAGAAGTGACGGAACTTTTGAAATTCCAAAACAACATGCACTTGTACGAGTACGGTGTACAACTTAAATGGAGGACCAGCTGGTCGAAATGTGGCAGCAACACGACTGCCTTTATGTTTCCTCAAACAACTTTCTTCTTTTTTTTCTGTCTCTCTCTCTCTCTCACTGTGAGACAGTATCCATTTTGGTTACATCCGCTCCCACTTTTGAGACCGCAACATTTTTGGCTCCAACATTTTGGGACAGGGAAACGTTCATATGCCACTGTCCTATAGATTCGGCAATCTTACAAAGATATTAATACCAATTTTAACAGTATGTAACCATTGTATATCAACATTAATTAAATGGTCTCTGATCCCCCCCCCCCCCCAGAGCTGAATAATTTGTATTTTGTTATGTAACATTAGTTGATTTTGAATTAATATTTAATGTCAATATACAATGGTTACACACACTTAAGCTGATTGTTGTATTGATATCTTTGTAAGACTGCCAAATCTATAGAATAGTGGCAAGACCGCGCTCTGAGTGCCCCCTAATGGACGGGAGCATTTCTGTTGTGTTGTGGCTTTTTTGTTGTGTTGTGGCTTTTCTGTTGTGCTGTGGCTTTTTTATTGTGTTGTGGCTTGATTTCGTTGCGTCTTTGATAGTTCACTCACGTGAACAAGCACCGATTTGCCTCTGATTTTGGGCATTTGTCTGCGATTTCGCCAAACTTGTCGGCAAGTGAAAACCGGGGGTAAAATCGTGCAGTGTGAACGCGGACTTAGATGACAACACAGATTTTTGACCCAAAAACAGCTGTTGACTTGTGGATGCAAATCACAGGCTTAACCAGGGAGAAAGAAGTAGGCCATCTACCATCTACCAGGAGAACAGTCATAAGGAAAGCGATGAAAAACAGCTTGATAAGTGTGCCGTGTAAAGTGTGAGTACCGAGTAGCATCTCCAGGCGCTCCCTTGAGAACCAGACTAAAAAAGTTATTTGCACCTCTGATTATAATGCTAAAAATCATCACCTTTACTAAACTGCAAACTGTTTTTATCATCATGTTTGTGGCCTCTCACACTTTGAAAATCTGATAAGATTTAGATTTAGTTAGATCCCTAACATGCTTGACTTGAAATTAAAGAATAATCATTGTGTTGGCTCATTAACTACATCTTCTGAGTAATTTCTTGTCATGTTACCATGGTAATAATTTGGTAAGAACGTCTATTATAGCTCCTGAATGTGGAATGCATTTTCAAACATGTATTTCTGAAGAAGCCAGGTACATCCTGGTCTGTCTATCCGTACCACTGTTGACTTTCAGGGTGTTATCGATCCAGGGTATTGATTGGCAGGCAGCTATATTATACTGGTAGCCTATGTATGAAGAATTGAAGTCACAGTATAGAGTGTGACTCAGAACTGAACAGCACGGCCCTGGAGAACTGCACCTCTTCTTGCCTAAATGAGATCCATTACAGTAGAGTTAACTGAGTATATCTTGAAAATAGAAGCATACATAGTAATGAGGTGAAATAATGGTGCGCAGTCCATTTGGAGAGTTTTTCTTGTGTTGTTTTGCTGCTGCTTTTGAATGTTAAGCCGTTTAGATGACTAATTGTTCACACTAACAAACTTCAGATTTGAATGCATCATTTCCGACTTTCCCTTCATAGTTTCCCGTGGCTATCAACGGAGAATGGATAGCGCAATTTGGTTGTATGAAATCACTGCAGGGTGAGCGGCAATTAGGCTCGTTTCAGTAGTGCAGTCAGTTGATATATTTGCGGAAACAATTAAACAGATGCGCTGATGGGGACGGCCAGGAGGCTTTGTTTGCAGAACAGACTTCACCAATGAGAAGAGAAGCCCCTCAGCTGTTAAATCACAGATATAGGGGTGACCGTGAAGCACTGGCCGCTTTATCACTGGGACGAAGTGGTTTGACCTATGTTGGTAGAAGATGAGGTGATATGCTAGTTGGGCTCAGCTTAACTGTTCTTGGCACCGTCTGAGCTCATTTACCTTGCTTAGATAAGCTTGTAGATAAGCATCTCCCGCAGAAGGCTCAACGAATATGGCATATGCAGCCGAGAGTGTGTGCTAAAATATTTTGTACCCAGTTGAGAAGTGTCAACCACCCAGCAGACAGTGTTTACAGTGCAGTTTTCCTTGAGGCATTCAATAAAATGACCCCGGCTGCAATTTCAGGAAACCATCTTAATATTTTAAGATGCACAGTAGAGACCTTGAGGTCCTTAAAATCAGAATCATCTGTATAATGACAGACTGATTACTGTTATTATCTTTCTCCCTATCACGCGTCCCTCCCCATCGATCTCCGTCGCCAGCTGTATTTTTCCTAAGACAATTATACGTCTAATTGTAATCACTGTTTCTGATCTGTGCTACTAAAGGGCATTAACAGACAAAGATGTTCATTGATTCCTCGCTTTTGATTCATCTTGCAAGAGAATAGAGAATTTTTAGCCAAAGTTAATTATCTCTGAGGGACTACCCATAAGTCAAATTCTGTTTTATATGCTTAAGCTTAATTTGAGAACATTTTGTCTGAGAGTTTGACTCTTGGCCCAATTGGGTTTCTTTTTTGATGAATACACGTGCTCTGATCATTTGTTCCCCACTGATTTTCTGATGTAAGAACAAATGGTTCAGAAGGTTTGGCACTCGTTTGAACACAGCAACTAAAGCTGCAGTTCTGTTTTTAATGTCCCATCCATCCATCCATCCATCCATCCATCCATCCATCCATCCATCCATCCATCCATCCATCCATCCATCCATCCATCCATCCATCCATCCATCCATACTTTAGAATACTGTTCCATCATTAAATAATAATTACACAGGAACAAATCAGTAATACATTATCAAGACTCTAGTAACTACTATTAACTAACAAGAAACTGATTAATGTAAGTAAATAATAGTGCTTAGTTGAATGTGGCAGGTCACTATTAGCTATACAGTTTTTTTCATACCTCCCAGAATACTGCTAAAAACTATTATATACAGGTTCGTAATTAATGTGAATAATGCATAATAATGTATAATTAATTCTAAAGTGAAGGTGATGGTAACCCCCTGGTAATGACTCAATTGTTTCTAAATCCTTCAGAAGGAATTACTAATTATTAATGAAAAACATGTGGTTAAGTTTTATAGTGCAGTGGCGGCAGTGGCTCAGTGGTTCATGTAGATTGTCTACAGACCGGAAGGTTGGTGGTTCGATCCCCGGTTCCACCTGACCAAGTGTCGAGGTGTCCATGAGCAAGACACCTAACCCCAGCTGCTCCCGATGAGCTGGATGGCGCCTTACATGGCAGACACTGCCATCGGTGCATGTGAATGGGTGAATGTGAGGCAAGATGTAAAGCGCTTTGGATGGCCATAGGGTCTGTTAAAAGCGCTATATAAATGCAGTCCATTTACCATTTACAGACTGGAAAGTACTGCATAAGTAAAGCGAATTCCTTAAGTCAGTTGAGGAGACATAAAGGTGACATTGAGGTGACAATGAAGACTGAAGTAATAACAGCTATAAATTCAGGTTTGCCATCACAGGAATAAATTACGTAAAAATGTTTTATTGTAATATTGCTGCATTTTTAAATCAAATAAATGCAGCCTTGGTGAGCATAAGAAACTTCCATCAAAATCAAAAAAATCATTTTGAAAAATCGTAATTTGGTAATTATAGTGTAACTATAAAGTAAGTATGTTTAGGGTATAAGGGAACAATATGATTGTAATGAAGTATGTTGATAATGGGAAGGAGGCGGAAAACCGGCGAACGTTCGCAAACTTTAAAAAAAAGAAAAGAACAAAATACAAAGTAAAAGTGGCAGCCCCTCACGGATGATTGCTACACACACACACACACACACACACACACACACACACACACACACACACACACACACACACACACACACACACACACACACACACACACACACACACACACACACACACACACACACACACACACACACACACACACACACACACACACACATCACAAAACAAATAAAATACAACATAAAATCCAGGCCTGGTCCTCTCTCCTCCTTTACTGTCATTGCGCCTGCTTTTATGTGACCGAGCTCCTCCATGGGACACAAGGCCGGTGAGGAGCGCAGCTTTATTTGCTGAATAAAGGGGTAACTATCAGGAAAATGAACAAATTATTTATACTGTAAGTATTTTTTAATTAAGTGGTAATTATCCACGTAGTTACAGGGTAAGTATATGCAGGCTGTAAATTAAAGTAGTGTTTGTTATCCTCTTGTTTCATGTAGCTACAGGGTAAGTGCAATAATACAATAAAAAAAACAAAAAAACGTTTCATTTCAAATACTAATGTCCTGACAGAAAGAGATATCATATTTACCCTGTATCTACAGGAAACAAGAGGGGAACAAACACCACTTTAATTTAAAACCCCTAAGATTCACACTTACCCTGTTACTACACTCCTGAACAAAATCTTAAGACCAGGGGATTCATTCCAAGTTTTACACATTTTGCACTAGTGGATCATAACCGGGTTGTATGTGCTGCTTCAAAATGCTGAGAGTTATGGGACAAAAAAGCCAAGTGGTAGACCCAAAAAGATTTCACCTGGACTGAACCGCAGGATCCGACAGGTTGTCTGTGAAGACACAGGTCGATCCTCAACCCAAATGAAGGCTCTTACTGATGCTGACTGCAGCCCAATAACCATAAGGCGTCATCTGCTAGAGAAGGGCTTCAAGAACAAAAAACATCTTCAAAGGCCACGTCTCCTCCCACAACACAAACTTGCCTGTTTAGAATTTGCAAGGGAGCACCAAACATCGGACATTGAAAAGTGGAAGAAAGTTTTATTCTCTGACGAGAAAAAATTTAACCTGGACGGTCCTGATGGCTTCCAACGTTACTGGCATGACGAGGAGATCCCACCTGAGATGTTTTCTACGCGGCACAGTGGAGGAGGCTCCATCATGATCTGGGGTGCTTTTTCCTTCAATGGGAAAATGGAGCTTCAGGTTGTGCAGGGTTGTCAAACGGCGACTGGCTATGTGGATCTGCTGCGATAATGACTGGGTCTTTCAACAGGACAACGCTGCAATTCACAAAGCCTGCCTGACGAAGGACTTCTTCCAGGAGAATAACGTTGCTCTTTTGGACCATCCTGCATGTTCCCCTATCTAAATCCCATTGAGAACATTTGGGGATGGATGGCAAGGGAAGTTTACAAAAATGGACGTCAATTCCAGACCGTGGATGCCCTTTGTGAAGCCATCTTCACCACATGGAGCAACGTTCCCACCAGCCTCCTGAAAACAGTCGCATCAAGCATGCTGAAACGAGTTTTTGAAGTGATCAACAAGAACGGTGGGGCTACTCACTACTGAGTCCTTTTTTGACACTTTTAGTACTGTTGTGCATTTATTTTTGGGCTATGGTCTTAAATATTTGATCAGCTGATGAACGGCCTGTTTGAGTTTAAATGCAGTTTTTAATAAATTGCCTACTCTCTATTTTTTGTCTCTTGCTCCTGTTTCTTCTTTTGGCATTTTGAAGCAGCACATACAACCCGGTTATGATCCACTATAGCGAATTGTGTAAAACTTGCAATGAATCCCCTGGTCTTAAGATTTTGTTCAGGAGTGTAATTACTAATTAGGGAGTACTAGATAATTACCCCTTAATTAAAACATACTTACAATATAAATGATTTGTAAATGTTTCAGATAGTTACCTCTTTACACTCTTACAAATAAAGGTTATTAATGGTCTTCGCAGTATGGTTCCATGAATAACATTTAATATCCAAATAACTTTTCCATTGCACAAAAGGTTCTTTGTAGTGCAAAAAGGTTCTTTAGACTATAAAATGGTTAGAAAAAAAGGGTTCTTTAAAAACTTTTCACAAAACAGTTTTTTGGGGAACCAAAAATGGTTCTTCAAATCTATGGCTGTAATCTAAACCATTACCCAATGTTTCTATAAATGTGTTGCTATTTATCTATTTATTTTTAAGAGGTTGACCATTTACTTTTCCTTAGTACAGTAGCTTGTAATGTCAGTAACTACTTCTGGCTTGCTTGACTAGTTTAACTTACTAATATGAGTAGCTTGTAGCATGGCAAGTTCTAACTTAAAACTATCTTTCTTAATGGTGGTAGTCATATAACTTTGCATGCACGTTCACACACAGGTCTTTGCACAAAAACAAATCACACGCACCAGGCAAAAGGTCGTTTGTTTCACCCGGGGCAAGACACGCGTGTAGATGACAAGGGCTGAAATGCCTTATACATTCCAAAAAAGGATTGTGTTTGCATCCTCATAAATATTAATACGCATCATCCTCTTTCATGTAATACTATGAAGCAGTTACAGTCCACAAGCTGCAAGGAACTAACACAGATTTCCCATTATATCTGTATTGTTAGATCACACAGGGAAAAAGGGGCCCTAATTACATCCTCGTCTTTTCACAGTCTTTAGCCAAGAACGTTGAAATGCCTCCTTGAAACAAGCACACAGGAAACAGCTTGTCCAAGGACTTGGGAAGGATTACAGCGTATCAGTGCTGTATCAATGTCACCTTTATAATCTTTCTGTATGTAAATGATGCTCGCACATTTGCATTTTTTTGTGTTTTTTTACCCTTCTCTAAAAGCTTCTTAGCTCATCATAGCAGGAGTGACCATGAGATATGCCCTAGAGAGAGGAAGGCAGAGTCTCTTGAGGAAGTGCCCTGTCACTGCTGTAAGGTATCGTACCAGGGGGCTTCTCATTAATCTAGAACCCAAACTGGGGGCAGAGGAGACATGCTTCATCTACTGTGGAACAGCGTAGAGAAATCCTTTAGCCGCCCATTATCTCCTATTTTTGATCTCCGTCTTATGGAGGCAGGTTTGGGAAAATGCCTTTATTTTTCATAATCCTCTCCATGCCTTATTCATATTTCATGAGGAACGCTGGGGGTATGAAAGCGTCTAAAACTAATCCACTGCATGATATTTAGTCCCAGATTAAAATCTTTCACTACACTGCACTATAATTCTGTTCTTATTGATTGCCTGCCTCCATAAAATGCAAGTCGAGGATGTTCCATACATTTTATTTCTGAGATTGTATTAATGCGCTCCTTTAGTGGCCCCATACTAATGTGGTAAGAGAGCGGGAATGCTAACGGAGTGAAATATGAAATTCAGAGAGAATGACTGATTCTCAGATGAGATGGTATGCGTTTAGCAAGTTGTTTAAGGTGAGAAAAAAGACGAGAGGCTAAGACATTTATTTACCACATCTCTGAAGCATAAACAACATTAAACATCTGCATAAATTTTACAGAGTTCTGAGACCAATATTGGATATATATATAAATATATTAGAGCCGGGACTTTAACGCGTTAATTAAGATTAATTAATTATGAGACTTAAAAAAAACAAAAAAAACATAATTTTAACCACACTTGTTTTTGCACCGTGGAACGTTTTTCAATGAATGAGTTTCGACGGACCGATTATACTGGAACACCAACTAGCGTTCACGAGTCAAGACAACAACAAACCATAGTGAACATGAACGAAGAAGCTGATGAGACCGCTTTGCTTGGCCCCGTGGATGGGAAATTTTGTTTTAAAAAAAGAAACTGTTTTTTCGCACTGTTTTTTTTTAGGCACATCGAGCCTCAAATATCACAAATATGCTTTTGCTACACTTAATGGCAAACATTGCACTTCTGGACTGAAATAAATAAACAATATTTTGTTGATATATAAAGTGTGAGGTCAGTAACATATCTTTTTATGTTTTTGGAAAAAAAAAATGCTAAAGGCTGCATTTATTTGATTCAAAATTCAGTTAAAAAGTAATACTTTGAAATAAGTAGACATTTTTAATCTTTTAACATCATATCATATTACAAATCCAAACTTTTCACTCAATTTGTTATGCTGTTAATTTGTTGTTATCAGTTACATTTCATATTCAGTTAGAATATAATGCAAAGAGCCCGATCACATGAAAATGCGTATAAATAATACGAGTGTGCAATGTCTTGGAATGTCAAAATGAGTTTTGCTGAGCATATAGTATGCAGTTTTTCGCGTGCTTATGATACGCACTTTATGTTTGCCTACACACGAAAAACTGTGTTGCATATGCACGGCAAATCTCATTTTGGCGTATACATTCCACGACATTGCACACTCGTAAGATACTATTGATACGCATTCTCATGTGATCGTGTTGAATGTGAAACTGAAGCATCTGCACTTCTCTTCTTAGACTTTTGGACCCCACCATTTTTTGTACGTATATATGTAATTGATAAGTTCAGTAAACCAGATAAATCATTCAGCTTATCAAATCTTCTCAGTCTGCTCAGAAGACTGCTGGGCTTCATTTGCACAACTTCACAGCTGTCAGTTACAGATGGTGGGGAAGTGTTTGAGCGGCACAAATCTATGAATTTTTCTCTCCAGTGTGCGAGTCAAGACATTTTAACTTTAATGAGACATGTCCTGCCCACTTCCCTGCTACTTAAAAGGGGGGGAAATCAAATTGAAACTAATTACAAATTGCTCTGTTTTTTTTTTTTTGTTTTTTTTTTTCAAGGTATCAGTTTATTAAACCAAGGAAAGACTTACAAAGAATTATACTATCTAAAATTACTGCTTTAGATAGTATAAAAACTAGTCAAATACATATAATTCTGTGTTCTTTCAGCATGAATGCGACTTTGTCTATTTTGGGCTGTAATGAGACTGACGTTTGAATAATTTGCCACATTTTGCGTGTCATTTTTTTTGAAAGCATTCAACGCCTAGAAATATTCTGTTGTATCTGTTCTGCTCACTTGAGAAATTAGGCCTATTTCATTTGAAGAAATCTGTAATCTTCTTAGAAATTGGTTCTGCCATGTCAAGCACCCAGCTTGCTTGTGCACACGCTCTGCTGTGATCAGCGTGTGAATGTGTGTCGACATATCAAAGAATGTGAAGTGACTGTTTGTTTCCAGCATGCCGCAGTAATCTGGGTACAGAGCACTCATCTGGCCGCTGATGTTTCATGTCTGTTGCTGCAAATGACCCAGTACGCTCACTGCTGCAGATTATGTCATTTATGAAGAGCTTGCATGCACACAAAGAAGCGGATTGTTGGCTTTCGTGGAAGGGGAGAGATAAACTTCCAGGATGCGGGGTTATTTGTTTGTGTTCTCCTTTTCTGCGCGTCTGACATGATGCAATCCAGTATTTGTTATTCCTGATTGCCAGGATTGTAAAATGTCTCGCCCTTTTCCCTGATGAATACATTTAATTGGTCATTATTGATTCCTGTCCCAGAGCACATCCGAGTTGAAACCTACGTAATTGCATACCAACAGATGCGGGATCGGGCAATAACCTATTTTGATGATTGAAATTTCTCATAGATAGCTTTCCTGCTCTGCCGTGTCTTCTTTCCAATGAAAGCGATCACATTGACATTTAGTGCACTTTTATTGAATTCTGAAATGATGGGCTCAGTGACTCAACTAGCACAACTAGCATTTGCATCACTCAGTTAGTTGGAGTTATTTAAAATATAGTGGTAGTCACTGTCTTTTTTCACTTATAATTTTACTTCATGTGATATATACTAAAAATAAACATATATTTCTTATAAAATATATAAGAAAATTAAACAATTGGCTCCCTTTTAGGCAAAAAGTGTGAATTTGGATTGGAATTTAAATCTGAATAAAAAGAAGAGGAATATACTGAATTCAAAGAACCCAAACACAAGAATTGCATTCTGCGTAGGTCAGTGGAAATTGCAATATTTTCAGATAAAGAACAAAGGATCTGTACTCGCTTGTCTTCTTAACGATTTGTTGGCTTTTTATATGCAACAAGGCACATATAGATCAAGGTCAAATGTTTCAGTAATCAGCCTTCTTCAGTGAATCATACAGTGTTTCAGGGCGCCGCAAAATCTTCAACACATCAATCACAGCAAATCATTCATTTATAACCTTCAACATCTAAAATCACAAATACTTACAAAACCTTCAATTAAGAATAAAAGTGGTGGATGATCTGATACACCAGGCTAGAAGCCATTCCTGAATCCATATCGCCATATGGAATCCATATATATATATATATATATATATATATATATATATATATATATATATATATATATATATATATATATTCTGTAAAAAAATCCAACTTATGTTTTATATGACAAATTCAGCTTTTAAAGTGTATTCAACTATTTAACATGAACGATATACACATTAGTTTGAACAACTGATTGACTCTAAGCTGAGAAAACTGAAAAAATGTTCTGCAGCTGGATGCCTTGAGAGGCTGGACAATTTAGAAAAGTACATTTTTCATTACATTCAATTTGAAGTAGAGTTTTTTATTGTAAAAATATGTTTTAAAGTCATACTTTGCTTTTCTTTTTTAAGTTGTAAGAACATAAAAAATAGATTGTATGGAACTTTTAATTCCATTTTTATTTTATTTTTTACCTTAGTTCAAATTCAGGAACTGAATAATGCTGATGGCCTTTCTCAAAGTCTCTGATGTGCACTTTTTTATGCTTGATTGATCAAAAAACATAATTTTTTCACATATTGTTCCTTGTTGTTGCACCTCTCTTCCCAGTCTGTATGTAGTGCTCTGGGCCCGGTTCCCCAAAACGTTCTTATCGCTAAGTAGTTCTTAACCTATTCCTTAACCTCTCTATTAACCCTATGGCACGATTCCCGAAACGTTTGTACGCTAAGTATATCTTATGTAAGTCACACTTTCGTAAGGTTGGTCTGGACCATTCGCAGCGCTCTCTTAGCGTTGTTTAAGCTCAAGACGCTAGTCGCCGCCACTGTGCAGCGGTCTTTAGAAATCAGCGCAGTACAGTACAAAATAAAAACAATGATTTTATGTTATGGACATTTTAAGACGAATTAGAAAATATGTTTGCAGTGGATACAGGCCTATTTATGAAGTTTTCTTTATTTGGTATCAGAACTAATACTGTGGTAATTAGGCTATTTTGTAATGTCATTAAACCGTTTAGATTGGCAATCGCTTTAGATAATTAACATCTGGCAAACAATTTGGCTCTAAATGGCTAAGGTCTATAAATGGGTAAGCATGGGGGGGGGGGGGGGGGGGTTGTCCAGTGAGCAACCAACTATGGCAGGGATACAACGTATCCTTCTATTAAATCAAGACGACGCCGGCCACAGAGACATTTAGTCCATGTCAATGTCTTTATTCGACAACTTAAGCCCTTTTGACATTTTGCTTGACATGGCTTTATTAAAAAAATTTGCCTCCCAAGTGTGTTGTCCATTTCATTTATTTGAACTCAAAATCAACGCAAAATAACACACAATGGTGTTAAAATGACACATGATGTGTTAAGTAGTTTAACACAATACATTGTGTTAAAAATAACTCATCATTTTTTAGAGTGTACCATTATTATAAAAGTGTATTACATAATTTTTAGAAGTCTTTAAAGCCATGTCAAGAACAACGGGATATGAAGGGTGGATGATTAGCAAGGGATACCCGTCTACCCTTCACAACACATCGTGTGAACATATTACTGACAATTTTATAGCTTTAATATTCTATATTTTACGGATAACTTAAACTATGTTGAAATAAATGTTACTGTAATATTTTGAGGGATGTTTTATTTGCATAGAATGTGTTGTCTTTCTTAAAGCCGTAATGCACCTTCGCGTGAAGTGGAAAAACGATCTCGGAGCAATCGATTCAGCACCTTCACTTGGGATAGCGCCTTTGTTAAGTCATTCTTGGAGGCAGCGTGTTAAGAAGCTGAGACACTTCGGGGAACATACTTAGGAACATAAACATCTTTGGTAAGCTATATCTTTTCGAGTCTTCTAAGCAGGCTAAGAGTGAGCATTATCGGGAAACCGGGCCCTGTTTAGTTCCTGTCTCTTTGAAGCCCCTCCTTCTGAAAAGTGCAATGTGCTCTGATTGGTCAGCCTAACCAGTGTGTTGTGAAGTGCTTCGAGTGTGTTTTGGAAATCTCACACCCTTACCATAACCGCGAGTTTTAACCCACTACTAGTGCAACTCAAGCAGGCTTTGTCCCCTTATTTTGGCTTACTTTTTGGGTGGAAATTACATATTTAATCATTTAGTCAACGCTTTTATTCAAAGTGACTTGTAGACTCTGGTTGAGTAAGGCAGGTCATTCCACCAGCTTGAAACAGTCAAGGTAACGGTATGTGAAAGTGATTTTGTGCCTCTTTGGGAAGGCAACGTTTACTTGTAGAATGCAAGGTCTGAAGTAGTGAGTTTAGATAAGGGGTGCAGAGGCAGTGGCTGTTCTGTAGAGAAACACCAGTGCCTTGAATTTGATGTGAGCACAAGTGGCAGCCAGTGCAATTTTATGAGGAGAGGTGTGACGTGTGCACTCTTCGACAGTATTCTGGATCAGTAGCAGAGATTTGACAGTGCATGCTGGAAGGCCTGCCAAGAGAACATTACAACCGTCCAGTCTGGATGGAACAAGAGCTTGGACTAGGAGTTGTGTAGCATATAGCAACCCTATTCATCAGATCTTCCTAATGTTGTATAAGGCAAATCTGCAGGACTGGGCAATTCTAGCAATGTAGTCTATTCACAAGAAACTGGAACTTGCCTTAACTTGCACCAAGTGGATGCTGCACACTGGTGGTGGTGGTGGTGGTTGAGGAGAGACCCCTGCCATGAGTGTAAAGCGCTTGGATGTACAGTAGTACACATGAAAGCACTGTATAAATGCCTCATTCGATTATTAATAAAGTAAATAGGGTCAATTTTGATTTAATGTTGATGTTAAAAGTCCATTGGGTTATGTTTTATTTTGCTAGTTTTTGCTTCTGATTCATGGCAACAGTCCAGCAATAAATGTAGTATATTCTCCCTTGGGCTCAAGTCCTGTTATTTCACTTTGAAAGAAAGGAACAAACTCCCCACTTTTTTTGCACAGGACTGTTGATTCCTTTGTGGCGCTGTGTTTTAATGAGGCTTATGGTGCAGGCTCTCATATTCAAGTACAGTTCAGTGGGACTTCTCATTTTTAAGGGCAAGCACTTGGCTGAATATACCTGCAAAATCCCTTGATAACCGCCTCTTATGATGTTCCCGGGAAGGGAGAAAAAATAGTGGAAGTTCATGCCGGAGACAGCACAATTCCCACATGATACAATCCATCTACTCCAATTAATTCACTGACACACTTATGTTACGCACTTATTTCATTTTGCAATCCAAAGTTAGATGATTTCTGATGTTTTTAGGGTGAGTGGAGGCTGTTTAGAAAGAAAACACATCATTTATTGAGGATAATAATACTCTTTTGGAAACAAATCGAGTGAATGGGTCATTTCAGTTATGCACTACATTGTCATATTCCTGTTTTGTTATATGCATAAAATAGAAGAACCACAACTTTTAGAGATGGATATCATAGTTTTCTGTTTTCACTTTCGCAGCTGTGAACAAATTTGAAATATTTTGGCTTAAGAAAAATAATTAATAATTATAACATTAAAGGGTTAGTTCACCCAAGAATTTCATTTAGTCATTAATGACTCACCCTAATGTTGTTCCACACCCGTAAGACCTCCGTTCATCTTCAGAACACAGTTTAAGATATTTTTTATTTAGTCCGAGAGCTTTTCTGTTTCTTCATGAAATTGTATGCACACGATACAGTCCATGTCCTGAAAGAATATAAAAACATCATCAAAGTAGTCCATATGTGACATCAGTTGGTTAATTAGAATCTCTTGAAGCATCGAAAATACACTTTGGTCCAAAAATAACAAAAACTACAACTTTATTCAGCATTGTCTTCTCTTCCCTGTTTGTTGTCAATCCTCATATAAAGATTCAAACGGTTATGAATCAGTGTATTGATTCATGATTCTGATCACCAATGTCACGTGATTTCAGCAGTTTGGCAGTTTGACACGTGATCAAATTTACAAATATGTTTTTGTACTTAGTTGTAAAAGTATAAGGATGGCACTTAGTGTATATATTTATTCATATTTTAGTTAATGATTTGTAAGAGCATGCCTTTACTTGAGGCGTCACATCATACTTATCTCATTATTTATTAACAATCACTAACATCAACTAATGACTTGTTAATGTATGATTTTGTCATGGCTTTACTACATCATAATAAATTCACTGTTAACTACTTAACAAATTCAGGTTATGATTTATCATAAACTTACTTTCAAATACACATGCAGTGCAACTAGTATTCAGGCCAGTTAGCTGATGCCGTGTAGCTTTTCAAAGAGTCAGAAAGCAGAGGAACAGTGTGATCACAGCCTGATACCCAGCAAACGTTCCCTGAACTTTCTGCATATATTCTGTTTGTTTTTTCTTTTGGGAACGATTCCAACTGTTGGTAGCCAACTACGGTAGGTTGAGTTAGATGGGAAAGGGAGTATCACAAAACAGATTAAGCCCTTTAAGATCAATTATTAGTGGATTTAGTATGAATGGAAATAATAATGAGAAACTAATCTTGTGCATTCAGTAATGTTTATGACAAAGCTGCTGATGTCTTCTTTTGGAGCCTGATTGATTTAGTTTACCTCTAAATGTTAATTAATGCATTAACTATCAAACACTAATTAAGACTGCTGTTATTCATGCTTGAATCCCGATGACCCCAGTCATAGTTAAGGATGGCTCTTCATTGGTTTATGATTAGTTCATATCTTCACTAATCATTAGTTCATGTAGAATTATTAATTCAGGTATTAGTACATGGTTATTCATAGGGTTATTGTAAAGTGTTACAAGAAAAAGTCTAATCATTTTTTGTCATCGTCTTTCTTAGTATTGTTTATAGCTTTCCTGTGACCTCAATATAACTTTCCATTCTGTTCATTTTTTTTTATATCCCTTTAACAAAAATGTCTTCTAACATCATTTTGGAGGGGAAACAACTGTACAAAAACCAGTATTACCGATGAGTTTGATGAGTTGAGATGTTTTTTGCATTTACTCAATTAGAAATAGAGTAAGTATGTTGATAATCAAATTTCAAATGATGGTTCAAAATATTAAGTTGACATTACTGTTAACTAATTGTCAATAGCTAACTCTTTATTTTCATCTGGTTAATTGTCTTGTCATTTAAGTGCTTGAGCATGACCAGAGTATCTTTCTGTAAAACAAACTAGAAATCCATCCTTAAATTACAACACAAACATATTCTTTCAATGTAGAGATTTCAAAAACGCACTGCATAAGAGGAATGACCCGCATAGCAGTGACATTGGTATTCAAACACCATATTTTCAATGTCTCAAATGAGTTTTAGGTTTTGGATAGGCCATCTGAGCTCTTTTAAAAGCCTCGGTTTTCTTTGATCATTGACTCAGTGACATTTTGCGTTACAGTGAGTAGCAAGTCTTCTTTTGTTTTGTGCCTGACAGCGCTGTTTGACAAACTACAGGACTGGTTCATTACGATTCAATCCCAGTGCCTCCTGAGCCTGGAACAGCTGTTCTTGCCTCAAACAAACTTAGAGGAGGGGAAGTGTGCTCTCTGCGATCTGTTCCTATTAGTTGTCTTCTAACGAAGCCTAAGCACACAAACCCCCAACAAGAATTGAACGTGTCAGTGACTTGACATTGATCCAAGTTTTGCGGTGTATTTTAAGCCACGTATCTTGTAGGCAATATGTCACTGTACACAGATGATTTTTCTATTAAGGGAACTTTTCTTTATCCATGCATGATTTTAAAGGTAAAGCTTTAAGAATATATAAGATAAAGCGTTTAACTTGTGTGCCACAATACCAAACTTTTTTCTTTTCTTAGTTTTTTCTGTGTCTGTGATTGGTCAGATACACTGCTCTTAAACTCATGCCTTTGCTTGGCCAGTGTTAGTCTGTCCACTTTAGTCTGACCATTCAAACGAACAAATTGTATTTCTGTTTGATGTCGCTAGTGATGGACAAATTACACATTTCACCTTTAAAATAAATCATTTACGATGTATTGTCATTATCGGCAGCTTTGTGTTTTTACAAAAGCCTTTCTATTTGATTAGGATGGAAATGAGAAGTGCAACATCTCTGCCAGGGCAGATTGACAGTTTGAAGATCAGAAAAGTCATTAGTTTTAAGATTGCGTTTACTGCTTGAGTTTTATTTGGTATCACAGCAAGATGTGTCAGCTGGTGGTAGATTTGATCATTTAAATTTAGAAACAACTGATTCAAAGTTCAAAGTGTATTGCTAACTTTGTTGCTCGCTAACTTATTGAACTCCGATGCTTATCCAATTATTTTTTCCCTCCAAATTCTGAAAAATGGCATTATTATAATACACAATATCAAACATCTAAATTGTCACATACACATGATCAGATTTGGTTAAAAAAGAAGAAGAAGAAAGAGAAAGAAAATATGTTGGTCCACTTTACTCATTCCACTAATTATAACTTTCCAAGTACATGTGACCTACCAGTCAGTAGTAGTCTCCTTTATATCTGCTAACATTTTATTGTGATGATCCTTCAACTTGTGATGATTGTGATTGTGATGATATTCTACTGACTAAAAGTAACTTTTCAAGTTAACTAGTCAGTGGAGTATTAGTAGACTGTATGCTTAATATCTGTTAACATTTCATTTTGAACATACATTCTAGTAGGGCTGAACAATATATCGTATCGATATCTAGATATGAACTTTCAAGATATTACTATCGAAGAAAGCAACGATATCGACGATATAGATTTCCCCTCTCTGCGCTCACCCTGCATACAACTCTGGCAGTCACAACAAACATCAGTTTTATGAGTGCCCTTGAATACACTGCTAAAGCCACTACCAGGGACGTGGGAACTATATTGTGGGTGGGGTGTGGGGGGTGGGGGATTTTCCATGGTGTGACTCCTCACGTGACACACCGCAGCCGCAACAGCGCTGAATTAATGATGATTGGCTTTTATGTCATTTTTCCTTTTTTATTTAAAATATTCACAAATGTCTTTGCTATGGCATGAAATATCTGACATTCCCATTGTCAAATACATGGAAGTGGAAGTATATTGTTGTTTAAACACCTTTATAACAATCGTGTTAGTTGAGCTGTAAGCGCGATGGGCACCGCCGTGTTAGTTTGTGCCGCAGACGCAGTTCAGAGAATCGGATCTGTTGGATTTTACAACCTCTATGTTTACAACACGTGAATTCATCTATTTCTCCCGAAATACTTAAAAGTAAGTGGCTGGTAAACTGGGGATAGAATAGAGTAAACATTAAAGTTACTTACACAATGTGTGTATCTGATATATGAATAAAACATGTCAAATTATAATGGAAAGGATTATTATTGCCTCTTCCATAGACATCATTGTGTATTTTACAAACTCTTAATGTATTGTTTTTGTTAGTACTTATGTGAATTTATATGGTTGAAACCTAAAATTAACAGTATGTAGTTGAATAGACTGAAAAGTTGTAATATATGACAGCTCTGAGAGTGCCTGTCTCTGGCTAAATTCAACATTTGAATTTAGCAGTTGATCATGTGATGCACTTGATCATACGCTCCAGGGACCAGCCTAGACTGATTACACCTGTGCGATCGTTCGTGTGAAAGGCTTAAAAACAATAAATGTAACATTAGGCTTAAATCTTTTTATTTTTCAGAGAAATGCTTGGTTTTCACCGAACACATAGTCATATCATAGTGTATCGATATCGAGATATCTGGCATGAAAATCGAGATATGTAATTTTGTCCATATCGTTCAGCCCTACATTCTAGCTAAAAGTTGTAGAGTATTAGTAGACTGTATATTTGCTAGCACTTTATTTTGATGGTCCTCCAGAAAACATTCTACTGACTATAAGTCAACTTGCAAATAAAAACTTTGCATGTCAACTTATTAAAGGGTAAGTTCACCCAAAAATGAACATTCTGTCATTAATTACTCACCCTCATGTCGTTCGACACCCGTAAAACCTCATCTTCAGAAGACAAATCAAGATATTTTTGTTGAAATCCGATGGCTCAGACAGGTCTTCATTGTCATTTCCTCTCTCAAGACCCATAAAAGGCACTAAAGACGTCGTTACCATTTTTAGAAATGAAATGCGCAAAAAAACGAAATAAAGACTTATAGTGATGGGCCAATTTCAAAACAAAACTTTGAATGGTTATGAATCAGCGTATTGATTCATTATTCGGATTGCATGACAAACCGCCAAACTGCTAAAATCACGTGACTTTGGTCTCGAATCCTGAATCGGTACGCTGATTCATTACGGTTCAAAGCTTTGTTTTGAAATCGGCCCATCATATGTCATTATTTCATTGTTTTTTTGTTTTGTTTTTTTGTGCACATAAATTACTCAAATTCAGCACTGAATTGCAGAGTGCAGATTCATTCTTTTAATCCAGCTAAGCTAAGCATAAGCTCTTGCTTATGAAATTAATGATTGACATCCACTAGTTGTCTGCTTTTTTCTGTTTATTAAGATAATTACAGAGCCTGATGGAGATATATTTCTCTGCAGGCGTGTTGTGTCTTTGTGCGTGTTTGTTTTTTAAGGTCAAACACAGCAGGGAAGTTTGCACACGTAAGCGTATAGGTGTGAACCGGTTTCGTTGTGGTGCTGTGGATGTTGTCCGCTGGGACACACTCAGCCAGATTGTGGTGCCGATAGGAAGTGCAGAGCGCATCCTTCACAAGCTGTTCCTAAGCTTTCACTGCTGCCAAATACAGCATAGCACCCGTAGCTACTGGGGATGTTTGTTTTTGCTGAACACTGTTTATTTTTTTCTCTTCTATATATATATATTTATCACAAAAACACTATGCCTTGCAGTGATGTAATTTACAAGAATCTTCCCAACAGTGTAATTCATAAAAAAAAAATGTTTTTGCTTGAATTACCACAGCCATTGCAAGTGACTCTTTAGGTGGAACATCTCATCAGGAGATTAGAGGCCTTTTGTAAGGAGATCTCGAGAATAAAGAAGAACAAAAAGCACTCTATGTAATGTAGGTGCTGTGAATGAAAGATATTGCTATTCAATACTTTTTAAATTATATGATATACATTTACTTTTTTTGTGTGGTTTCCTTGGCATTGATATGGGGTTGCTGGTTTGGTTTGATTGCTAGATGGTTGCAAAATCTGCCTCTTTTCGTCCCCATAGATTTGATTCTGGTTGCTCCTCTAATGGGCCTGTGGGATTTTTCCACCCTTTTAGTTGTCTACAAGGCAAAACATTTATATTTATATTTAGCATTTGGCAGAGGCTTTTAACTTTTAGTGACTTACATTGCATTCAAGGTGTGCATTTTGTTACTTCATGCATTCCCCAAGAATTTACATTATGACCTTGGTGTTGCTATTGCATGTTGTACTGTTTTTTAGCTACAGCTATACAGCAAAAAAATGAATGTTTGATAACCGCACGCCTCTTCTTAATAAGCCACACAATTTAAAGTATTGTCCATTTCTGTATCTTAAACATTGTAGAAAGAGTTTCCAGAAATATATATTTTCCCTAAAATGGTCAAAAAGAGAAACAGAACTGCCAGAAAGAGATTGTTGTGTGAGGGAGAATAGTTAGGACGAGTGAACTTCCAGCCCATGGACTGTAAAGTCAGTCAGATCAGCTGTCAAATGTCTCCAAAATCACTTTAAAAGTCGTGCAAAAAAGAGCTGACCAAACTGCAATGCCACTTTTCATTGTTCATTAAAAGTGACCTCACTTCACTTAAAGTATTTCAGCGTGTCACTGTAAAGCTGAGGATCCAATCCAAACATATTCATTCTTAATTATCCAACTCCTAATTATGCTGTATTTGTTTTGTTTTTAAAATCCCCTTTTTGTATCAGTCGGTCTCTGAGATTTTTCATCTAAAAAGAGCCACACAAGCTCCAGTTTAAGCAAACATCTGATCTCATAAAGTACAAAGTATACTTATTTAGTTCTTTTGAGAGAGATTAGTTACTATTTCATTAGAAATATGTTGTTGTCTTCGTAATATATTCTGTAAAATAGCCTAGCATATGAGAATCTACACTGTACACAAAGAAAAAAGGTACATTGCTGTCACTGGGTACGGTACCCTATGACAATACTAATATGTACCTTTTCACTTTTGTACCTTAGGGTACTGCCCCAGTGACAGCAATGTACCTTTTTTCTGAGAGTACAAAAAAAGTACTTTAAAGGGTTAGTTCAGCCAAAAATGAAATGTATGTCTTTAATGATTCACCCTAATGTTGTTACACACCCATAAGACCTCCGTTCATCTTCGGAACACAGTTTAAGATATATTATATTAAGTCTGAGAGCATATGCACACTATACTTTCCATGTCCAGAAAGGGAATAAAAACATCATCAAAGTAGTCCATATGTGACATCAGAATTAGAATCGCTTGAAACATCAAAAATACATTTTGGTCCAGAAATAACAAAAATGACGAATTTATTCAGCATTGTCTTTTCTTCTATGTTTGTTTTCAATCCTCAAATAAAGATTCAAACGGTTATGAATCAGTGTATTGATTCATGATTCGGATCGCCAATGTCACGTGATTTCAGCAGTTTGACACGCGATCCGAATCATGAATCAATACACTGATTCATGACCGTTTGAATCTTTATTTGAGGTTTGAAAACCAACGCGGAAAAGAGAAGACAATGCAGAACATGTAAGCACTGCACTCTATAATGTGTGTGTTTGCAAATCGAATTCCTGAATGTGCTAATGTGGCTAAAGCTACCATTGTCTCTCTGTTACTGTATTCACCGAAACCAGAGCATGTTATTTTTAACCTGAAAATCCTCTCTGCCCGTACAATTCAGAAGGGGACTTTTTTTACTTCTTAAAAATAAAATTAATGATGTAACTCTGATCTCTGTGAATACAGAGACAATGATATCTTTAGACACTGTATAGTGTCCTAACCAGCACATTCAAAGACGATTCGCGCAGCCTACATTTGCAAAACATAACTTGCGATACTTACATGTTTGAAAATGAAGTTGGTTTAAACAGTTGGTATTTATCCATCTTTGTGAATTCTACTCACTGTGATGTTCTCCACACTTCAGTTGTTGATGTTTATCCATGAGCTTTAAAGGCTCTGCCCTATTGTGAAAAGCTGTGCTGGAGCAGCAGCTCATTTGCATTTCCGAAGACACACACGAAAACTGCGTGTAGGGGCTTTTAAAACATAAAACATAATCTGTGATGTATTTTTTTGCGAAACTTCAGACACATTCTGGGGACACCTGAGACTTATATTATATATATATCTAGTAAAAAAGGCATTATAGGGCCCCTTTAAAGCAGCAATTAAGCTTAAGTTTTTAAGTTGAAAGAGTTGACAAAGTTAAACATTTCATCTTCAGTCATATTTATTTTTAATTCCTCTTCATCGGGGTAAATTGCTTGTCCGCAGAGGCCAACAGTTTATTTGAACATCCCAGCATTTGTAGATTTTTTTTTTTTGAGTTAAGTTGCATAAAAGAATGACAAAGAAAACACTCTGAAAGCTAGACTCTGTTTGAAGGTGTGAAGAACAGGAGAGAGGTCTGTGCTGCATGTTTTATTGAGAGATTTAATTGTACTGTGTTTTACAGGGGAATAAGTTCACCTCATAACATTGGAAATGCCTGTGGCTCTGTAAATATAAAAGGGGAATATTGTGTTTTATCTTTTTGTGAATTTAAGCCAAAGAATTAAAATGTGTGTTAGAGAACAGTTGCAATAACCATAAATATTTCATAGCCTGTATAAATATGTACAGAGAGGAACATACTGTAAGCTTGGCTTAAAAACCTAGTAGTGAGCATCCTTTCTGTCTACTGTCTACATCCTAACCAACATAGACCCTCACAAGTGACTGATTAAATTTGACACACTCATAAGCAGCAACTCTACAAAAAAAAAAAAAAAACACTGCACAATTGATATTTGATGTTTGTGCATGTTGCTAGAATTATATGCTAATGTAAAATGCATAGTACTCACAAATAATTGAGTGAAAACTCCATAGTGATTCGATTGATCAAGTTTATAGATATTTTGTATTTATATTTAGCATATTTATAATACTTTAGATTCAGTTTCCATTTGTTAATAATCGTTAGCTGCATTAGTTAGCATGAACTAATAACCAAAAATACAACTAAAGCATTTATTAATCTTAGTTCATTTTAATTCCAGTAATGCATTATTGAAATCTAAAGTTGCATTTGTAAGTATTGTTTAATGGGCATGAACTAGCAATGAACAGTTGTACTTTTATAAACTAATGTTAAAGATTAAATACTGTAGCAAATTTGCTGCTCGTTGTTATTTAGTATACATTGTGCATTGTGTTATTTGTTGTAGTCAGTGTGTCTGTGTATATATTGTATTGTTTTATATGTATATAATATTTAAAAAGTGTTTATTTATTTTGAGTGTATACAATTACAACTGAGGATTTACAAAGCATTCTGGGATTGGCCTGACAGGGTTTCCACTGAATGGCATGACATGGCACAGTACAGTTTTTGCATTTGATTGTCAGAGGTTGTGAATGGTACGAAAATACTGAACTGTATACCATTTTTTTGGGGACCTTTCCGTCGAGGTACCTATAGTCCGGTACCTAAAAGATGGGGCTAGACTGCAGAATGTTGATTGGTTGACAGAGAATTGTCACTTGCCTGTGCTACAAGGGGAATGACAACACGAGCGTCATTTTTTTAATAAACAGCTCAAACACAATATTGCAGCACAATGTTTGTTTGTCTTGTGGCAAACAGCCGCATGCCGAGAAGCAAGAACAAGATCTGATTTATGTCCTCCATTGTTGTTTACTGTGTCGATTTCTTCTTTGTGCGAGGATGACTTTGATTGTTACTCTCCGGCATAGACCGTGCCGATCAAGTAAGGGTACTGTTGCTGGTGAAAACCATAGACTGTAAAAAAATATATATATATGGACGTAGTGACCATGACATCAAGCTTTCTAAAAAGCATTTTTTGAATCCCGAAAGTGTGTGGAGACATCTTGGCAGCGCGTCACTCCCAGATAATAAAAAAAAAAAAAATGGGAAAAGATGGGGGACGTGGGTGGAGCTGAGGTGAGGTGACTAACAGACAGCAGACAAACGACAATCCACCTGTCACTCAAGTGACCACGCTGACCATTAAGGCTTAATATAATTTAAACGAATCAGTAATAAAAACAAATCTACCCCCCGTGCAGTTGTCATGAAGGGCAAAATTAGCTGTATAGACCAAAAACACAATTTGTACCAGGCTGTAAAGGCTTTTTTTCTGCTGTGAAGTTAACATGTATTTTACATGCATGTTAACATGTAAAATACATGTTAACATGCATTTTAACATGGCGCTCAATGAGATTCTGCTCCCTTCTGGAGCCTGTCCCTATAGTGGCCAGTCGATGATTTGCAGTTTAAGTCACTTCAGTGTTGTCTTCACAAAAACTGGCCGCTTGGTGGAAACGCCAGCCAGTTCATGGTTTACCGTCCTGAATCGTACTGTACTGTACAGCTTGAGGAAACAAGCCATGCGGTCATGGAAGACAGCTCTAGTTATCTATCCAGTCACTCTAACTAGTGGCTTCCAAAAATAACTAAGGACGTGTTCACACTTGCTGTCTTTTTTGACGAAAAAGTTGACAAGGGCACTTTTTTGGTTCCAAATAGCATCCGAGGTTATCTTTTGTTGCTATAACAACAGTTGCTTCAGTAGCCTATCTACCATCTGGTGCAGAGATATCAGCTTGTTACAGTGTTGATAATTGTTGCTAATGCTAATGCTTGCTAATGTTAACAGATAGTTTTGTTAATGACAAGTAGTAGATGATACACAGACTGGACGGATCCTGTTCATGTATGTGCCCACAAAGCCTCTTTATGGTGTATATTATGGGAGAGTTTTGTGCTCATGTCATGCTCGACACTAATACAATAAGTCAATCTACCTGCACCTTTGGCATTGTTTGTTGTTGTTATGGAAACGACAGGTCTACACGACAACTATTTGCTTGCCATTGGTCACCTGTCAAAAAAGGTGCTTGACGTAGTGCACTTTTTAAGAAAAGTTGAAGTTTATCTTGAAACAATACCCTCTGAGCTGCAGAAAAAGACGATGGCGGTGGCGTTTAATAAAGCGCTTAGGACTTTTTTGAAAACACGGTTTACTTCATAGGATTATTATGTAAAACAGACGTCGACAGTTTAAAAAAAGCAGCCAAGTGTGACAACGCCCTCAATTTGTCTCTTAATTCGCTTACAAAAGTGTCTCTTCAGGTCTTTCTCGTGATTTGCTTAGCGGTTAGTGACACGGTTTTGTAAATGTTAAAGAGGTTTGAATTTTAAAGGTGTATCTGTGGCATGTAGAACTAACACTGTGATTTATAGGGCCTGAAATGGTGACAGCAAATGCTTCGCAGATGGACTGTAAGCTAAGTGGATCGTATTAGCTGTAATAGACTAAGAACTGTCCTTTGGAGTTGAGTTTCTCATTTAAAAGGCACTGTTGTTTTGTTGCAGTCTCGGGTGTTGCTTTTCTGACAGCCGCGGATGGTAGAAATGAAGTTTTTATTACCTGGCTGCTGCACTATGTCTTTAGGAGTGCTGTCTTTATATCCCTCTACAATCACAGCTGTGAATCGAACACTGTCTGTCGTACTTTTACTTAATACTCCATAAAGTGATCATAAAAGTCAGCATTCAGCTAGTTAATGTAAGGATCGACTAAAGTGCTCTGCACACCTGCTACGGCTTCATACATACAGAAGAACAAGGACTATAGCTGGAAACATGCCACTGTCTGGTTGTTTTTTAAGGTGAGACTCATTCAATGTCTATTGTAAAGGTTTTATTTCATTGGGGCGTGTGATATTATTCAGTTTTTGTTTTATTTTTGCGGTGGCATAAACCGTGTTAGAATATATTCAATATAGATTTTGTCTGGGCAGGCGTTCAAGTCAAGTCACTCAAACTGAGGGTAACTCGAGACAGCTGCTGTCTTGATATCCATACTCCATCGATACATATCAATCTTTAAAGCGATGCAGTGGCGGGTCACGAGAGGCCACTGGTCTAATTTGTTTTGCAGCATCTTCACTAAATACTATAAAAGGACACGGAGGGGAGAAAAATGAACTCCGTCAGGAAGCTGTATACAATTTCTCTGACACTCAACCTTCGCGCTTGTAAGTGTATTGCTGTTTCCTGTTGATATTTGATTCCCACAGAATCTATCTGGGATGCCTTCTCTCAGTCAAATCTGAGCAGATCTTTTCTAGATACATCATTAATCAACTTCACTCCTGTACGTGGAATCTGAATACCGGTGAACTTGATGGATGCTTGACATTTAGCACAGTCGTGCATGTCCGCTATGAAATACAGCAGTTAGCAACATTTCTTTGTGATTTGTAATTCACGTCTTGTGCATCTGAGGGTAGCTTTATTTACAACATGATCCATAGATAATTTTCACGACAAGAGCCCGAACAAAAAGAAACAGGCTGTAACTACTGTTACTGCAATGGTTACATTGAAAACATTGGACTAAAAAGACATACAGTAGCCTAGGTGGTCAACAATATTTAGAGATGAATATTTGTTTGCATTCCCATTCACCTCAAATGCCGTTGCAAGACCACCTCAATCTTGACCCTTTAACAAAGCACAAATGAACAATCCAAGTAGTTGAATGCAACACAAACTTTTAAAACGAAAGACCAGCATAAAGGAAGAATTAAAAACCTGCTATCTTTCAACTGTCATAACCATTTTTATTATAGAATTAACCCCATTATCTAATGTTTTTTAATGTAAATTCAATATTTTATTTTTAATTATTTTTATTTACTTATTTATTTATTTATTTACTTTTTTTATTTTTTTATTTTTTATTATTGTATTTTTTATTCATTTTTTATTTATTATTTATTTATTATTATTATTTTAACAGCCTTTTGATTAAAATAAATAAATAAAGAATCCTATAGGATATTTTGAATAGAACGTAAAAACAAAAGCATTTATTTTAAATTTAAATATTTTGTAACAACATAAAAGTCTTTACTGCACTGTAAAAAATATTGTTGGTTTAATTTAAAAAGTAAGTTACCTGGTTGCCTTAAATATTTGAGTTCATTGAAATACATTTTTAAGTTGATACAATGGAGATTTAATAAATAAAAGCTTCAAAAAAATTATTGTATCTGAACCACATAAAAAATATATAAATCATGAAAATAACACAATTTCACTGTTTCACTGCGTCCCCACAAATAAAAAACACACAATTACCTAATATGCTCACAAAATATTTTAATAATATTTGAATGAAGGTTGTTGATTCTCAAAAATGTTCATTGTATTAACTCATTTTTTTGTATTATTTCAATCAAATCAAAAATTGACTGCAACCAGGTAACTTATTTTTAAAATATTTTTTTACGGTGTCACTTATGATCATTTTAAAGCACCTTGCAGAATAAAAGTATTAATTAAACAAAAATCATAACCCCAAACTTTTTAACAGACATGTATGTATATGTAAAAAAATGAAGAATTGTGCATAATTAAAAATATAGAAAATGTTGTCATGTTGATTTTAACGCTTGGCTAAATTGTGAATCACGATTCAATCGGTAATGGATGAAATTTGTGTCCCGCCCTACATTTCTCCTTGTAAATGTGTCCTGATTTACTATGATACACATCATAATAGGAAAGAAAAATGGGTTGCAAGGGCTCAAAATGCTTTTCTTTTTCAGAGTTTTCTTTTTATTTATTTTTATGTGGAATTCCAATCCATTTTCTGATCCCATATTCTTTTAATTTCACCTTTTCCCTGTCCTGTAAATGTCAAGTGGAAGTCTTGGGGTTCATTCACTCATTCATATGCTCCACTAGAGAGTTCAGCTAGGTTTTAAATGATTGGTGTTATTTTATAATTGCAAGGTTGTGGGCAATTGTTCCATCCAATGGTTAATGTATTTCAGGGCCTCATTTCTGAGAGAAGACAGATTGGGCGGATGTTTTGCTGATGGAGAGCTTCAGAAGATGAAAGATGAAAGGAACCTCTGAGTACCACAGCAATGGCTCCTTGAACTATTTTTACTGACTTGTTTTCAACAATTGCAGCAAAAGAAGAGCAACTTGAGGATGAACGCTCTTTAAAAAAGATGCTGGGGGATGCAATTTCCCCCGTCTGTTGTCAAGGTCTGAATCTGATTACTGTGTGATACTGCAGCTTTTACTGTACCATCTAAACAGCTCAAATTTTAAGGAAATGTACTAAATCTATTTAGAAGTGAAAGAGAGCCAAAGGAAATAAATAGCATCACTGAAATGTAATAACACAACTGCTGAAACAGCACCACTTGGGGCCTCTTTGTGTCTTTAAACTTATTATCAGAATCATTTTTGTTTGTTCTTTGCTGTTTAGCACCTGTGACTGCCTTTCAGGGAGCACAGACACCTTTTACTTCCTCTCCTTTATAAGATTTTTCCAGCATGTTCATTAAAGACCAGCTTTTGATTTATGTGACGTGCATCTGGATAGTGAGTCTCTGTGGCATGACATGCTCTGGTTTATCTGGATTAGGATGACTTTAAATGATGAAAAAGGGTAATAAACTTTATCCTGGCTGCTTTGAAGGGTTTAGAAGGGGACAATGGCACTAGTATTAGCAAACTAATATTGACACCACTACACTGGGGTGGCTGACGTGACATTTTAAGCAGTGACAGAAGTGTGACGTGCTATATACTGCAGCATTTGATCATTCTCATAGGATGCATTTGGGTGAATTAATGAACCTGCTACAAAAAAGATTTAGGCCTAAGTTTAAGATTTATGTGTGAATTGCATATCAAATTTCCATCCATTTGGTTTTCTGCCTAATGTGATGCATATTTGTCAGTCATAAATAAATGGAATGGGTAAGAAACCGGTAAGATTTATACACTCTAAATAAATAGATGAAAAATATGGCATAGTTTATTATTTTAAAAAAGTATGGCATAATTTATGATATTAATCATATTGTCAAAATGCATTTATTAAAATGTCTTAGACCCAGCATGAATCTGTTTATTGTGAAAACAATACAATTTAACTGTGTAAACCAAAAGAATGTGGACATTTTATGTGAAAAATACATCTTAAATATAGGCCTAAATATTTGAGTGCAGCAAAGCTTTAGTCACTGTTTAGCTGTTTATCAATGATTTGAATATTTAAAACACTTTTTTTTCTAGATTTTTGTTGGAGTATTTGTAATATTTATCTATTTTATAGAAATTTAACACTTAAAGGCAGGGTAGGCAATTTCTGAGAGGCTAGCAATAGCAAGTTGAAAGCTTTAAATGATGATCATAAAGTTTAAAATCCCACCCTCTCTTCAGAGAGCTATCTTCCCAAGCACATGAACGCGCAGGTCACTGGCCGATTTGTATGTAAATGTAATTTTTCAATCAACGTTTTTCACTTCTGATGTCATTTCTAGTGAGAAATGACTTGTTTAGTTCTCACCAAAGTTTGCTGTATTTTGCTGTGGATCATTCACTGTTACGCTGCCTCAGAAGTCTGTCTGTTTTGTGAGGTGACTTAGTACTCAAACTAGGGTTGGTCTGGAAGATGATCCCATTGTCCATCACCATTGGCTGACAGACATCACGAAGTTAAGCTGGCATCGTTAAATCATTAGCAAATGATTTATAAAGGTATCATTATGTTATGACTTTACTTGTTGGGGCACATGACTATTAACTAATTGATTAACTAATGTGTAATTGTGGTTAGGGGTTTTGAATTCATTTTGAATTAGTTAATAGTCATGTGCCCCAACTAGGGATGGCTCGATACCACAATTTTGGCTTCGGTACGGTACCACAATCTAATACCGAAGTACCGATATTAAATCGATACCACAAGGTTTTGAGTTTATAAAGTGGGAAATTACCACAAATGTTTATTAGTAAATTAATCAGCAAAGCTTATCACATCAAATCAGTCATTTGAAAACTTTCTTGTGAGAAATAATTTCAGCAAAAATCTCTCAAAATTAGCAAATTGCTTCTGGTTTCAAAAGACATCGCACTACACTAAAGCAATCTGCATAATCCTATTCAACATTTCACGCTCGTCTCGGGACGGATAACGGAAATCATCTGAACATGCAAGAGATTTTATAGCATTTCGTAATAACAGTTACAGGAGATATGAGCTCATACGACACACACACACACACACACACACACACACACACACACACACACACACACACACACACACGCCTGTCACTTAGTCACGCTCGCACATTACACATTAAGTTTCCTTAAACAGTCAAATACACAGAATTATGTACAAATGTCCGTCTTTAGTGAGTATTCACATAAACACAGGCGGTTGTGTCTAACGGGAATATAAATAGTGCAATAGTACGCGTGCAAATATAATGAGATCTAAATGTCATTGGTTGAAACGAACGCTGGAGATTGTGATATTCGATCTTATGTTAGGCTATGTGTGTGATCAGTGTTAAAAGAAAATAAATGTCTAAATGAGATGGTTTGAATGATTCACTGACCTGTCGATCTCTTCAGAAGTCTTAAAGTCAGGATAGTGACAGATGCTTCTTGGCTAGGTTTGATGGTTCTTCATCAGTTTTATAAGCAAAGTCATTACAAATGTCACGTCTACTCCTCTCTTTATTAATTCGTTTTGTCCGTCTATGTTGTTGTCACATTTGCCGGTTGTTTCGGGTCAGTTTGGGTAGCGCGCTGCCATCTAGCGGTGAACTTCGGAACAGCAGCATATACCGAAATGTGCCAAATCATGATATCGTACCGTTTTAAATAAAATATATACCGGTATTTTTCCAGTACCGGTATATCGCGCATCCCTAGCCCCAACAAGTAAAGTACATATTGATACCTTTATAAATCATTAGCTAATGATAAATTAAAGCAGACAACTGGAAGTTGAAAGACCTGGCTTTGACCCGATGTGGTAATTAACACATTAATTTGCATTATTAGTTAATATAATATGTTATTAAGGAACTAATGCATTATGACATTTAACTAATAACATTTTAATGCTTACTTAATCTATTAATCAATCTTCATTAGTTGCTGATGAAATAATCATTAATAAATGGGTTAGTTCACCATTAATAATACTTCCCTTTTCATTTTTTATTCAAAATATTCACAAACATGCTTACCATATTATCAACTATCTGATATTCAGATTCACAAATACCTTTATAAATAATCTTGATCTAACGTGAGCTGGGAGCTGCCATGTTAGTTTGCGCCGCAGTTCAGAGAGTCATGTCAGTTACATTTACAACACATGAATTTATCAACTCCCATAATATGTGAAAGTGGTTGGTGAACTGAGAGAAGAATAGTGTAAACTTTAGAGTTACTTACACTATGTGTATCTAATATAAATTAAACGGCAAATTGTATTTGAACGGATTGTTATTGCTGCCTCCATAGACACCAGTGTATTGTTTAGCTAGTATACACTGTAAAAAAAAAATTGTTTTGCGATTTAGTTATTTTAAAAAAAAAAAAATCAGTTGAGATAACTAAATTGTCCAGACAGCAATGCGTTTTCTTGTCCTCAACTAGACTGAAAGTTCAGTGAATAAGTATAATTGTTGTTTTAACTCAAAAACATATGTTGAAACAACAAGACTAGATTTTCTGTTGAATGAACAAGTGTCATTGTTGTTTTAACTTAAAAACATAAGTTGAAACAACTGCTCTGGACTTTCTGTGTACTTAAATGTCTGAAACTGAAAATAAACACTGTGGTTGAAAACACTGAATAGTTGTGATATATGACAAGTGCTTAGCATGTGTCCGTCCCTGGCTCAGCGCCAGCCGTAGCGCAGAAGCACAGTTTGAATCGAGTAGTTATGTCACGTCACTGTACAGTCTGCCATCCAAATGTGTCCTCCAGCCCTTGGACTATAGGAGGCTTGTAGACTAGAATCCTCCTTCATGTTGCATTAACTAATATTTACAAATGAGACATTGCAGTTTTGTCATTCTTTGGACAATAAACGTTTAATAAATTATTAAAATATATTTTTCATCATAATACACCTTTTTATCTCTACACTGAACAAAAGGTGTGTTGGATTTACATGATTTAATCATGTACATCGGTTCCACGTGAATCAATTAAGTTAAACAAACATAATTTGTTCACATAACTTCAGCATCATGGAATGAAGTAATTTTTTAACTAAACCAATTGAGTAATCTCAAAATGATTTTAATATGGCTTCCTAACAATAGTGGTGTGCACAGGGGGCTTGAGACTGCCTCTTTAATCAAATCACAAGCTTATTTTGTTTTTGTATATTTTTTTGTGGTCACTTGACTGATTTATAAGATAGTACTAACTAGCTTTCATTCTGTTAGTCAGTGTCAGCAAAAGCACATAATGAACATGTCAAGTGCTGTGAAATGCTCTTTAATGACGTGCTGTCTCAGTCCACAGCTTTAGCAAACGCTCCACTCTTCTCCACTATGGTAACCCAGTATAATTTATTGGTTCTAATTATTCCAACATAATTAAACATTAAACACTATTAAACAATATAAACTATATACAACAATTTTACTCTTCTTATCAAGTCCCAAGCAAAGCATGCTGGGAACTACAGTTTCAGCAAAAATCATGGTCGAGTACTTGATTGGTTCACATTAACCCCAAATAATGTAATCTAGTAGATTGCACATTTAAGAGAATTACATTAATCGAAAGCATATATATCACGTTTAGAAGAAAAACACAATTTTGTTGTGTAGATCGCAAATAATATTACATAAATTGGACAATGTGTATTTTCCTTTTTTTAGTGTAGTTTTTATTTTCTTTGGTGAAATGGGGGGGGGGGGAATAAATATTTTGTTAACGAATATTTTGGTAAAGTAATTTCATTGATGAGATGGCACATTGAGATGTGTGGGGATCTAACAGAGAGCTTTCTCCAGGTATTATTTAAACATAAATCTAATAAAAAATCAAAGCAAACAGAATGATTTAAAGGACAAACAGAGTTAGAGCGTCTGACCATTCGCTCACACAGAGGAGACTAACTGTACAATCATTCTGGGTAGATATAGTCAGCGCATGAGTCCAAACAGACAGGCCATAACCTTCCTGTCAAACTACTCTGTCTCATGAGTTTTGATTTAAGACAATGACAACGATAAGGAAGTCTGAGATATGATTCAAATGGAGCCATAACATAAAACAAAGCAGCGAGTGGGAATTATGACCTCTCTGTTTAGTATAGTACATACACGACTGAGATTAGATGTCCGCTAATACATTTTTTTTACCCTTTTGAAACAAAAGAGGAACGACAATACTGCCATGACTTCTCAGTAATCTTTTTTGTGTGCCGTTTGGCTGGTAGACTTATTTGCTGTAAATGTCACTTGGGACAAGGTGTGACAAAATAATGACAGGCTTTTTTCAAAGAGACCAATTTCCCAGAATTGAATGAGCAGGATGTGTGGAGCGTACAATATCTGCACTTGCCACTAGATTGGGCTGTCTGTCGATATCCATCTGACATGTCTCTGGAAATGTGGTCAGATAAATGGACAGGGTCCAAAAAAGAAAAGAAAAGAAAAGGAGAGAGAGAGAGAGAGAGAGAGAGAGAGAGAGAGAGAGAGAGAGAGAGAGAGAGAGAGAGAGAGAGAGAGAGAGAGAGAGAGAGAGAGAGAGAGAGAGAGAGAGATGAAAACTGCACCAAAAAGACCTCAAATCAAAGTATAGAGAGAGATAGCAATGTACAAAAGGTTGACTATTTTTTGGTCAAGCACTGATCTGGCATATTGGATATTGAGTTTTACTTTTCTACTCACAGAATGCAATTTGTACATGCTGGTTAATTATTCCCTTTAGTTAGGAGATCATTGGCCTGCCATATTCAAACAAATTTGGAGATCTCTTGACACCACAGCAGTTTGATTTAGCTTGGGAAGTGTTCTTTGTGGTTTTATGACATCTCTGTCTTCATTATGAAGTGTTGATGTGACAAGCTTTGAGTGGATATGACATAATCTGAGAGTTTCTAATTAGTGGTTACCTTGACAAGTGTATTGTTCCATATGCACACTGCAGTTTTGAAATAGGCCTATGTCTTATTTGATATAAAAGAATAGTTCATCCAAAAATGAGTATTCCTTCATTATTTACTCACCCTCTTGCCATTCAAAGCCTACTGTATATGACTCTGTGGAACACAAAAGAAGAATGTTTGATGATCATCTTGGTCACTGTTGTCAATATAATTCGAGTAAAACAGCCCATGCAATTTGTGAGCAATATTTCAAGTCTTCTAAAGTCAGAATGAATCATTCTTTTGTGTTGGATATGTTCAATGAGGCATTTGAACTGGGTTGACAGAACGTTGTCACTCTCTGTGCATCAGATCAAGACACGTTTAATTCTTTGCATTTGTAAAACGCCGGAGTAGTGTAGATGACAGCCGTAACTGTAGCAAAAGTTTGCCTTTTAAAATGAAAACCAACTAGTGTAAACGGGACCTAATATAAAGTGGAACCCCAATAACATTCACACTTTATGTGATGAACAGAGAGGATTTTGTGATTTAATCACTCAAAATGATCCCACTTCATGATCTCATTCAAAAAATACACCCGACTCTTTAGCATGACGCGATCAGTCATGACACGCAAGCACCAATGCCGTTTAACAATCAAAGCTGACGTACTGTAACACTTCTTCTGGCAAAAATGTTCAGATGGTGATGCTAATAACGTTTGGGACTTTTCTCCACACGTCGTTTGGCCTCTGAAAAGTTTTGAATAAATTGTGAGGTAGTTTCATCTGCCTGTTATATTTTATAAATATTATATAATACACAAATGGGTCGGTTTAGGGATGAGGTTAGGTTAAACATGTCTAAAATGGTTCTATAAACAGAACCAAATTAGGGTTCTTTGGCTTATAACATTAGCAGAACCCTTTTTGGTGCTAAATAAAACCATTTTTATAAGGTTCCATAAAGAACCATGCTTTTCAAAGGGTTATATAGGACCTTACTTGTGTTATACTGTATAACCTTTTTAATAATATATTATTTTTTATATTAATATTTAAATATTAGTATCTTTATAGTATTAATAGTATTTATATATTTGTACTCAGTACTCTGTCTGCCTGGTCTTGTTGCCTCCATTTGGGTTTCACATAAAACAATTAATAAAATAAACCCCAGCATCTTGTGTAAATTAGGCACATTTATTTGATATAGACATGGCAAACTGTATGAAAAATGACAGTGACAGTTGTTAGCTGTATACATTTCTAAATAACACTTGACACTGAACATAATAAAGATGCAAGAAAGACCAAGCTCCAGTGAAATATATTCTCAGTCCTCTATGATGTCTTTACGTCTTTCATTATGTGTGTATATTGTGTGAGTGGCAGTTTCTTTCTGCAGATGAAGAGGTTATGGTACATAACAGCATCTGAAATACACAACTGAGCTTAGAGTTACAGTTTGCCTGTACATTAGATTACGTAGAAACAATTGTTGGATCCACTTTATATTATGTGGCCTTAACTACTATGTACTAACATAAGAAAGAATAATCTGATACAATGTACTTATTGTGTACATACACTTTTTTACATTGTTCTTTAAATCAGCACTAGGTAACTTTTCAACCTTCATAATATATTTTTTAAGACTCTCGTGATGATAAATCGACTTACAATAGGTTGAAGGACACATCTGCCATAGCCTGATGGGGTCTGTATCGTTTTTAATCATCGTACTTTTAAACTTCGGGTTTCGGGTAGTAACCCGAGAACAAAAAGAACTACAAAATTCGACTGCTTTATGGCATATACGTCACTTCCACCAACACCCACACTTCCTTACATTCGGACGTGCGAGCCCAACTTTGTTCGTCGGATAATATAGTCATGTCCGAAGCAGCAGAGACAAATAAGAAAGAAAAGGTTTTGTTGGAGGAAAGCAATAAGAGGAAACGAAAAAGTGATGGGACTAAAGGCAGGACAAGGATCAAAATGTGACCAGCGTTTGCTCGTCGGCGTGAGCTGAAGGAGGCGTGCCCGACCAATGCTGTCCTGCTTGTTATGGTGATTACCTACCACTCAAACATTGAACTGAAGTATCATATAGATTCTGTAAAACGGTAACCACTAGACTACTATAATGACGCTGGCTTGTAAACGTGAGCATCGTGATTATTTGTCGTTTTAAAAAAATAAAACCCATGAAATTATATGACATGCTGAAACATGCCACTGACTGTAACGTTACCTGGGATGAAGACATTTCACACGCGACGCCAGAAGAACACCTGCAATGTGAACTCCTCCTGCAGTGTTCAGGTTAACTGTTAGTGCTGCACCAACCCGCGGCGCCACTTTTATGAAGTTATTTGGCCCGCACCGCACCACTGTATATATTTTTACAACCCGCCTCGCACCCGCGACCATTAAATAGACATACGGGGTCCGCGGGTTATGAGACGACCCACGCATCACTAGTTCAGGGCTATCAGGGTTGTCATGTCAACAAATGCACGCGCGATGGCATCCCCTGTTGTAGGATGACGGATCTTACGACCGTAGTTGAGGACATTATTTTTTCCAAACTGTAGGGGGACCCCGAGAGCAGAAGTAGCCAAGTGCTGCTTTAAATAAATAAAAAAAATACCTGCATGCAGAACACAAGCTGTTCTATCGAGTTCTAACGAGAACACGATCACAAAACACAAACAGTTCTCATGAACATCTTGATAACGTTAGTATATAAGCTTGATAGTTCAGCTAATGACATTACAATTATGACCGGATGGCTTATATAGATAAAAAGAGGAAGCAAACATATTAGGAGTATAGTATCTTACCTGTCGGACACATTTTGTGAGCTGACGCTTGAAACCTTGAAACAGTGAGGGGATTTAGATGCTCCATACGGTGTGGAAATGAACGGGTCTTTATCATCGCTGAATTGAGCCAAAATACGATCGAAGTTTGTTATTCCACTCGGCCCAAGTCCTTTTTCTAAAATGGTTTTGAAATAACACTTACCCCACCTTTAAGCTTACCCACACCATCAAACCTGTCACTAACTTTACCCGTATCCCACCTCAATATCATCAGAAGTGTTTTGGAATATGAACACAAGTCAATTTTAATTATTTTTTTCTTTCTTATATTTATATACTGTAAGTACATAGTTAAAAGGTTAGTTCAGCCAAAAATGAAATTGATGTCATTAATGACTCACCCTAATGTCGTTCCACACCCGTAAGACCTCCGTTCATCTTCAGAACACAGTTTAAGATATTTTATATTTTAGAGCATATGCAGTCTATGCACACTGTACTATCCATGTCCAGAAGCTAATAAAAACATCATCAAAAGTAGTCCATATGTGACATCAGTTGGTTGATTAGAGTCTCTTGAAGCATCAAAAATACATTTGGGTCCAAAAATAACAAAAACTACGACTTTATTCAGCATCAGTCTTCTCTTCTGCATTTGTTTTCAAACATCAAATAAAGATTCAAACGGCCATGAATCAGTGAATCGATCAATGATTCCGATCACCAATGACATGTGATTTCAGCAGTTTGGAGCACGTGTCAACCTGCCAAACTGCTGAAATCACGTGACATTGGCGACCCGAACGAAACCTGAACGGAGGTCTTATGGGTGTGGAAAGACATGAGTCATTAATGACATCAATTTCATTTTTGGGTGAACTAATCCTTTAAGGCCACCTAATAAAGTTGAAATTGTTTGTTAAGGCCAAAAAATAGCAGTATCTATAATAAAGAATAAAGAACCCTTAACTCTAACAAAGATACATTTCAGCATGTAAAGGGATTCTCAAGACCATATAGTTCTAAAACTGATACTATGTGTAAAGAACCTTTAAAGAACCATCTTTTTTTAGAGTGTAGTGTAAAAAAATAAAATTATGCTGGCTGATTAAATTGAGAATCACACCCCAACATGTCATAATGGCAAATTTATAACCCTATAAATAATTTCATCCTGATGATAACATCCCCATGCTCAACACGTCTGTGTATGGCAGCAAATGTTTCTCATTGAAATCAATAGAGTATCCTGCACATCAAACAACAACACTAAAGGGGTACCCTGTGACGCCAAGGGGTCTTGACCAAGCGTCACTTTTCAACTTGTGTTGACCTTGCCTGTATTCTGGACTCCGATTGCGGATTATCGTCTTAATAAAATTGCATCTGTATCCTCAGCCTTTGTGTCTTGTTACACAGTGAGAGCGTGTTGGGGCTGAATGTTTTATTCACGAATCTGACTCTTCTGGTTTTCGTATAGCTTTAGAAGACTTGGAATATATTGTGTGAGTAGTATGGGCCACTTTTCGACTCTTTTATGGTGATCTGTGTCCTTTTTGGAGCTTGAAAGCAGCAATTCCCATTCATTGTACTGCATGGAACAAAACAATCATTATGTTCTTCAAAATTCCCCTTTTGTGTTCCACAGAAGAAAGTCATGGGGCTTTGGAACGACATCAGAAAAGGATGACAGAATGTTTCATTTTTGAGTGAACTGCGCCTTTAAGATCACAGTTCAAGCCGGAGAACTGGCACCCGAGAAGGCATTAAAAAGTGATGAAGCATCATTCCTTTCTTCAACTTTTTGAGTCATCCCTAGAAGCCCGACAGCCACCGTGGAATCGATCTGACAGCGACAATGCTGTGAATTTGCTTATTCAGGACAACAGCCCTGTTTTCTTTCCACCAATGCCTTTAGACCATCATGGCTGGCTGGTAAACCAGAACGGGAACCAAACACAAGTCCCTATTTCACAAAGCTGGCAGGGAACTCTAGAAACTGTTTTTATGCAAGCACACATAACTGTGACACCAGGGCCATTGACGAAGTAAACAAACTCACCAGTGTGCCGGTGATTTTACATAAGCTAGAAGCTTTCGCACATTACTTTAGTCAAAGGAACGAGGGCCTGCTGCTAAACAAATGCGTAACTGTCTATTATAAGTTTCTTTTGTTTTATTCTCTGTCTTTCAACACTTTATCATGCCGGTTCCTAAAGCCCTTCCTTTCCCAGTCAGTGGATGTGAATGTTGTAGACTCATAAAACATTCAACATCACTCAAGGTCTGTGCCTGCACTTACACAATAGGATTGTTTAGAAAACAAAGGAACACTGTCTTAGGAAGCATAGCGCAGGAAATACGTATTTTTTCAACCGGAGAGAGTATAGAATACAGAAATAAAGAGAAACAAACCACAAACTTGGATGCTTTTTTCCACTGGAAATTAGGGACGCAAGCAAACCGAAACACAACCGTCTACAGAGGAGTTTTGCTTGTTAAAGAATATTCAGTTGTTCGAGGAACCTATAAAAAAAGAGTTTTAAGCTTGCTCAAGAATTTGACTATTCTGCTGGTTCATCCTTCTAGTATAAATCCAATACCTCAACCTATCCAGAGACACATGGTGAATACTAAAATGTTCTGTGAACTTCCTTCACAGTCTCGGCCTCAAGTACTACAGGCGTGGATGGTCTAGTGAGGGAGGTTGACACACACCATAAATGCAGCATCGACTCATAAAGGTGTTTATGCTATCCTCTAAAAGACACTGTGTGTCAGCGACCAGAGACTTGCATTCATATGCAGTTACATTTGAATGTCAGTATTTATATTCTCTTACTTCCCTCTCTCACGCACATACACGTGTGTGTGTCTTTACTCACTGATTTGGCCAAAGAACTGTCATGCTTAAGTGTTGACATGTTGTGTTACATTTTCTATGCGTTTTGATGTCACCACTTGGAGTGGAAAAGATCCCAATGAAGTTCTTGCAGGCAACGTGTCTTGAGCACTTGACATTTTGCTCAGAAGTTACCGTCACAAATGAGAATGTGTTTCAGGGAAAGGCACCCTTTTTTTTCTGATCACATCCTCCCTGCTGTTCACAGGAAGAATGTGATGCTTCCATCTCCAACAGCAGAAAAATCACCCAAATGTAGAGAAAAAGAAAGGAAGAAATGGAGGCATATTTTTCCATAGTCTGCCCTATAATTGAAAATCGGATTAATCCAGTGATTCTCAACCAGGCACGTGTACCCCAAGGTGTACTTACACAGAATCCAAGGGGTACTTGGAGAGATTTCAGTTTTGCTTTGTTAAACCTAAAAAAAAAAAATTATGACCTGCAGTAAAAATAAAATGTAAATGATTTAAATTACTTTAGTGATTTTTATTATATGAAGACTGAAATGCATGCAGTTACCCTGACAAGCCAGACCCACATCAAGACCCACATGTTTGGCCTGGAAACTCCCCATTGACAGGGCTCAATCCAAGGGGCAGGATAAACGGCTGTCTTTTAAACTCCCTCTGCACGCGATAGGATAGCGCTACACCAACCAGAGCAACGTGAAGCGGAGCTCGCTGATAGATTAAACATTCGCCGTATCTGGTCGGCAAAACTCCGAACACATCATGCCTTTTTAAGAATGACTTCAGTGCCGTTCTTTGTTCTTTTCTCAGAGAAAAGCTTAACTCCAAGTCTTCCAGAGTCGCGGTCAAAGCTGATTCGAAAGACCGCCGTTCGACAGCCTGCGCAACTCTGCCAAAAAAAAAAAAAAAACCTCTAAACTCTTCCTCCACTACTTTTTCTTTTTTTCTTCCCTTTTTCTGGTTTTTGCTACTCTGAGTAGTGTACAAATCTTGGTATTTAGAGGAATTTTTGCGTTTCTTTGCCTTTTCTTGACAGATCGCCTACTGTACTCCTGAGTTGTAAGTCGCTTTGTATAAAAGCGTCTGCTAAATGCATAAATGTAAATTATGTTAAGCCCCGCCCACCGACTCTATACACGATGTGATTGGCCTGACCAGAGTTTGGTGTTTACAGCTCAGAAGTGTATTGAGATTTGCTAGATGATACTCGCGGTATAATTTAATAAATAAATAAAATAATAATAATTAATGCTGTTTGGATTTAAATAGGCAAATGCTTAAGAGTCTATGATCAGATCATTATTCTAGTGATTATTATTTTTCTATTCAAGCCATGGGCTTCGGAAGCAAATAAAAAGTGGGTGGGTCAGTAGTGGTAGCTAAGGTAGCTAAGGCAAAATATGATAGGTGGGGGATTTTTTTTGTGGGGTCTGGGGGTTCTCCCCCAGAAAAAAATGATTTCATAGATATGATTTCCTGCATTATGGTGCGTTTTAGGCCATATCCCCCTATACCAAAAAAGACCTCAAACCAGTAAATACCAAAAGTCTAATAAAAAGGCTATATTCATTTAACTGCCATAGAAATCAACAGTTTCACAGACAATGATAATGAACAAGTTGCATGTTTTTTATGCTCCGTGTCCAGACAGAAAAAGTGCCGTTTACTAAACGATTGATTGGGCCAGACAAAATTACAGAAATCACTAAATTATTTACCGTGGCTATAGAGTAGGGGTAAGACGCATAGCATCAAGTTTTGACGTATATCGCGAGCATAGGTTCGAATCCGCCTTTTGCCACACTCGCTCTATTCCCTTTCCCCATCACATTTCAGATCGGAAAGGTATTTATTTTCAATAAAAAAATAGAAAATATTAGAAAAAGGGAAATAAAACGTTTAACATGTGTTTAATAATAAGTTTCTTAATAAGTTTCTCGGTTAAGGGGTAGTCAATGTAAGCAGACATGTGCTGAATTAGAGACAATAAAAGTGAGTGGGTCCAATATCACTGGTCTTAAAAAGTGGGTGGGTCTTGTCCCACCCACACACAATAGTTCCGACGCCCATGATTTAAGCACTTTATATGCTTGGCAACAGTTCTTATAACCCTAATTGACCTATCAGTAAGCCCCTCCCCCCAAATGCAGATGAACCAATGGCAGTTGACTCGGACATCTTAAGGTTTCAGAGAAACATTGGACGATCCGAAGCGATTGGTTTGATGGTGATTACATTTGCATTTACATTTATGCATTTGGCAGATGGTTTTATCCAAAGTGACTTACATTGCATTCAAGGTACATTTTTTTACATTATTGTCAGTTCTGATTGATTATGCTAAAAAAAATGGTAAGATGATGTGCCTGGGGTACTGTAACACTGATTCCATGTATCCTGAGACGATTTTCTGGTTGTCATACTCTCATTAAGTACGATTAAAGTTAGTGAGTCCATGCTAATGTACAAACCTAAATATAGCTAACTGTTCTCACTTTATGTAACAGGTCAGATAAACGAAGGTCTATATTTCAGTTCCTCTCCACATTAAACTGGTTAAATGTAAATACATTTTAAAATGTATTTATTCCATATTTATTTAAACATGTTTATATATCCCTCCATGGGACTAGGTTCTCACATTGGACAGCTGTCATTTTTTTCATGTTTGTCCGACAGTAACTAAGGGGGGGGGGGGGGGCTTACGATAAATCAATTGATGGAGTGTGTAGCTTTTCATTTCTTAAACAACCATGTAGAAAGATACATTGTCAATGCTCAAATTGTGAAAGAATGGTTGGAAGGGAGCATGAACAATCATTTTCACACATGAATTGGCACCTCAGAGTCCAGACCTTAAATTCATTGAAAGTCTTTGGGATATAGTGGAGGAAACTTTACAGAATGCTCAACTCCTGCATTGTCAATACAAGATCTTGACCAAAAATGAATGCAGCTCTTGATGTAAATAACATCCCAACATTTATTTATATACTTGCATGTCTGCATAACAATTCAATATTCCTCGTGTTTAAAGGGAACCATTGTTATAATATTAATGATTATGTCTAATATAAATAATCAGTGTACATGTTACTGGTTTGGTGTCGACGAAGACCCTCTAGTCTTCATCAAAGGAACTTGAGTTGTACAAATGGAGCTATGGGGATACACAACACAAAAAAGCTTGGGAAACACCAGATTAATATGTTTGTACTGTCTATGCTTCACAGCAGCAATTGTTTCTAATGTCATTACTTGATCACTTACGGATATGCTGGAAAATAGGACTAGGATCATCACGAGCCCCCTGATGTGGTAACCTCTTGCTGAACTATGGCATCAACAGCGAACTTGATGAATACAGAGGTACTGGTACTTCATTTTTCTTGCATGCAAATTTATTTACAATACTGGAGACTGGAAGAAAATTAAATCAGCATATCTTCCAAAACGACCCTCTGGTGTGTAATATTAAAGAAATACATTTTGTGATAGATGAACATTCGCTGAATGAATTGTTTGTCCCGTTGTTTAAATAATGTGAATGGAGTTTATTAAAAAGAAAGAGTCGGAAAGGAAGATAGTTCATAATCAAAAGTCTGTGTTTTGACTCATTGAAACAAATTCACATCCAAAACAGGAACTGATGTCATAGTGCCCTCAAAACTGCAGGCAGGCTAAACACTCTCTGAAGGTCAATGGCCTTAAGATTAGATAAAGGGGAACAAATTTAATAAGGTCTGTAAATTGAATTTCATAGTTCACTGGTTTAGGGGACCATTTCATAAACAAAAATACAACCTCTTTTATTTATAAATTGTATTCATACAATATGTTTCTTTCTTGCTAACTTTGTGGAGAAAGATACTCAGCACATAATGCATTTAAGGAAGAATATGCACTGTCTGAGTATAAACTTAAACTGAGTTTAAAGCATGAACTCTGATTTGTGTGTTTATTGTTTAGGCCTTGCAGCTATAGAATCTAATTAATTAAACCTTATAAATGGAATTTAAACCTATAGGGAGAGGACGTCATACATTGATTATGGAAATGTGATGGATAACAAGCACTCCAAAAAATAACAAGCTTTTAGGATGTAACATAATGTTTTATGACCCATCATGCACATGGTCCAAAATGAACACTTGATAAGTGCCATACATGAGTAAAAGTGTGCCTTCACAACTTAGCAAGTAACTTTAGGAACTGCAATATAATAAAGGTTTTAAGACTGGTGTTTCTGGTTTAAGTGACATGCACGATTGATAAGTATACATCTTTTTTTATATTATTTATGATTTATTTATACAATTTTCACAAAAAAGGCCAAACAACAATCACACACAATCCCCTACCTTAATAAAAGGTTGAACACAATCACAATGTAGACATTTACAAAACAAAGTCAGATTAAGATATAGCAGGGGAGACACAAAAGCATAATAAGAAAAAATAGAATAAGAAAAAAAAAATGAAATATTGGCATGTTTGCAGTAAAAACTGTGTGCTACAGACATGAAGATATGGTAATGCCTTGCAGGGATTCATTTAGTCGATGGAAACAACATCCAGATGCAATGATTACATTCAACAACAACAACAACATTATATTGGAACTACAAAGGGTGTGTTTCTCTTTTCTAGATAAATGATGTTTAATAAGGGTAAATATAGGTTAATTTACTTTTAGTTCTAGCAGATGACGCGTGTAGGTGTTTTCAGAACAGGCTGCCAAGTCTCAGTCTTTATCTCCATGTTAAGATCCTCAGCCCAGGTAGAGCACAGATTGTCAGAGGCCAAGGGGTGGCATTCGGATAAGGAAAACAACATATTTTCATTTTCCATAGTGGAAGGCTTATACAAGTTGTATTTCATTGCATTTACAAATAAATTTACAGATCTTTTGTAATTAATCCAGAATATAGTTAATTGGTGGGTAGGGAATATTTATGGACAGTAAATGTCCTCAGTTTGCCCATCAATTCTGGACCATGTGAGAGCAACTCAAGTAACGTAAAATGATTCTTCAGTATGTTGACCATCCAGGATTAGGGAACCACATACACTGTAAAAAAATATTGTTGGTTTGACTTTAAAAAGAAATTAACCTGTTTGCCTTAATTTTAATAAAAAAAATTGAGTTGACACAATGAAGGAAATTGTTTTAGTAAATAGAAACATTTATATTATTGAATATTATTATTGTATCAGAACCACATAAAAAAATGGGATAAATCATGAAAATAGCGCAATTTGCCATGTTTCACTGTAATCAAAAATAAAACGCACATTTACCCAATATGCGTACAAAATCTTTTAATAATATTTGAATAAAGTTTGGCGATTCTCAAAAATGTTCATTGTATTAAGTCAACATTTTAAGGCAACCAGGTAACTTATTTTAAAAATAATTTTTACTGTGTAGTGAGAGCACAAGGCATGAACCCTCAAAAACAACAACAATTGAAGATAAGTTTTTCAGAATGCCTTAAAGGATCATTTCATCTTAGATCATTCTTCCATAGATTGTTGCTCAAAGTTGCTCCCTTTTATGGGGGGTGGGGGGGGGGATTACATTCCATGTACATATCTGTAAAATTGAGAAATTGCTGTAGCAGAGAATGATGGGGCATTGGAATATGGTCTCATCAGCAATCTCTACACTTCAAAAGTACTCCAGAGCAGCCATGATCAAGGCAATGCATGTTGAAGTGCCACAGATCCCTTCGAGGTCTTTTGTTAATGGATACTGGGAAATTGCATGCCCTGTGAGGTGCAATGGCATTGAAACTTAAGCAATAAGAGGATATACTGTAACTATCAGTTTGTGCTCTTTTATAATCCTTCTAAGTGCGTAACATATGTATAGAACTGTATATCAGCAGTTTGTTCTAACATTTTGAAATATGAAATGTTGGGGGAAAATTAAACGCTAGTATTGTATATGAAACTAAAACTACCATTAAGTGGAGGCAAGACCTAATAAGTGAATCATAGAATGATTCAAGAAATTTGTTTAAGCTGATTCATTCATGAAACAAGCAAGTGTCCACTGACATTATGGCTGCATCCGAACAGCAGCTGACTTGTTGCCTCTCTGCCATATCAGGCAGTGACTTGCTAGGCAGCGTTTGCACACAAAGGCACCTCACAAAACTGATTTCAGACAGACTTCTGGGGCAGCATAACAGTTTAATGACCTACAGCAAAATAGCACAAGCTTTCATGGTAACTAAGGGAATATTTAATTACTACAGTAGTAATTTCTTGCTATAACATCAGATGTGGATGTTGGTCAAAAACATACTTTTACTCACAAACGGACCAGCAGCAACAACCTTCAGATGCCATCTTTCTTTTTCTAGCTTAACTCTCACCAAATGGAACGCAGAGGATTGTGTGATAATAAGGCAGTAAAGGATACATACAAAATTGATCAGATGAAGGTCTCTCAGGAGGCAGGAAGTGAAGCAAACACTTGATTCAGACCTGCCTTGATGCCTTCCTGTCTTGAAATCTGTCCTTCAGCAATTTCCATTTTTCAGACACAGGCTATAGGTCATTGAATCAATCACTCGTCTGATTCATTCAAAAACAGTGAATCATTCAAGAACAAAACAATGTTGTGCTGATGGGAGATGCCACTTTTCTGCTTTGTTATTTTCAATGGCAAAATAGAAAGGAAAAAAGAAAGTGTCTAAAAAGTTAATATAATCAGCTCATTGTTTATTGACCTGTAAAATGTATATCAGATTTTGCAATCCTATTTTATGTCATCTCCAGAACATTGTTAAACTTAATGGAAGGCTATTGCCTAAGTTAGGCTGGCTGTATTGAGATGTTTCAATAGTGTCAATAGTCTTGCAAAAAGGGCACTCATATAATCAGAGGCCAAAAGGGAAGGTGCTTAAGCACCACTTGTGGTCTATCTGTGCATGTGCCTGACTGCAAATAATGCTAATGTCCATGCAGCAGTAATCTCTGGCAGGCTGCATAAAGATCTACTTTCTGGTGGTTTATTTATTACGTTTGCCCCTCTTGTATTTGCATTTCTGTTTTTTTTTATCTTTTGAAATTTAATCTAACACTAATATGCCATTACACATGCTATGCTAATGCGTAGTTACACATTACCCATGCTAATTTGAAGATGGCACATGAGAGTAAAAGGGAAGTATGCAAATTCAAACCCATCATTTTTCTGCAGTCTGGTTAAGTGACTTTCACTACAATATGATTTCACTACAATATAGCTATTATGATCTCTCAGCCGCTGCGTTGTGGCGCTGAAATCTAATTTGATAAAACACAAATTCAAACTGAGAGGCTGTGAGCACAGTGGAAGATGATATGATGCAGCTAATTTGCTTAAAGGTGATCAGTATGTGCGTGGCGTGTGTGTGTGTGTGTGTGTGTGTGTGTGTGTGTGTGTGTGTGTGTGTGTGTGTGTGTGTGTGTGTGTGTGTGTGTGTGTGTGTGTGTGTGTGTGTGTGGATCAGGTAAACCCTACATTATGGGGACAATTTTCACACAAAGTTGGCAATATCTGAAATCCTGAAATGTATTGGTCCTCATGAAGAAAAGAGCTTTATGTTTTTTGATGTTTTTGGGAAAATCTAAAAGTAGGTCTTTTTGTAAAGTATGAAAATCATAATGTCTATGGAAAATTCCCATTAAACATGGAGTGTGTGGGTGCTTGTTTTTGTGAAATATCAACACAATGTGTATAATGACATGCGTATGACATAGGCATTATAAGGAGAGGGTGAAATATAAGGACATTACCCATGTCCCCACTTTTCAAAATGCTTTTTTTTTTGAGAAAGTAAAAATGCAGAATGTTTCCTGTGACGGATAGGTTTAGAGGCAGGGGAAGTGTAGGGGATGGAAAATACGGTTTGTACGGTATAAAATCCATTACACCTATGGAATGTCCCCACATTTCATAAAAACAAATGTGTGTGTGTGTTCTTTTTTTTGTTGTTGTTGGTATATATTCCTATTTTAAGGAAACATTACCCAGGCACGAAGCTGCGCATGTTTTCCTGTGGTATAATGTAGTCTTTTCAATTTAAAAAAATATATATATATTGAAGTTTTTGACACATGCCTTTGGCGTCAGTAAATCAATATTTTTCTTTCTTTGAAAAGTTGATAAGCCTATTTTTTATGCTATCCTAACTATGCATGATTATATAGTTAATGGTATTTCATTATTTGTATTTGTTATTGTTTTTCCTCGTTCTCTGACTCTCAGAATATTTTGATAATGTTGTATTGTTGGCATGAAATCATATATAAGAAACAAAGGCAGAACGACACATTTTTTATGTTTATTCAATTTAATTGGACAAGCATGTTTATTAAATAGAGTACTATTAAAGTGAACTATGCCTTATTTTCTGCCATGAAACATCTTAAGCAGAGGTTCGGTGGAAAATATGCAGTCAGTAAATACAAAGAGTCACGCTGACCGCTTCGTACCTTACGGCTAATTGCTTTGGGGAGCAGATAAATAATGCCAATTCAGAGCTGCCTATCTCGAAAAAACATTGAAAAGTACATCAAGGAGGAAGTAACTTTTGCCTTGATACAAACATCGACTGAACAGATGCAAAACACCTTAAAGAACAGGCTGCTGGCAAAGCATGAAATGCTGTTATTGATCAATGGCTACAGCTTCTGCGGCCTGTACAATTCATTATGAAGCTGGTGTCTCTAAATCTTTAATCATACTCAACTCAAAAGGCACACAAGTACAGTATTTGCTGCATGTTTGCCAACTCAACGCCCAAGTGTTGTTTTCATTTCAGTCAATGAGTTTGAGATCAATAAACAAACAATTCAGAGGCTTTTATTGCAAATTATTTTGCTCTTAAATCTATAATTTTACTCAAATTTAAATTGATCTTGATGCAATGAGATGATAGAAATTCTCCCTCATAAAACAATCGCATTTCTGAATTTCATCCAAATGAATCATGTTCAATGTGAATCATATTTTTTGAATAGGAATAATTTATTTTAATGTAATCCATTTGCAGACGGTGGTATATGATGCAGTGCTACGTAAACGGACGTAAGTGAACAGTCAACAATACCACTCAAACCAAGAAAACCTTAACAAGCCCTGCTGTCGGTTAGGACTGTGATGTGAAATGGAATGAAATAATTACATTGAGTGTCACTGCTAGCGCTTACAATGGCCTCCTTAATCTGGAGATATCTCAAATTCATGATATGTGGAATTGGAATGTTTGGGTGGAAAGCACTAAGCTCTTTTTGATTTAAATTTCATGTGTAATCATACAAAACACATAGAATCGGGGGCTAGGGACATTAAACATGTAACCTTCTTAATCTGACAATGCCCTTAATATCTCTAACTATAGCCATTGGCAATTTTAAGGAGAAACGGCATGTTGATTTTTTTTTTATTCTGGGTTCATCTGCTTACCTGTACATTGTATGCATCATCAATAAGGCGTATTTTGAATTTAGTACTTTAATATTACTGTCTTACTGCATTTGTACTTTGATATATACCGTATGACCGGTGGGAGGAAATGGAGGAAAGCCTTGCTTTGGCCTCTAGGTGGGCGTTTCTATTGTCATGTGAAAACTAGACGGACAGCACATTTAAAATGCTACCTATAATTTACCATGGGCCAGATTTACTAACAGTAAACCATATTTTGACTGTAAAAATTGTCAGTATTTGCTAAAAACATACAGTTAAAAACTAGTGGGGAAAATGCATGGACAGTGTTACATTTATTTTGACTTTAATGTGTGTGTGGGGGGGGGGGGGGTAACATCATGGTCATAAAATCATGAGGTGATAAAGTCATGTTTGTTCAATGTTTTTTTTTATTTGATGGGATAGCCTAATATCCTGTAAACACAGGGAATGTATCACAATGGCTTTATGCATGTTTTATTTATATATTTTTAATTTAGTTAACTATTTAGGTTTGATGGCAAATAACTGGTTTAACTATTACACAATGTTTTAAATAATACATCTACAGCAAAATGTTGTTGTGGACAAAACAATGATGTACCATTTTTGCCTGCATCCATCTTAAATTTGAGCTGTTTTATGAATTGTGTGTTATACTGTTGAGCTCACAAGCCTAGAATAGTCTCAAGCTGCATTGTGACGAGCACATACAGTACAACATGCGCCTCTGTTTACACAAAGTCAATGTGGACTTTTTAGGTTTTTATCTACTTTATCTTTAAGTTTTTTTATTTTTTAGTAGTCACGACTAAAAGCTATAAACCTTCCATAAAAAGAGCCCCGGTCTCGTCTGTTTATAAAACACTAAAGGCGCTTTTATTCACTTGTTCGCTTACATGACGCGTCGTATCCAAAGGTCTCCGCACTCCGTTCCAGTGAAGGGGCCGGACTTCTCTCCGGGTTTTGCTCCCTCGCTGCTCTATACAGCGCGTCTCCTCACTCCTGCATTGCTGTAGCAGCAGATGTTCGCGCGCTGAAGCCAATATCCACCGTTCTCTTTACCGGAGCAAGTATTCTGCAGCGGAGAGTGAGAAGACGAAGAAGAGTGAGGACGTTTGCTCTCGCTCCCGCTCTCTCTCTCTCCACACGTCTGGAGTGTGTATGTGCGCGAGTGAGCTGAAGAAATTAGAGTGGCGTCTTTATTTACCACACCTGTGATGCGCTGCTGTCTCTGAGCAACGAAGACGCACTGATGGCCAAGGTACAGGAAGAGGATACGTGTTGAAAAAAGGGACTTATAAATGCGCTGATCGGTGTAATATTACCAAAACTAAACCCAGCCATAAAGCATTATCCTCGCTGATCATTCAGTTGATATTACTGACTTAAACTTGAACGAGAAGGTGATAAAGATGCCGTTACACCTGGGTCCCTTTGTCCGCTGGAGATCCGGGCTTGTACTCACATGGATCTGCTTGTTTTCGTCCGGATTTACCTTCATTGGTGAGTTTAATTACTGTTTGAACGTATCTTTCAGTTTCCACTGTGAAAGCCATGTGTAAGCAGGGCGTAATTGCTTTTACACACAGCAGCGGGCTCTTTTTGGGATGTGGTTTCACGAATAACAGCCCAATATAATATTTCACGGTGCTCATTTGTATGCGAAATATGTAATTTGACACAAGTTGCGATGTTATTTCTACTTTTAATAACCAGAACACGCGCAGAAGCAGACGTGAAAAAGAACCTTGTCAATAACTTGAACGTGCTGCAAGTTTGATTGACATGTCCCTGCGAGCACGAGACTCACGGCGCGAGCGAGACATCACCTTTCTAACGAATATGTAGCTTATTCACACAACCAAAGGTTTGTTTAATCAAAAAAGACCAGAAATGTACACCAAATAAGCTTTAAACCGAGAAGTATTGTTGAATGTTGCACCCTGTATTGCGTGTTTCATTTCTGTGAGCGTCAGCTTGAATGGAACACTCGACACGCGCACATTTCCACGCGCCGACATTCACCCGTTCTTGCTGCATTGGCAGTGTTTCTGACAGCTTTACGAAGTACAGTAAGCTCCGACGATCATTGAACGTTGCAGGGCAATTTTGGTTGTGTCCAGATGTATAAAAAGAGGTGAAACGTGCAGTCGCAGTCAGCTCAGGGGAAAAGAACGTGCACAAAATCGTGCTCTCCTCCCATTACACATCTTGCACTTATCTTGGTTAGCAACCAATTATAGCTCTCCAAAGGAAGAAGTATATATTTACTTAATGGTTAAACATTTAAATAATGATTAAACATTCTAAATCGATACGTTCATAATGAACACTTGTTTTTATATATTTATTGGCAAAGCCAGCAAAATGCCACATTTTCAGGTCTTTGTTACTACTCCTACAACAAAAATTAAGACCAGAGCATTTCTAATATGCCCAGCTTATGTGTTTCTACACAAGAATTGGTGTGGATATGCATATAAAGATTAATTTATTGCCTCTTTTAATGGGTGTAATTTGGCACAAACCTTTGTTTACTGTGTTGTCATTGTTTTTTTGTGCACATTCACTAAGAAATGAAACAAAGACGGTTGCATATTACGATACCGTCACATACATAGTATATTAACCTCTTGTTTATGCCTGAACATAATTAGTACAGATACAGAATCACAGTTATCTAGTGCAGTGTTGTCAAGCCATGGGTACGTGCATCCCAGGGGGACTCTTTTTTTTCCTTTTTCTTTACTACACCTATAAAATATAAATTCACGGATGTTTAAAGATTAAAAACAAAACATATTTGATTTGCTTGTTTACATGATTTTAATAACCGTTTAAATAATATAAATTAAATCTAGCATAATATCAGTTTAAAATACCTTTTTTGGGGGGGGGGGTTGCATTTGAATGGGGAGCTTGAGCCTTATGCTTTAAGGACCATAAAACGAAAAAGGTTGGGAAACACTGACCTAGTCCACAATACGTTTGCATGAACCAGTATGGGCTTGCCGAGATTTGTATTAAATTGTGTCGAGAGTAAAAGAAAGCAAGGGTCTTGTCTGTGGGAAACATGACTGTGGGAAAGTTGGATTGTGCTTCTGGAGGTCTTGGAGTAATCATCACCATAGAACCCAGCTGGGGACCGCTGATGAGTATCCTCACAGCACCGTCAACATTTCACACTCGGCTAACATTGTTTTGCCCCCACCTCCGTGGACAAAGGGCTGACTTGTTAAAAGTTGTTTTATTAGTCTTGCTTTAGAAACCACTTAATGAGGAACCCGAATTAGAAGGTATTTTCTTGTGCATTCATTTGAGAAGGATTTGACACAGTCAAAAATATAAATATGGTGGCATGAGGAATTTCAAACATCCCTTTCAAATAAAGCAGATTGCAGGGCGTCATGAAAAATGCCCTGAATTCTCACCATCTTCGCATGCTCTGTTTAATTTGTCAAGGGCACTTATCCGGCTTCGCCTCCAAATGAAAGAAGGAAAAAAAAAGATCAGACAAGAACTTTTTCATCCTCCAGACTTGTAAAGATGAAGAAATATAAATTGGATGGAGGGGAAATAATGGAAGCACGTGTGCTCGGAGACATTGTTAGTCCAAAGATCATCAGATCACACAAGGTGCTCTCGCCAGGGAGAACCATGCTGATGGTGCATTTTCCTATATATAAATATATATATAAATCTATATAAATAAAAAAAGCCAACTTGTCTTTCCCCTGAAACATAATCCGGTCAAAAATAAAGGTCGCCCTGTCAGTCTTCATCAGAGAGAACACAAGAGACAGAACAGAGCTCTTCCCTGAACAATGTGCTGCCTTCAGGGAGATCAGCTACCGTTGAGCCGACAGTCTGTAGACAAAAGGAATCAGCACATTATGTTAGCGGTGTGTGTGTGTATGCTTTATACTTTAGCCTGTGTTAGTGGCTCTATTGGTCTTGCTTCAAGATTTAATGTTGACTCAATACAGTACCAAAATTGTTTATTGTAGGAAAATAAAACACAAATATCACTGAAATCAGTTTTTATTATAATACAATGCACACTGTTATTCATGCTGTTAAATATATGCAAAATTATTGATGTGAATTTTTTTTTAGTTATTTGTTTTATAGTGTTTTTTTTGACCTGCCATCAATGATATTATAAGAACAGACCTGCAATACAAAAGTTGTTCTTTGTGGATAAATTGTACTTAATGACAATGGCAGATAGTATATAAAGAACCGTATTCATGCTGCATACAGCTTCATCAAATTCAGGGAGTATATAAATCAGTTATGCAATCAGCATAACTCACAGTAAAGTATGGTTTCTTGTTTGTTCCCAGCTCTTTGGGAAAGGACAGATGTAATGGCTTTGCTGTTTTTGCTGTTTATGTGAGAAAGAGACAGGGGATTTTTGTGGTTGGATTTTGTGGTGGGCTTGTGTCCGAGATTTTTGGCACTACTACGAGTGTGCTTGGTTGTTCACTGAAAGGGTTGGGTTCTGGGGTGCAGTGAAACTCAAAAGGCTTTCTTATGTGGGTAAGAAGCTTCTCAAAGGCCCCTCAGATCCCAGATTTTTTTAAAAAAATTTGCTGTCGTCGTTGGGATTATTGAAATTTGGTGTTCTAATCTTTTTTTTGTTACGAAATTCAAGTAATTTCAATTTATTTAGTCCTTAAACTAAAACCATACCATCATTTCACTTTTTAAGGTTTTGGAACGGTGTTTTTATGATGATGCGTATGTCTAAAAAGGAAAGCGAAATGAGAAAAAAGAGGTTGCCCTTTTACTTCTAAGTTGTAACTAGTCAAATGATGCGTTAAAGAGAGGACTTTGCTGTTAAGATGGGCGTTTTGATCCTAACCAATGATTTTTCATGATGTACAAGAACCAAAAGGATCAAACAGCAGAGAAAAATAAAAAGATTAGAACAGATTCATGTCTGAGAACAGTGTTATTTTAGAGTCGCGGCAAGCGCTCCGAAGCAGAACATAATTAAATCTGTTTTTGTTGTTCCGTTTCACTCAACTGCGGCCACATTGCAATTTCACAACCTTAACATTTTTTTTTTTTTTTTTAAATGCAGGAGGGTATGTTTCTACCACTCACACAGTTTCTACACATGTACTTTTATGTACATAAAATGTATGTATAACCATATTTGAATGTGATGAATGGAGAGGCATGAAATAGTGTAACAGAGATGAGGAAAAGGCAAACAGTGTAAGTCAACAGCAGCTGGCTTTCCATAATCCAAGAGCATGCTCCATTTGATGACAAATGTGGTCTTTTCTTATCTTGCGGTGCTATATATGTCTTCTCCATAAGTGTCAAATGCAAATGTGGAAGGAATGGCAAAGCAGAGAACATGAGAGAGTGTGACACGAACCTTTGGGGTGGGGGAAGTCTCCCATCAGACTGCATCAGATCTTGGAAATGTGTCCTTTCGCTTCATTTAAGCACTTGTAGACTACTGTTAAAGGGATTGGGGTGTGTTTTTCGGGTGCCTTTAACCCTTTGAAATTGGCGTTGTACCATCTGAGGGTTCAAAGTTTGGCAGGTTAGCATTTAGTTATCCTCTGTTGCAAAATGCGTATTTTTTCCATTTAAAAGTAGCCATCTTTGACACTACTTTTTGGCAAGCAACATCTACAGTATAGCATTAATATTTCATTATACTATAGTAGATGTTTACTAGTGCTGTATTTAATTTTGCAAGGTCTTAAAATGTGTGAAATTGATTTTTTTCCCTCTCTGTTGTCTATCATTACAGGGCAGGATAGGTTTCAAAACAAATTCAGCCACCATGGACCCTTTTCACAGACTGTGATGGCGTTTCTCCAAAAATATTAACATAATAAATAATTTTATAAATAAATAAATAATTTACAATGTTAATAGAAAATTACCTTTAGATTAAATTACAGAAAACTATAGTTAACGTTGCTGCACCATTGTTTCTATGGGTGCTTTCCCAATTGTTTTGATTGCTTGTTCGATTGTTCCCCCTCCTCCTGGGTTGTGTTCTCAATATATTATTTAGGTTCAAATCGCGCTGTGTTTTCATTATGAAAACATCATTGTCGCTTGGTAACTACGACATAGTATTGCTCACCACATTTTTATATTTTGCTTTTTGAACCTTTAGTTTCTTTTTTTTCTTTTAATGTACTGCAAATGTTCTAAAGAATGGAGGAGCCACATTCTCTCTGGCTTGCAGTGTGTCAGTCACGCTTGTCAGGAAAGTGAGTGAGAATGCATACGAACACAGTTTTATCAAATCGTGCGTCATCAATGACGGTTCCCTTCTGTGATTTAGGATTGCGTTCATATCATCAATTATCCATAACGAAGGTCACAAGAGTGATACCCAGCCCAGATCACATTTTTTATTCAGACTTGGGTACGGCTTGTGGCTCTGAAAACAGCGTTTACGTCATCCAAATAAACCGAATTCTGACGTCAGTAGAACCCCGATGTGCACCGAAAGCGCTAGTGTGATAGCACACTTTTAAGCCAAAACTGTATTTGTTGGAGAAGTTTTCTCAACCACGATGACTTCCACTTCTTAGAAACCCAGAAATGCGAAAGAGTCATTTGAAATGAATGTGAATGTTAACAGATGCTTACTCCAGGTATTATAGACCCCTTTGGTCCCATCCTGGGCTCCAGCACCTGCTTCTTCCTGCAATATTGGCAACGCCCTTCAGAAAGGATGCGGTCAGCAGGAGGAACCAAAGATCAGCGCTGTCACCAGAGAGACTAATCGTGTTCTTCCCTGAGGTGCTGTCAGTGGCCAGAGAAAGCTGGAGTACTGTTGACCTTGAGAGCAGATGCATTTAATGTGCAGGCACTGCTTCTCAGCACATTGTGAGCACTAGAGTCTATGAAAGCCTTGGGTGAATGCCCCTCCCTGAAGAGATAAGAGTGCATTTCCCAAGGTGCTATTGGCTTGACTCGTAGACTGCAAGATCTATGAAAGATCTGTCCGCTTTAATGATAAACCATCTGCTTGAATACTCAATAGACTCGAGCACTTTCATCCCACAATAGTAATGTAACAAAAGCAGGTAATTTTTTCCCCCAACTGTTATTACTCCATAGGGTTTGTTCGGTGGCGACGGCAAGCATAAACATGAAAAATTTGCTGTGGCGCTCCGCTTGCTCTCAGCCCATCTGTGGTTCATCACCCAGCATATTTAAGGTTGTTTGGGGATGCTCTTCATTCTCCTGTGATCAATAACTCTCTAACTGTTTAATTGGCCATCAATCAACGACAGACTAGAGTTAAACACGGAGGTGCTCAATCCCAGCCTTTTATGCACATCCTCTGGGTCCTTTTGTAGCTTTTAAGTTGGTCCAAGTTGCTTCCAGAGCTTTGTTATTTGTATGCAGCATGCAGCACACGAGACTTCCAGAGGGCTTCCACGAGGGAGCGTTGTCTTGACTACTACCATGATGTAGATCGAACACCCAGCCAGCCCATAATACAAGTAAGGGCGGAGCTTTCTTTTGAACTGCATAACTGGTCCAGCATCAAAAGGAATGACAGTGCATCACATTGATATTTTGCCCACTTCAAGGCTAATGAAACTCTTGAGTTCAGTCTGTCTCTTTCACATGCGGCTGATCTGGATGAGTTTGTGGAGCTTAATGTACTTGGTTGACCCTCAAGTTCTGTGAGTTTGAAGTGCAAAATTGTCTTTGCCGTTCTTGGATAACCTCAATTTAAAACCTGCTTGTTTATAATCATGAAGGCAAACATGCTTTTCAGGGATTCAACATATTAAACTTCTGGGTATTAAAGCAAAGCTTTTTGATCACTAAGAGATATTGATATTGGAGGTGACTGAGGTTTCTTTGTGAACTGATTATTGCATTTGGAAGGAGAGGAGGTTGGTCATACAAGAATGTTTAAACTCTTAATCTCTATTACTATTGCTCAGAGTTATTGAAAGAGCTGCACTATTAATCAATAAAAGATCGCAAACTCGATTCAAACACCTACACAATTTCATTCCTAAATGATAACGATTCTCCCTGTGTCTATTAAACCTTTGACAAATACAAATCACAGCAAACATTCAGATCTGTGTTGGCACTGCCGCGGATTTGATTCATTATTTGTGTGTTACAAATGTTCATATTATAAAAGAAGCTTTGGCATAAAACGTTATAGTTCGGACACATTGCGGAAAGTTACAGGATTGTATCAATTATATTGTTATATGCGCTTAAGTTGATTTACTTCATTTTAAATCTCTTAATTAAGACCTTTAAAAATATCTGTTCTCCGTATTTTTTGTGGTTATATTTGTGACATAAATCTATACTAAAGCGATACATAATAACAGTACTTGTGATAGAACAGCTGTTATGTTTACCACCACCTCTTTAGAATATCATAAAGAGGGTTTGGTCTATAGACTCGGGTAAGTGATCAACTATTTAAGTAACTACATAGCAACAGTCTAGTGATGTCAATTGTATTACAATAGCTTACACAGTACAGGGAGGCTTTATTTAACTAAATTCACAAAAAAAGTCAAGTAATGGTATTAAAATAATAATGATGGCACAAAGAAATAGAATAAAGAGACACATTAAAGGGGGGGTGAAACACTCAGTTTCAGTCAATCTCATGTCAATCTTGAGTACCTATAGAGTAGTATTGCATCCTTCATATCTCCGAAAAGTCTTTAGTTTTATCATATTTATAAAAGAAATATGGGCTGTACCGAGTCTTTCCGGAAAAAACCGAGCGCCTGGAGGCGTATCGTGTGGGCGGAGCTAAAGAATGATGAGCGCGCAAAGCGGTGACGTCCTCAAGCGTGGAGAAACCCATCTATCTCAGCTAATACAGATAATGATCCACAATCAAATCTGAGGCTGAAATAAATTGAACAGGAGAAACGGCAACATCAGGATGTCCATCTCTGTGGTATGTACTCTATTTAGGGGCCTTTGTGTGCAGTTTATGAGGACATGATTCGGTTTATGGACTATTGTATGTGACTAGACCTTAGAGGTAGCAAGCAAAACGGTTTTGCACGTCAGAGTCAGACTAGTGTAACGTTATACAGAACAACAATGGAGTAACCGTTAGCGCATTTGAATGACGAAGCACGCGATCGTATCGTTTACTGATGTTTACTCATGCGACGGTAGCCAATAGCAGAGACATTTGAAGTTGATTTACTCACCGGCATCTTCCAAAGCAGGACCGCTCTGTCAAAAACACACTTCTTTGGTATGATTTGGTGAAGTCCTGTGACAGCAGTGACCGTGGAAATCCACTTTGCGACGCGACTGAAGCGATGCCTTGAAGCTTCCCGTCATTTCTGCGTTCAAATCGGTTCAAATGCAGCGCTGCCTTCCCGGAATGCTGTGCTGAAGTCGCGCGACGTCACCCATAGGAATAAAGTGGAGCACGGCGCGGCGCGACATAAGTGTTCACGGAGGACTGGATCTGCACCTGAGAGACTGTTTACAGCGTGCATTTCCTCTCTCTCCCTCTAGTCACGCGCGCGCGCACCCTTCCGGGAGAAGAGCCGTACGGCCCATACAAGGACCTTCCGCTCTATTTAACGTCAAATAGACCCATACTCGAAAAAAACTCGCCGAAACTTGTGAGAAACCGGAAGGAGTATTTTTAACACAGAAATACTCCATCAAACGTCCAACATTAGTTTTTGAAACTTTGTCTATGTTTAGGATGGGAATCCAAGTCTTTAAAGGTGTAAAAAGCTCAGTATGCATGAAACAGCATTTCACCCCCCCTTTAATTAAACATGGCTTAAGTTTTTCCAGGTGGGTTTAATAGTAGACTAGTGTTCAGGTAACACTACAGAAATTAAGTATTTAAATCTAAAAATAACACTGGATAGTTTGTAAAAAATTAAATGCAGATTAATGCTTAAAATGAAAGGTACAAGAGCAGCGAGTGATTTTCTTTTTGCATTCTCTTTTTTTGTTAACATGACTTGAGGCATGGTTTCACAGACAGGGCTCAGACTAAGCCAGGATTTGGCCTTAGTTCAAAAAGGACATTTAAGTAGCTTTTATAAACATGCCTTAGAAAAAAAACATTACTGGTGTGCATCTTGAGACAAAACAATGGTCAGTGCAAGTTGCTTTCACAGTTAAAACGGCTCAAACATGGATTTTAATCTGGGTCTAGTCTTAAACATTGTCTGTGAAACCGGGGATAAGAGCTTATGCAGAGATCCGATATACGGTTACACGACACGGTGCACATGCCTGCGTTTACCTGAATACTTGTCAAGAAGGGAATCTTGACATAATATTGTGTGTATTTGACCATTTAAGAGCAATACGCCATGAAAAACAACTCAATTTGGAACGCTCTAGCTGTTTGAGGGATGGCTTTATGTGGACCTTCACTTATATGGATCAATGGTGCACTTTTGGTGTGAGGCTGAAACCTGGGGAATGAAGAGAATTATGTGCAATACAAGCACTTTAACTGGAACGAATGAGACGAGTGTCAATTCATGACGAGTGTCGTAGATGACGCAGCTGATATCAATGTATTGATACTGCAGAAAAGAGCAGTTTCAAATAGTATGTCAGTATCGATTCATATCAAAATATTTTTGACAGCACTACAAAAGTCTTTAGAAACACTCAGAATGCCTCAGGACACCAGGACATTTTCTCAAGAAAACAATGTTGATAATTTCTTTGCTGTGTATGAAAGATGTCCATGTGGCATATATGTAGCAATATAAACTACAGTATGTTGGCGTGCGCTTTAGCATTAGCGTGTGATTTGTATGATAATCTCTCAAGTCAATACAAAGTACCTCAGGCAGGATGGAGGTGGTATGAACTCTAATAGCAAGGATATTTGAGGCGAGTTGGCTCAGAGGCGGCCAAAACGTGTCCTCTTGAAGTGATGATGTTGACAGGGAAGAAGACCTATTGACCTTTGCTCATTACGTTCATATTCCATGTGGTTGTGCCTCAGGCTGGCAATTCAGCTGAGTCAACACTGGCCGTAGCTCAGCCCTCACTCATCAAGGGAACTCAAAACATCTGCTCACCCTTTTCAGAGACAAGAAGGATATCTATTTAAATTCTACCTATATTTGCCAATATTAGATTTTTGCACTTTGCTGACTTCTGTAACTCTCTATTTTAGTATTCACATTTTTGTGGTTTTAAAATGATAAATTCTCAAGAAATTACCTTTCTGGAAGCTCTTCCCTAAGCTTGCAATGGTGACCACAGTACTGTATCTATCACTATACTACAGTTATTGTTTGCAAAAAAAATATGGAAATATGGAATTAGTCACCACTGTCACCAATAAACCGATAAATAAAACAATCTAAATGCTTCTTACAAAGTGTCTTTTGTGCCTGCTCCAGATACTGTGTAAAAATGCAATGTCGCATAAAATTAAAGTTTGATTAAAGTCGTTGTCATGACAATCAGTGCCGCATTGTTTCCTGTCAGCTCACTCAGCTGTTTGCCAGAATCAACAAGCAATAGCCAAAACTAATGGTCTCATAGCTCTGTTTGTTTTGACAAAATATCTGGCAGCAGGGGAAACAATCATTTTCATAATGTGTTTATTACAGAAATAGAATTTGGTCACAAATGTAACATTTGAGACTGTTCACCGAATACTAATTTATAATTTAGTTTTAATAGACAGGTCTTTGAATAAACCAGGATTAGGCCTTATTTCAATTAGGACATTTAAGTAGCTTTATAAAAACATTTACTAGTCTGCATTTTGAGACAAAACAATGGCACTGACATCTTTTAAAATATGTCAGAGCAAGTTGTTTTCAGTTAAAAAATCTCAAACATGCATTTTAGTCTGGAACCTGGCTTAAGCCTTGTCTGTGAAACCGGGCATAGCCTAAGGCTTTCACAGAAATAAATGTGACTTCTTAGGACATTTCAGTGATATCTGGGACATTTTATGCATGGTGGTGTAGTCCAAAACAACAACAACAACAAAAAAACATTATCTGTAGAACATTAATAGTACCAGAAGAATTTTGGCAGAAGCTACATGGTAATTTTTTTTTTGTGTGAGTAGTTTTGTGGGTAGATGTCAGCATCACACTAGCATTCGTAATGACAGTGTATTCATTTGGAAAACTCAGGGTTGGCAAAAGTAGCACGCTTACTACTTCCTTTGGCAGCCATTTTTATTAGCAGCCTCTAGCTTGTGAAAAGTGTGTGGGTAAAACATTTAATTTTCTTCCCTTTACTTTAACGGAGAATAATATGATGCCAGCCCTTGCGTTAAACTCGGTTTGTGTGTGAAATGTGGTTGTAGTGGACGAGATTTCAGATTTTGAGAGAGACAGAAGCAGCATTTCTTGGCAAGGACATTAGGAGCAGCGAAGCCATTGAAATAGATTTAAGACTTCATGCTTATATTATTAATCAAGACAGATTTGCTCATTCTGGGACTTTGCACAGCCTATGGAATTGAATGAATACAGTTAATGTGCCATTTGCTTTTTTATGTAAGCCTATACCTTTTTTTAAATTCCTGAAAGCACAGAATTTCAGTATGTTTCAAAGACCTATAAAGGTGGTCCTCTCGTCACTTTCTCTTTGTTTATAGTGACCCATGGGGCTCATTAGTCATACAGTTATTCTTTAGAGACCTGACTGTTCGTGCCTCTGTGAAATGGCATATGGAGACAGTCAGATGTGTGTTTACTGTAAGTGTGTGTGTATGTGTCTGGCGGTCTAAAAGGACTTTGATTGTATTATTTTAGCTGTAAACATGTTTTCTGGTTTCTTTACAAAAAAAGGGATGAACTCAGGTTAGCGTTTTGTACTCATGCATGTTGAATGAGCTGTAGTGAAGGACATTTGCGGTGTCTTTTAGCACTGCGAGGATACAAGGAAACATTTTTGATTTGAAAACCTGTTAAGGAAACCGGTGAGATATTGTTACAGCTCTTGAGTCTGGTTAAATGCAATTTGAGTGCTACTACCTCTCTTGGCTTTTTCTAAACAAAGCCCAACGTATCAAATTAATTTTCAGTGTAAATCACACACATTTTCAGAAATGGCCTGCTGAGATGACATGTTCAGCAAGAGTCTCTTCTGGGAAAAGGATTCAAGAACTGGATCATATAAATATATAACGTATAACAAGGCCAGTTAATTTCTGCTCTTACTGCGGAAGTGAACCTCTTTTGAGCTTTTTGTGAGCTGTTTGTAACCCTTGTATGATGTCACTTCAATAAAAGGCTCTTCGGTGCCAAATTCTTCATTATGTCACATCCTGTCCTTAGAGGACAGCATGCCATCTTGCTCTTCAAGTGATTGTCATACATCTTTAGCACATTTTAAATTATAACATTTAAGTGCAGTGCAGAAATGCAGTGTTAATAATGATTAATGCATGCTGGAGAAAGTGAGCGAGTTTGCCAATGCAAATGGATTTTTGCCGTTTTAATAACTTCAAAGCCTTAAAGGAATATTCCTGGTTATTTACAACTTAATGTTTATTTTAATCGTTTATTTGTGCCACTGTCAGCTTGCCTGCAAGGCTTCCAGTAAGTGCATTTCATTGAAATTATTGCTGTAGTAATTGACAGCGTGCAACATATGCTGTCCTTAAACATTTAAAGGCACTATATAAGATTAAAATGTCCAAAAACCAGTAGAACAGAGTTCTATATTTTGTTATATTGTGTCCTTGCATTATCCCAAACATTTCTAATGTTTAAATCCAGAGAAATAAGCCTTTTTTTTTTACCAGGACAAGGACATGGACTGTGTCTATGCGTTGCCTATCAATGACATCATACCTGTGTTACTCTTGATTTTGTAGAAACCATGGAAACACCAAATATGCTTTAATATAGGTTTTATTAGACAAGAGAACAAGTGTTTGGATGCATTTATAGCCTATATAAATGCAAACTATAATCTTGTTTTCGTTTCTTTTTTTAAAATCAGGAATACCATGTTTGACCATGCATAATATCGATCTAGCTTACTGAAGTGTGCAACAAGTGTCTCATGGAAGTCATAGAGTTAACGCACAGATTAACGTTACTACATCCTTTTCAATGTACTCAAATGTATCTGATATGATAATACAGCACTAAATTAGCCCACATACACATGACGTGAAGAAGCGGAAGCGGCTGTGTCATAATAAAAGCTCCACTGCTCTCCAGCCGTGTGTCTCTCATTAGCAAACGCTTCAGTGACATTGTTCAGATCCCACAGCACTAGGCCCTGCTCTGCTTCATACTACAGTAATGTTAATAGTCTCATCCACGAATTAGTTATTCTCTTAAACTCTTACCTTCTGCCAAAACTGGGGGGAAAATCTACAAAAAAAACAATTACTGACTTCTGTGATCTCACTCTAAATTTTTGTATTACCCTTATGACGTTTTAAAATGATAAAAGTCTTGGCAGAAGACTTCAGAAATTAATTTTCTGGAGATTCTACTATGAGTTTGCCATGCTAACTAATGTGGTTCAGTCAATAGTTATTTTGAACAGTACAATTATGGCAGTTTTAGGATTTTCTGTTTTTATTTGTGTGTCAGAGACATAATCACATTTAAGTTATTCACTCAAAATAGCCTGAATGGAGATTAACATTTCAGAGCTGTGGCAGAAAGAACTATTTTTAGGTAATAACTGTAATTCACACATTTGTTGTATGGCTTCAGACGATGTGGAATATAGCACAGCAAGTCATATGCACTACTGTTTTGGGAATCTTAAGGAGGAATTTTTTTTTTGTCCTTGTCAGAGTTTGACAGTAGTGATTACTTGATTATCCAATACAGTGCAACTCTGAAGTTTCTTCATGTTTAGAACAACGTTGGGATAATGTCTGGATGTTCATTTTTGCGATATTTCTGTACATGTCTCTTTTTTTTTTCTTTTTCTGAGATGTCTAAAAATATCAATGAAGTCCACAATGACCTAAGTAGGAAGTCTTAGATTGTGGTTTACTGCTATTTTAAAAACAATTCAAATTTCAGCCCAGACATTCACTGTGTGCTGGTGTAAGAAACTTTTCTGTCGTGCTTTCTGCGGAGAAGCGCCTTCATTGAGAGCTCTATGAATCATCTCCTTTCTTCTTTCCCTGACTCACTGTGGTTACTCAAGACTTCTCCATGCTGGGAAGAGTAGAGGTGTCCTGGCACTGTCTCAGCCTCAATGCACAGGCCGCCTAATTACCCAGCCGAAAGCATGTGGCTTCACCCCACTGAATCATTACAATAAATCTCACACTGTTGAATGTAGACGCATGCGTTTCTCTAAATAGTCAAACACTCTGGATAGGAGGTGTTTTGATGCCAGATCAGTTTATGTATAGCTCAGGTGATAACAATCTCAGCCTCTCGTTCATGAATTAACCCAGAGTACAAAGAGCTTTGAGATTCACTGGTGCTTCACAAATGTACTCTATTATAGCTGTTTGGCTTGCAGAAACATATGATGAAAAGCCTTTATTCAGCCTTATTCAAAGATTGTGTTAAGGTGTTTTAAGTGTAACCATTTCAAAAGCAGACGTGGTAACTATTTTTCATTGAGCCTTTTCAACATACAGTACAACAAACAATTAGCTTGACAAGCCAGACCCACATCAAGATGTTTGGTCTGGAAACTCACCATTGACAGGGCTCAATCCGAGGGGCGGGATAAACGGTTTTCTTTCAAACTCCCTCTGCACGCGATAGGATAGCGCCACAACCAACCAGAGCAACGTGAAGCGGAGCTCGTTGATAGATTAAACATTCGCTGTATCCGGTTGGCAAAACTCCGAACACATCATACCTTTTTAAGAATGACTTCAGTGCCGCTCTTTGGTCTTTTCTCAGAGAAAAGCTTAACTCCAAGTCTTCCAGAGTCGTGGTCAAAGCTTATTTGAAAAACCGCCGTTCGCCAGTTTCTGTGTTTACTAGAAGCACGCAAGCGCAACTCTGCCGTCACTAAGTTAAGCCCCGCCCACCGACTCTATACACGATGTGATTGGCCTGACCTGAGTTTGGTTTTTACAGCTCAGAACTGTATTGAGAGTTGCTAGACGACACTCGCGGCAGATTAGATTTGATGCGCTAGGGTGCACCTAGATTTCTAGGCTAATGAACAATATGTAGAAGGAGATGGTGTACTTGTTCTAGAAATCTTGGCACTCCGTGTGGTTGCTATAGAAATGAAAGTCAGACCTTACAGTTAAAATAGCCAGTCTTTATATAGAAATAGATCAATGTATTATTATTATTATTATTATTATTATTATTTATTTTTTATTTTTTTTCAGGTAAAGGATCGAACACCATTGCTGTAAGATTATTTTTTTCTTTTTCTTTTTTTTTGCTAGAGTGACGTTTGGGGCTCTAAGGGGATTGATTTCAGCTACCCCCGGGTTTCTTCATGACCCTGTTGAAGGCTGTGTAGTCCAGTGTTTCTCAACTTGTGGGCTGCAAGGCCTTTCTGAGTGGGTCGCAGAGTGCGAAAATGATCCCAATTCCGTAGGCCTATCTGTGGTCAGATTATGCTGTCAGGCTGTATTGTCATTATCCCAACCTTATTTTTGTAGCTTTTTATGAAATACAAAATCTCTCTCACCTCAGAAAACCGTCCTGTCATGTCAGCTGTTATACTGTGCTCGTAGAGCAAACTTTTCAATTGCACGCACTGCTTATCCAACACGATCACATGTTAATGCGCATCATTAGTACGAGTGTGCAATCTTGTGAAATGTATTGGTATGCAGTTTTTCACGTGCATATGATACGCAATTTATGGCGTGCATATGACATGCTCTTGGGTAGGTTGGGGGTGGTGGGGTGGGTGATTCGTACATATAAATACGCCATAAAGTGCGTATCATATGCATGCGAAAAAACGCATACCATATGCACGCCTCATATGCAAAACTAAAAACGAGATAGCACACTCGTACTATTTATACACATTTCCATGAGATCGGGCTCGCTTATCACCATATATTTAAAGCACAAGAGAAACTACAAGCATGCAGCGTTACGTTGTCCATCAGTACATCATAAAATAAAAGTAAAGTACCAACAAATCATGTAACTGGTACAACGTGTGTAAGGATTTGCATGCAGGTATGATGTTCATTCTATTCATTAGGAGCAGTTTCCACGTTCCATTAACAGTTCATGTTGGTATTAAGTATTCACCATGGCAGAGCTGGACTGGGGCTAAAATTTGGCCTTGGCAAATATGAGTTCCCTGTGAATGTTTTTGCTGGGGTTGGAGTAAATAAATAAAACTAGGACAAGGACAAATAATGGTAGATAATATCGAATTTGCTGCAAATGCAGATAAACTTCATATTGCTTTTTTTGTCACACAGAAATGCACTTGACAGTAAAGCACGGATGATTTTGAGCTAGGATGCAGTAATGTAAATTTACTGCTTTTAAATGCTATCATCATTTACTTACTCTCGTGTTATTCCAAACCTGTATGACTTCCGTGAAACACAAAAGATGTTTTGAAGAATGTTGGCAAACAAGCCATTTTGGTTAGGCCACCATTTGAATATTGTATGAACAAAAAACAGACTGAATTTATTTTATTCTATGCTACACAGAAATAAATTCATTTCGGTTTGGAATTACATTAGGGTGAGTAAATGATCCCATTTTGGGGTTGAACTACCCCTTTAAAACACATATTTTTCAAGAGTTAACATATAATTTAAGTAAGACACTGATATCGATCTTTCATGAGGCTATCATTGAAATATAATTTAATTAAATTTCATTAGATCTATTAAAAAATTTAATAAAACTTTTAAAGAGGAAAAAAAGCTTTCTCCTCAATTAATGGGATCCAGACTTTAAAGCTGTTTAATAGACTTTAGTTTAACTCTAGGCCAGTTTCATTTAACTGTAAGATCATGGCAGTCACAGGGTAAAAAACATAAACTGTAAAAACCATGCTCCTCATTATATGGCTATATGGTTTCTAAAAAATATAAAACAAACTATAATATTTGTAATTAAAACAATTGTAAACACCTGTAGAAAATACAAAAACAGCCTCTATAAAAGTGACTTATATTCTGCAATATTAATTTAAGTAATAATAGCAACATTTTTAGTAAATGTTTCTTCCAAAACACCATATTTCTTCGCTGTTAGTAGCTGCAAGGTAAATTGTGGTTGTGCTAAAGTGAAACGCTTGTGTGCATTGCCGTTTTCCACTTTACCTCGTCATAAATACATGCTCGCGGCTGTTTTCAGCTTATTCAACACAGAACCTTTAATGTTCCCATATCACACGATTGTATAAAACAAAATTTGGAGTCAAAGTGCCGTTCATAGAGCAGCATTTAAACGCAGCGTACGTTAGTCAGCGGTTGCGCTGTGTGGATATCCGCCTTTTGCAGTTCCATGTGCTCAAATAAATAAATAAATAAATAGAAAAAAGCGCCTAATATGGAAGGGAGGTCTCTCTCGCTTTGGCCTGTCAATTCAGAAGACAAACCAATGGGCCGCTGTTGCTGCATGTTGTCAGTGGCACACACACACAAAAAAAAACCTGTCGGCCCACCGGGAATATGCCCGGGATGCCAGATTACCAGTCCAGCCCTGCACCATGGTAACTGTTGTTTCCATGAACCCAAAATGCCCCTTTTTTCACTTTATTTTGTCTATTAACAAAAAACAACCCATGAATATGAATGAATGACCATGGGAATGTGGGTCCCATGGCCAAGGAGTTGAGAGCCCCTGGTGAAGACAAAAAGCAGCTACACTTTTCACTGATTTTAATGATTTAGCTCAGTTAATTAAATGTTTTTTTATTCACCAAGTGAGTGCCATTTCATTTTTAAAGTTTGATGTCTACCTCCATACAATGAGCACCAGTGGCTACGTAAAGACACCCGCACATCACTCTCTGCTTTTGTTCTTTTGGAAGTGTTTTCTTAGTTTTGTTCATTGAATTTTTACCCAGTAGGCTCTTATCACTTCTTATAACATTTTATAGACTTAGAATGCCATCATTATGGGTTTTCACCTCATTAAAAAGAGCCACAGTTTATATTTATGTGGAGAATCTAAATTACATTTTTGAGAGGTGTGGTATGACTGACTCAGATTTGCTTCAGGAGTTGTTGTGTTTGGCTAATTGCCACACTGCCAGCGATGATAAATTACATTCTTGATTAATTCTGCTTATTTTTCTTCCTTTTTCTCTTTTTGTCATTTACACGGGCCATTTTGTACCCTCAACAACTCTCCTACTTGGATTTACTATAAAGTAGTAAAGGATTTGTCTCAACCAAACGTGAGAGATTTGTTCTGGGTTTAAAGGATAAGGAATTAAAAATTGGACTCTGTAACTAGCAGGAACAAAACACGACCGCTGTCATTTTTATAAATGATTTACAATTCCCTATAGGCCTCTTACCTACAAGCTTAAGTCTGTCTAACAAGCACATCTTACCTTTCAGATTCTATTAAGTTAATCAATTCCATACATTAGCTGTCCTCACACATTAGAGGAGACCGTGTTTCATAGAGTGGGGGAGAACTGTAGGATAGTTTGCTTTCTTTTCTTGAACCACTCTGTGCTCTCATTAATTACTTTTTTTTTTTTTTGAAAGCAGCTGCTTCCAACATATCAGTTATTTTATGGAAGGTACAGCATCAATTTGAGGAAATATGGCATGTAGTTTTTTGTTTTGTTTAGATCAGTAGCCATTAAAGGGTTAGTTCACCCAAAAATTAAAATTCTGTCATTTCTTACCCTCATGTTGTTCGACACCCATAAGACCTCCGTTCATCTTCGGAACACAAATGAAGATATTTTTGTTGAAATCCGATGGCTCAGAAAGGCCTTCATTGACGCCAGTTATTTCCTCTCTCAGACCCATAAAAGGCACTAAAGACGTCGTTACAAAGCCCATCTCACTACAGTGGCTCTACAATCATGTTATGATGCGACGAGAATAGTTTTTGTGCGCAAAAAAAAACTTAATAACTACTTGTATAGTGATGGGCCGATTCCAAAACAAAGTTTTGAACGGTCATGAATCAGTGAATTGATTTATAATTCGGATCGCGTGTTCGGATTGCTGAAATCGTGACATTGGCGATCTGAATCATGAAACTCAAAATTCTTCTGCTTACTTTTAAGTCACTCAATGGTCTTGCTCCTTCCTATCTCTCTGACTTAATTTCTCCTTATACTCCCCCTCGAGATCTCCGATCTTCTGGCTGTGACCTCCTCTGTGAGCGGAGATTTTGTTTATCATCTATGGGTGGCAGGTCTTTTTTACAGCCCCTAAGATAATGGAACTCTCTACCCCTGCCTCTCAGGACAACAACCACGTTACATGAATTTAAAAGTAAACTCAAAACACATTTGTTTAGTCAGTATTATCAGTCATGAAATTGTTAACTTGACATAACACAATCAATATGTTAACTCACTATCTATAATCTGTTTCATCTCTACTCTAACTGCCCACCATGCCGTCTGTAATTAATTTGTTATTTATATCTTTCATGTTGTATTGTAAATGTAGTGCGATTTGCAACTGCAATCATTTAATTTTTTGGACTGGGCAAATGTCCATTGTCCATTTATGTTTAAACTGCTTGTTATTTGCTGTATAAACTATAAACTAAACTTATTATTATTATGATGATGAAACGATACACTGAATTATAACGTTCAAAACTTTCTTTTGAAATCGGCCCATCACTATATAAGTCATTATTTTGTTTGTTTTTTGTGCACAAAAACTATTCTCGTCGCATCATGAAATTATTGTAGAGCCACCATAGTGAGATAGACTTTTAAACAATGTCTTTAGTGCCTTTTATTGGTCTTGAGAGAGGAAATTACACTGGTGTCAATGGAAGCCTTTCTGAGCCATCGGATTTCAACAAAAACATCTTCATTTGTCTTCCGAAAAACTTTGGGTAAATTAACCCTTTAAGGTTTTGTCTACAAATCTAAACCTTTTAACTAGTTCCAGTTCCAGTAGACAAGAATAGGTTTACATCAATGCAATGTGATTTTGTGATTTTGCCAACACAGTTTGTAAGATTTAAGACCACATTACAGCCAGCACTTTAAATGTGTTAGATGGCATCGATATAAACCTATGCTTGTCTACTGGAACTGGAACTAGTTAAAAGGTTCAGATTTGTATGTCTCTGATTGGTTTTGAATTGATTTTTAATAAGATTGATTTAGTCTTTTCTCAGTTGTACTTGCCTTGATTCAGGGATGATATTGGATGATAATAGTCATACTTTGATTGCAAACATTGGTACTGTGGTTACCATATTGATTTACCATGGTATTTCAAAGAAATATCCTTGTACAATGTCTACCATTCCTGTTCCTCATTGGAATCTGTTTCAGCATCCGAATTCCACAAGAAGTTCCAGGAAAAATGGGAAGGCCCATTATTCTAAACATGTTTATTAAATGGGTCTATGTAGAATTCCAAAACCCTTGTTATTAGCAATACCAATTCTTACATCTAGCCCCTTTAAATAATTTATTTGATTCCAATCTCCGATACCAATACAAGTCCCCTTCGCTCCGTTTAGCATATTTTACAATGTTTAAATACATTTGGCTGAAGTCAGATTTTTTCCCCTAAAATTTGTACAAAAAAAAAATCTACAGATTGCACAGCTTATACTGTAACAGATCTTTAAATACAATCTGATTAAAACAGTGTTCTGCTTTATGGTATTTCTTTATAAGAAATCATTTGATTATACATTTTTTATTAAGTTAAACAATGATTTGTGTTAAGCAATGTAATATGATCATTAGTTTACATCGTGAGTGTACCTGGAAACTGCTAATCCACTACTATAAAGACAACCGTTTTTTCGGCAGAGGCACAATCAGTCAAGGCTTGTGATCGCTTGATACTGAGAGAACCTCTTAAGACAGCAAAAGAATAGTATAGCATTGTTCTGCCATTCAGATGTCATGTCTGTCTGCCTGGGTGAACAAAAACCAGTCATATTCCAATCCATTTCCTCCCACGTTTCCCTCCAGATCTCAGGACAGCAGGAGTAAATGTGATTCTTTCCCCCTAAAGAGCGCCTAAAACATGTCAATGGTGCGATATCCCTCAAATGCTGAGATATGGCATTTTTTTTCCCCTCACCCTAGAATTTTTCATTCTTGCAGATCACTCCTTAAAAAGGTGTTATTTGACAAAACATTAATCAACTTGGAGGTGTGTGATATATGCTGAGTCTTTGCTATCACCTCTTACCAGGCCTTGTAGAAGCAGTCTTATCATATTAGCCAGCCACTAGACAAAATTGCCTATGTGTTCCTTTTCACATGGCATTAATTTTCCTGACAAAGGCTGTGTACAGAAAGAAATAAAAAAATATATAGAGAAAGGGTGCATGTCTCTAATTTTGCCTGAATTCCCTCTGTGTTTAACAAGTGAAGCTCGCATTTAAGCAAACCATAGGTCGTATGGAACATCACCCCTCCCTCCTTTACCCGTCTTCTGTCCTCAACTCGTGGTCACACAATTAGCCGTCCTGTTTGAAGGAGCTAGAACAAAGGTGATCCCTGCGAGCCAAAGTAAGAGGCAGTGACATGTGAGAAGGCTGGTGACACACTTATGGCTGCAGGCTGCTCTCTTGACCAGAGAAGTCGCTGGCTGTCAGTACCCATCACTGTCTGGCACAGCACTAATGGCATTTCCTAATAGTGTTGGGTGGAACAAAGGGCGGATTTACAGGGGCGAAATCACAAAGATCCTCTCTATTAGACCATCCGCCTTTTGTTTGTGCTCCCACACAAAGGTGTGGCCTCAGACATGGAGACGTGACGGGGGACAGAGAGAGAAGATGCGAGCGATATGGACAGAAAATAAGGCTCAACCGCTAATTTTCAGTGGCAGTTTGCTCACAAGCTGAATGCCTCTTAAGGCACAAGTGCAGAAATGCAGGTGCAGCCAAGCCAGTATAACACAAATGTGGAGGGGGTGAGGGGGTGAGCTGGGGAGGGGGGAGGGGTGATGAAGAGTTTTCTCTAAGTCAGACAATGCTGTCAAATGAAAAGATTGCAATCCCATTTTGTGGCCCTAGTGGTGCTAAAACGGCATTCTTCTACTTTAATCACATCATGAAACAACACATTCTCACACCCAACTCGTCACATATGGACGCTTGACCCGGACCCCTTTGTCGTCACTTTTCAACAATCTGGGCGTACCTTTATCGTCAATTTTCGACGCGCTGGGTGCTCCATTCATTTCAATGAGAAACCTTTGGCGTCATACACAGACACACTGGAAATGGGAATATTATAGTCATGGTGAAATTTATTTTTTGATTTATTTATTGAAATTATTTATTGGTTTATAATTTTGCCATTATGACATGTTGGAGTGTGCTTCTCAATTAAATCAGCAAGCATAATTTCATTTACATTTATTTTATTTACGCTATTTAGACACATTTTAACATGTAACCTAACTCCACCCCATCCCAAAACCTACCCATTTGTGTGAACATGATATAAAACACAGGATATAACATACGTCTGCATCCACGAGTTATTCAAAAAAGTTAAATAATGCAAGTTTTCCAAGGCCAAACGATTGATTTGCATGAAGAAAATCCCCAAAAGCGATTAGCATCTCCATCCGTCGAAGATCATGAACAAACACATCAAATTTCAAATATTGCCGCCCGTACTTCAGATTTCATAGTGAAATTGCATTGGCTCTCATATGTCTTGTGACCAATTGCGGCATTACATCAGCATTGATTGTAAAATGTCATTGGCATGTGTCTTGTGACCGATTGTGTCATGTTTAAGAGTCTTTTGAATTATTTGAATGAGCTATGATTGAGTTCGTTCACGGGGCAGCGGGATCATCATTTCAGCGATTAAAACATCAAGATCGACTCTGTTCTTCACATGAAGACATCGTATGACTTCAAAAGACTTGGACTGCAACGTGGGCTAATACTTTTATACTGTTTTGGTCAGATTTTGCAATAAATATTTGTGACTGTACATTTATTTGCCTGGTATGTGTTTTATATTGTTAAGATGTGGGTAGGTTTAGGGTAGGAGTTGGGTTAGTTGCTCCAAAATATAAAAGTAGCCTTTAAATATTAATAAAATCATGTCTGTTTTTACAAACGCAAAGAATTAAATGCATCTGTGTATGACGCCAAAGGTTTCTCATGTGAATGAATGGAGCACCCAGCGCGTCGAAAACTGACGATAAAGGTACGCCCAGTTCGTTGAAAAGTGATGACAAGGGGTCCGGGTCAAGCGTCCATATGTGACGAGTTGGGTGTGAGAATGTGATGCATGAAAAGACATTTGTAATGCATACAAACACACACACAGAATTTTATGGAGACTTCCCATTGGTTTTATAATGTACAAACTTAATTTTTCTATCCCCTAACTCCAAGCCTCACAGAAAACCCTCTGTATTTCTACTTTTTCAATAGCCTACATCATCATACTTAGTTCTATTCAGAATATGAGTCTGATGCTGCTACATTTGGCTGTGATTATGGGGCAGGTTTCACCCGAACCAGGAAAGACCTCAATTGGATAGACCTACAACCAATCAGAGCAATGGAGCGGCGCATAACGTTAGTTGTCAAAGTCAACAGAACTCAACTGCACTGTGCTGCCAAGTCTGCGGTTTTCCCGAGAGTTGTTTTCCAGGTGACCTCAATTATGTGATGTGTGTGTGTGTGTGTGTGTGTATATGTGTATATATGTGTATATATATATATATATATATATATATATATATATATATATATATATATATATATATATATATATATATATATATATATATATATATATATATATAATGTGAATTTTAGCAGGCAACCATGCCAAAATAACACACATTTTACCCCCCAAATGCCTATTTAAAAAAACAAAAACAAAAAAACAGCTATTGGGCTTGATTTGGTCTAGTAGTTTGTAGGTTTTATTGTAAAAACTTGGCAAGCTGTCTGCACGTATGCTGGAATAAGTAACGTTAGTAGAAAAAGATGAGTGTAAACGATCTATGCCGGTGTTGTTAAAAAAAAAAATTAAGGATACACAGAGTACTTACTAACACAATCATAATTTCTGAGAGAAATAGTAAAGAAGAATGCATATATGTGTAAGTTTTCTGTTTACGATTAGAATTTAACCCAAGCGCCTTTGATGACATGGATGATTACGTTACTGTTGATCATCTGTCCATCATTGTCTAATGCATGACCTGACAATTCCATTGGTCCAAACAGTTTCTGTTGGGGCATAATTACTGCCCGAATGTCATGGACGCGGCTCAGTTTGGCTGACATCCAGGCTACATTTTCAAAAACATTTAGCATGATTTATGAGCTGTTTTCATCAGGGGTTTCAATATGACTGATGTATGACCAAAATGTCCCCACTACGTTTAGGACACACACACGACACGCATACGGCTGGTTTTATTTTTATCTTCACATTAATATCTAGTTTATTTAAATAATGAGACATTCAACATTTATTGACGATTGAATTTCAAATCTGTAATGGTCTCACACAGTGAACATTTAATGTCTCTGTAGTGGACGATCATGTGATGCTTGCTCTCCACTCTTTTAATGATACTCTTTATGTTGATCCACAATAGATGTCACACTCAGTGCTAATTGGATGAAAAGATGAGCTCATTTGCTCAACATGTTACTGTTCTTGCACATTAATGGATCAGTGTATTAGTCTGTTACAACTGGGATAATGAATCGTAATGGCTGGGTAAATGGTCTAGTGTGAGTGCATGTGGTCCATTACATTCCAACACACATTTGTATCTCATGGTCTGATCTGATGCTGTTGACTCATACTTGCTATTATAGAGCACGTGGCTGCTCCTCTCCTTTTTTCCCCTTCACATTTTATCTGCCCGTCTAAAAAAGAGATACACAAAACCTCAGTCCTTTTAATTTAAAAACATTCAGAAACTTTTTTTGCCTCAGTTTTTAAGGGTGATGCGAGAGAATCCAGAGAATTGGCGTAATGTTTGTTGCTAATTGGCTTCCGAATAATGAATGCGTAAAAAAACGAAGTCTCACATAAGTAATGAATCAACTCATCTCATTTGCGTCGTTCTCTCTTTTCTGCATGACAATGAGAGCTCTGAATATCGTCACATTAATGCAGGTTTGTAAATTAGTCATAAACTAACCCCATTTGCATTATCTGCTCGTCATTTGATTTCAGTGTCTGAAAATGTCTGTAATCTCCATTTAAGCTTGAGTGGCTGATGTGATGGTTATGCTTAAGAGGACTTCCACATGTCTGTTAATTAATAAAGAACTAGTTCACCCAACAGTAAGAATTATACTATTTACCCACCTTGATGTTGTATGCTTGTTATTTATTTTTACATTATGACTGAATAGGAGTACAAGATTTTCATATGACGTTAAAGGAGTTAATAATTCACAGTGGTCACAGTGAATGAGATCATCAAAAAAATTCTACTTTATTCCTATAGAAAATGTAAAAAAAAAAAAAAAAAAAAAAAAAGGTGAGGAGGGATTAATAACAATGCAATGTGGGATGCACTCTAAAAAATGGCTGGGTTAAAAACAACCCAACTGGGTTGTTTTGCGTCTCATTCACACAGAGACGCAAAACATGGAAGAGTAACGTTAATATTTAAATAGTATTTAATATACACAGACACTCGTATATATTCGGCTACAGTCTGGAGCCCTGCATGACGCGACTGAACGCAGCTGCGGGACCAAATATAGTCTACTTGTGAGTCGATTCTATACAGATACTATCGTCACATTTTTAACATTTCAGTACTTGGTACCAAAGTAACACTACCGGTACTTGTGACATCCCTACATACAACCATGTTTCATTTTCGTAAGGGGATCATGGTTCTGCGTAATCACAAACTGTATTAATCTATCGTCTCACATGCCTACCTTAAGCGAATTTAAACAAATCATGGCAGGAAGCACGTGAAACAACCAAGCGCTGGGTAGAATCAACCAAGCATTGCGACCCAGCAGGTTTAACCCACAACGACTGGAAATTTGAAACTACCCAATGGTGTTTATAATATGATCAAATAAACCAACAAAAATTACCCAACAGTCTTAACCCAGCATTTTGGGTTAAAAAAATAACCCAGCATTATTTAGTGTGGACATTTAATTTTTTTATCCTTGCCCCAGTAGTATTAAATTACTACTGAAGTCCCAGTATGATAACAAAAACTAATGCATGGATTTGATCATTCTCAACTTCTACTAGCATTTGGCTGCGACTGCTGGCAGCTCTTTAGTCATGAAAGTACATAATATGATGACAGAAAATATTTGTACCCATCAACATCAAGGATATGCACGGATGTTATCAATCTCATAAAAAAGCCTGAAGTCAGCTGGTTTCATGTTTGAAATCTGCTCTCAGTTCTCATAACCGACTTACACTGTAAGCAGATGCTAAGATTATTCACGTATTCTGAATTAATGCGACCGGCAAATTTTTTTGTGCCATTTTTACAGTTCATACGAAAGCTTATGCATCATTTCATAGTTAAAGTGCAAAGCGAGCGGAGGCATGAGCGCTCTAGATAAGAAATTCCAATTCCAGACTTCTGTACATCTCCATATCTTGTTTAATCCCAAGAACTCTAGAAACATAAAGCAAGTTTAAAAGTAAGGAACTCTGTATGGAATGAAAGAGTACGCATGCGGTGTGTTTAGCAATGGCCTAAACCTCAAACCTGCTTTACTGAAGCGACACAAGATCTGCCATTTGGATGTGTTGAGATTGTCAAGTGTTGAACGGCAGCACATAAGCTTTGCATTGTGAGCACTTTCTTGGGGTTATACGCTTATAGCTTTTGCCACTCGTGTCAAATCACATCCAAGTCACAATGACAAAGTGTGTCGCCTCTGTTCTGCCGGGACGGTCGAAGCATGGAATTATCATTTTACATCTACGCACGTAAATCTTTGCACAACCTTTCATTGAGCTGCCCATTTGCTGACCAGCTGATGTGTTGTGGACACTGAACAAATTGTCTCTGTCTATTAAATACATTCAATTATAATTAAACGTTAAGGGTAAAAAATCAGAGGTAAAAATCTCTGCTAATACTGTTAACACAATTACATAAGTTTAAGTAACATGAAGGCTAAGTAACCCATACTCAGAATTTGTTCTCTGTATTCAACCCATCCAAGTTAGTGTACACACATTAGGGTTCGTAAGTAATGAATGCACTCACCCAGAGCAGTGGGCACTGGGCAGCCATTTTTCTGTGGCACCCGCTGAGCGACTGGAGGTTGGGTGCTTTGCTGTCATTTCCTGCCAGTGTTGAGAATCAAACCTGCAACCTTTGTCTAAGCACGGCTCACGAAAGCCCCCTAACACATTGCTAACATTTGCTCATTACTATAAAATTAGAGGTGCATTGTATAGCGGCATCTAGTGGTCTGGTTGCGAATTGCAACCACTCACCGCTCACCCCTCCCTTTTCAAAGCACATAGAGAAGTTATGATGGCCGACACAGGACAAAAATCTTGAGACATTAAATAGTAGCTAGCACTCTGTAGAGCAGTTTGTCCATTTAGAGCTACTGTAGAAACCAATAGACTTAAAAAAAGCTTTTTTCTGCTGTAAAGTTAGCCATTTTAACACGGTACTCAATGAGATTCTGCTCCCTTTTGGAGCCTGTCTCTAGTGGCCAGTCGATGAATTGCAGTTTAAGTCACTTCAGTGTTGTCTTCAAGAGAAAATGGGTGAGGTTTCCGCTTGGTAGAAACATGGCAGCGCAAAATGGCCACTTCACTGTAAGGGAACCCGTGGTGTATGCAGACTGAAATTACTAATTCTAAGGTAATAAAAACATCACACTTCATTATGTAAGGTCTTTATACACCACTGAAAAAATAATGTATATTATATTGCATTTCTGTCAATAGATCCTTATAAATATTACACACTGCCCCTTTAAATGCTACCAGTAACAGAGCTAAAACTATTAAATTCAGTTGCTACTAAAATGCATATAAGCACTATTTGCATTTTTGCATTAACTTCTAAACCTAATTATAAAATGATCTTTCTACACCAATTCGTTGTTGAAAAATAATCATTTACACAGTGGCTTTTGTAACTATTCTTCATGATACATTTCTTTAAGCATGCATTAAATAATCAAGACATCACTAACAGGTTAGATAAAATATAATGAATATATAGGCTTATACAGTGTATATATTTAACAAAATTCACCTCTCTAGAGTTCACTTGAATGGAGACGCCTGCCATGCCACATCAAAGAGTGTCAAAACAACATTTACTGTTGTGTGATAAAATGGACAGAATTTGAAAGATAAGAGTTTCTTATCCAAGGTAACAAAACACTGAGCTTATTGTGATTTATTGCTGGTTAAAAGTGGTTAATGGGCTACAACTCCATACTCATCGTGTACACATGCATACTGAACCACAATATTAATACTTGTACCGGTGCACCCCTAAAATATTATCATGCTGTTTTTTTGTTGTTGGTATTTTTATTTATTTTTTGCTCTTTTTTTATTTATTTATTATTTTTATTTTTTTGTACTGCGATTTTCTTAGACCACTGTACCATTATTTACCTTTTTTATGTAGGGTTTAATTTTTATTGTTTTTTTTAGTTTTGTGCTATAATCTGTTTTAGATAACCCTGTCCCTAAAACAACACAAAACAAAAACTGTGTTTGGTCACTTATATGGTTTAAGGGGGTGGATTCTTGGCAAGAATATGCGGACCATGCTTTTTTTCGTTATTTATTTAGTTTTTGTTTAGTCAAAGGTCTGGCTACATGAGGCTTCACATGTGCCAGCTCATCCCAATCCTACTGGTTTATGTTTAATATCCGAGTAATACCCTTAATAGCTGGAACATATCGTGTTATTTCAGGCCAGTGTGGTCCTGCTGTGCTCCTGTGTCTGTATCAGCGTCTGGACTGCCTTTGATCGGTGGTGTTTCAGCATGTTTCTGAAGAGTGTCATTCACATTCTCCTCCTTGTGTCTTTGTGGTCCATCTGTCTGTCTGTGAATCTCGTTTTGTTTTTTTTGTTTTTTTTTTACATACTTATTGTTTGTGAACAACATACTGTGTCATGCTTTCCGGGCTGTGTCCTTGTGCTTGTGTTGTATTTTAAGATTTTTATTTTATTTTACCATATAAAACAAAGCAAGAGTGATTTGTTCTTGAGCTATTTGAAGATTAAAGTTCTTGGTGTGGCTTTTGTAGGTTCTTTAAGCCAGCATGTTGGTTTTGACTTTGTTAAAGACCCCATAATCATTGTGCATATACACTGATCACGCATGACATTGACTGGTGAAGTGAATAGCACTGGTTAGCACTCTTCTTCATGGCAACTGTTAGTGGGTGGGATATATTAGGCAGCAAGTTGAACATGTTGCCCTCAAAATATGTTTTTTTTTTTGAAATCAGAAAAAAAAGAAAGTAGGCAAGGGTAAGGATTTGAGTTTGGCAAGGGCTAAGTTGTGATGGCTAGATGACTGGGTCAGAGCATCTCCAAAACTGCAGCTCTTGTGGGATGTTCCCGGTCTGCAGTGGTCAGTATTTATCAAAAGTGGTCCAAGGAAGGAACAGTGGTGACCTGGCGACAGGGCCATGGGCGGCCAAGGCTCATTTATGCATGTGGGTAGTGTGGTCCGATCAAACAGATGAGCTACTGTAGCTCAGATTGCTCAAGATGTTAATGCTGGTTGTGATAGAAAGGTGTCAGAATACATTGTTGCATATGTGGATGCATAGCCGCAGACCAGTCAGTTTGCCCAGTGCTGACCCCTGTCCACCGCTGAAAGGACCAACAGTGGGTACATGAGCATCAGAACTAGACTGTGGAGCAATGGAAGAAGGTGGCCTGGTCTGATGAATCATGTTTTCTTTTATGTCAAGTGGATGGCCGGGTGCATGTGCGTTGCTTACCTGTGGAACACATGGCATCAGGATGCACTATGGGAAGCTCTTAATGGGGTTTTAATGTGTGTGGTTTTTTTGTAAATAAGTAAACATAACTTTATGATATTTGAGGTTTTGTTCTACAACATTCATACAGAACCTGAATGTTTTTGTCTAGTAACTTATTAGAAATGTAAATGTTTTTTTAAATAAACATAACCACTTTAAAATTCTAATTTTCAATATGGGTATGTGTAATTTAGTTGAAGAGTAAAACGTTCATCTTCAAGTTATGTTTACCACAGATCTTATTTTACTCATAAAATAAAAAAGAGAGACTTATGAGTTTTCACTCTATTGACTGCAGATGGTTGGAAGGAAACGGTGAAGAACAGGAAATAACAGATCATTTATTTTATTAGGTATGTTATAGGGCCATTTATTTTAGATTAAGTTGGTTATTAGAGGCAATACAATGAATGGTATAAATGGTCTTCTGCTTGTTCATGTTTGTTGTAGTTATTAGAAAACAATGTTGCTATAAATCTGTATGTATGCAAGTAAAAAAAGAAGAAAAAAAAAAGATAAGCTTTTAGATAATAAGAATTCCCCTAAATACCCCATGTCTGTACACCAGACAGAAGCAACAATCGGCACGTAATCTCTGTTAATCGTAGAGCTTGGCAATGGTAATTTTGCTTCTGGAAACGCAGGCTGATAAAATAAGGCTGAGCGCTGGTAATAATGGAACAGCATTGCAGGAACCCTTGACCCTATGATAGAGGCCAGATGGGCTGATATACTAACCCCCTCTCCATCTCTCATTACTCGGTCCGATCACAGGGTTTCAAACATTCTCCCAGTGCTGCTATCTCACCATCTTTAATTTAAAAATGCAGCAGGACTGCAAGAGAGGGAGATAAATATCAGGGCCGACTGTCTTGTCTCAACATACATGTTGCTCTGTCTTGTCGAGTGCCCTTTCACTTCCAACCCCTCTGCTTTAAATCAGCTCCAGCTTCTCTGCTATTCCCATCTGATTGACCTCTGCACATCAGAGAGATGAAGAGAAGAGCCGAGAGAGCTATAATTGTGGGTTTGCAGACTCATTTAGCTTTGGAGCATAACCTTGGGACTCGTCTAAACACCTGAAATACCATGAAAAAAATAAATAACTGGATCAGCACAAGAAGCTTCAAGGATTTGTTTTCAGGGCTTGAATGGACCTATTTATGAGGCTACTCAGCCTTTAATGTTTTTGCCTTAAGGTAAAGGGGTGAGTTTTTTTTTTTTTGACCTTGCCTGCCAAAATATTAACTTTTTGAGTTTCTCTTCCATGAAAACTAGCATGATTTTTTTTTTTTTTTAAATTAACAAAAGATATTATCTTGCAAAAAATACAGAATACAAGACACTGCTAGCCTGACGTGGTCATACTCAGTTCTAGTCAGAATATGAGTCTGAAACTGCTCCATTGGGCTGTGATTATGGGGCGTGTTTCAACCGAACCAGGAAAGACATCAATTGGATAGACCAACAACCAATCAAGGCAACAAAGCAACGCATTGTAAAATGTCAAGAGTTTAACTGCACTGTGTTGCTAAGTCCGCGTTTTTTTCTCCACGGGTTGTTTTCTATGTCTGCGGGTTGAAGCGACTATTCTGTGATATATAGACCCATGAGTGCGAATTTTAGCAGGCAACCTTGCCAAAGTAACACACATTTTACCCCCCAGACACCATTTTCCCCCCGGAGAACCCCCCGAGAAGCTATTGTTTAGGGCTAGTAGTTGGCAGGTTTTGTTGTAAAAACTTGGCAACCCTGTCTGCACGCGTGCTGAAATCAGGCTGCAATACACGATCTTTGCCGGTGTTGTAAAAAAAATAAAATAATTAAACAATACACAGAGTACTTACCCAACATGATCATTTCTGAGAGAAATTGTGAAGGTGAATGCATATACAAACAAGCTCTCCGTTTAGGATTCGAAAAAATATAATCCAAGCCCCTTTGATGACGTGAATGATTATATTACTGTTGATCATCTGTCCGTCATCGTCTAAAGTCCTCCCTGATGAGTTCATTGGTCCGAACAGTTTCTGTTCGGGGATAATTACTCCTCTATGGAGCAAGGCCAGACCGAACTGCCCGACCTAAAAATGTTGTGGGCGGGGCTAAGTTCGGCTGGCATCCAGTCTAAGCCACTGCATCATAAATGCACCAAACAGCTGTACACTAGGGGGTGGGCTTAATGGTGATCTAAGTAAATACATTAAAAAGTTTACACATTTTCAAAATTTGGACTGTTTTTAGCTTCATGAAAATTTTAATTTATTCAACATATAGCCCCATTTCTTTCTTGAACGATATAAAGTAGTTTTTATTTTTTTTTATTTTTTTATGAGGACTAACGTACATTTGTGAACATGGAATTTTGCAATTTAAGAGGGTAACATTTATATTGACCTGAGTGTGCTTGTCTCTACAGTCCCTACACTGTAAAAAATTATTTAGAAAAAAAGTTACCTGGTTGCCTTAACATTTTGAGTTCATTGAACTTAAAATTGAGTTAATACAATGAACATTCTTTGAGATTTGACAACCTTTATTAAAATATTTTAAAATATTTTGTAAGCATATTGGGTAATTGTGTGTGTTTTATTTCTGATGACGCAGTGAAACATGCCAAATAGTGCTATTTTAATGATTTATCAATTTTTTATGTAGTTCAGATACAATAATATTTTGAGTTTCTATTTATTAAACAAATTTCCTTCATTGTATCAACTCATTTTTTTTATTTCAATAAACTCAACATTTTAAGGCAACCATGTTACTTACTCTTTTAAGTTAAACAAACAAAAACCAACACAATTTTTTTACAGTGTATATAAAAAAGGTCTTCAATATATCCATGATATCATAATGGGAGGAATTTTTGTGTGAACTACCCCTTTAAGCTGGAATAATTTCAGTTTCATTTTGCTTATGTTTTGTTATTTTTTTAACATCAATTTGTTTACAGGGAAGAACTGAATTTAGACTAATATTTTTAGTTCATGAATATATTAAGAAACAACATATTCTGCCCTACATTTTATAACAAAGGGCTTTGTTCAAGTACATGAATTAATTAAAAATGTAATAAATCTTAAAACAAAATCAGTACTCAGATTAAAATAAAAAGTTGATCTTGAATAGGAAGAGCTAATGTGACCAGCAGAATTGTTTGGTAACGCCCTGAAGGTCAAACCTTTTGTTGAGCTGTAAAACCGCATCTGTTTGCATTCAATATTGCCACTTGTCATTGTTGACCGTCAGTAAAGCTATTTCTAGGCGATGCAAAAAAAAAAAAAAGACCTCTAACAGCCTGTAGCTCGGAGGCAGAGTGCAATTTATGTAAGCAGAATCGACTGGAATCAATACGATTTTCATCAGCGTTATGTTTTCATACTTCACAAGAGGCCCAGGATGCCGTGAGGATAAATGATGCACTATCAGTTCCATTGCACACCTCTCTTTCTACCCCCCCCCCCCCCCCCTCTCTCTCTTATCCATCCTTTCACTTTGTGCTCTAATGACAAGATGAGTTTCAGCACCGGGAAATAATCCACTTTAGTGTTTTTCTCCCATGTCGACTGCTGTCCAGTTTGTTACAGAACATTTTAAAGGATTTTTCTGTCTTTTGTAGGGCTTTCATGTGTGTTATAGCCAGTGATCTAGAAACTGCTGCTCAAATTTATACTATATATTTTCCAGTAAATCTGCAGTATCAGAGGGATATGTAATAATATAAGGGAATAAGATTCAGGGCAAGTTAAGCTTAATTGACCATGTGCATGAAATGTTCTTAAAGGAATAGTTCACCCAAAAATAAAAATTTGACGTTTATCTGCTTACTCCCAGGGCATCCAAGATGTTTCTTTGTTTCTTCATTAGAACATAAATGAAAATGTTTAACTCCAACCATTGCACTGTGCCAGTCATATAATGCATGTCAATGGGGTGTAATTCTATAAGAGTAAAAATGTATCTACAAATTAATCTTTGATGCCCTGGGGGTAAGTAGATACACATACACATTTTATTTTTGGGTAAGCTATCCCTTTAAGAACTTCTGCAATGATATAAGCCAGCTGGAAAACTTCCGGTAAAATGTTACTTTTTGGTGTGTCAGTATATCTTCAATGTCCTGACAGCATCAATTGTGTAATTCTTTTTTTATAATGAGAATATAGTCACTTAAATAGCCAGGCCTAGCATTAATTTAGTTATACAAATGTAAGACAAAATAAAAAGATGCATCCCTCAGTGTTCCTCCTCAGCAAAATTCAATTTCAATTAATGTATATTTAATTTGTGAAATTTGTGAAAACTGATGGTCGAATTGAATTTTGTTGAGGGGGAACATGACTATATTCTGATTATAAAGAATTACACTATTGATGCAGTTACAGTTACCTCAGGTCATTGAGGATACTGACACACCAACAAGTGGCATTTGATTAGAAGTTTTCCAGCTGGCTTTTATCATTGCAGAAGTTCTTAAGAAGATCCCATGCCATGTATGTGGTCAATTGGCAGTATTTGTGGTAGAACAAAAGAGTATGAACAAACAAAGTCTTGTTAAAAAGCAGTAATGTAGGTTATGGGATTTAATTGCAGAAATGTGAAGCTTAGAATTGTATAAAAAGAAACTTAAACTTCTGTTTTATTTGAGCTGTAAAATTGTAAACCAGATTTTTGCTTCTTTTTTTTTAAAGGTATTGGGGTAATAATAAAATAATGTGTGGGAAAAATATAAAGTGGAAATAGGTTTTATCAACAACTTGCCACAAATTTTGTCAATAAGCTTATATTGTCCTGAAGCTGGAATGTTCCTTTAATAATCAAGCTGCTGAAAAATATATAAATAAAAACTTTAATTGAAAATGTAAAACTAGTGAGCTTCAGTAATTGTATGACCCATCCATGACCCAGTTTTATGGTTTTTGTTCCTCATACATTTTTTTAAGTTTTAATTTCTCGCCAATCTGATATATCATAGAAACATTCATAAACAATAAGCTGTGCATATAGAAAAAATAGCCTTCAAAGTCTTATTATGGAGTTATTTTTTTGTTTTGGTTAAGACCTTGAAAGGAAGAAATGTATAATCTTTTGAAGTAACTGCGTTGCACTCATGGCAGTGTAGAGGACTTGCAGTTGCATCATAATCATCAAATCTATCTATCTTCATATCATGACAATTGAACCCAGGAGATAAAGGTGCATGTCTTGATGTAGTGTGCTTTTGATGTACTCACATGCAGTGAATTGTAGTAAACGAATGGTATTCATCCCCCCACCCCCCCACACACACATCCCAAAGTGATGGGAGAGAAATGCACATAATGTGGTCTGTCATTTTAACAGGCTGATATAATTGGCGGCAGCAGGCTCTGTTAGCAATGCATCATAATCATCTTATTTTAGCTCATCCATCGAGCTTCCTGCCAGAACCTCATTGTCCTCTGGAAATAACCTGATGCATCTGGTCTGACCGAGAAAACCGTCCATTCCTATTTCAGAATTTTGCATGCTCTTTTAAAGGAGAAACAGGATGGATAATTGTTTGAAGGCCATGTCGCTTCTGTGCGAAGATGTGGCAGGGCTTATTTTAGTATGCCTGTACTTTGCTGCTTTATTTATTGGCAATAAAGTAGCTACTGTAGGAGCGGTGATTCCCAGCAAGGGATGGCGAGTACACCAGGGTGTATTTAAGCACTTTCCAGGTCTTACTTGAAACTATTTCAGTTTTTAAACTGGTAAATCTTATCATCTTATTAAAATGTGTACAAATGCCATGTGCTCACCCATGGCTGATATTTCATTTCGTTGAGCATCTATGATTTTTAAATTCCTTCATACAAAGAGTCTAAATGACTTTAAATGGATAATTGGAATGTCCAAAAATGGAATGATTTATTCACCCTCAAGCAATCCTAGGTGTATGAAATTCTTCTTTTAGACAGATACAAACAGAGTTATATTAAAACATCTTCTGAAGCAAATCAATGTGATTGTGTAAGGAAAATATCTATATTTTACATGTTAAGTAAAATACCGAGTTTCAACCAGATCGCCTTCTGTATACTTACGAAAAAAGTGTAACTTTCACGACGATGAAGTCAGATGTATCATAAGCGTTTTAAACTGAGTGAGGCATACTTTCTTCGTAAGTTGAACATAGAAGGCTGCCTGGCAGAAACTAGATAATACTTTAGAAAGTTTTAAATATGGATCTTAAACAAACCAATCAACCAGGCCTTTATTAAAGGGATAGTTCACCCAAAAAATTTAATTATCCCATGATTTACTCACCCTCAAGTCATCCTAGGTGTATATGACATTCTACTTTCAGACAAATACAATCAGAGGAAAAAATGTCCTGGGTCTTTCAAGCGTTATAATGGCAGTGAATGGTTGTTTCTGAAGCCTTCTGAAGCAAAGTGATGTGATTGTGTAAGAAAAATGTCAATATTTATAGACTAAAATAACTAGCCAGTCGTATCCAAGTCGACTTACGGCAAAATAATAACCCCTGATGCGATATATGACATAGGCTGTAGGGGTATCGCAAGCTTGGGTGTGGGCAACAAACTCAAGCCCCTCTTTTCTTATATCGAAATCCCTCGCCATTTATCTTTAAAATTTCTCGTTTTAGTCTTCTAATTCAAGGCCATGTTTTGTTTTGCTCTATCCTCTGCACTTCCACATTCATCAGTATGTGTCAAGGGTTACTCTTTCGCCGTAAAACGATGTGTATGGCGGTCTGCCGGAAGTTAGTTATTTTAGATTATGAAGTTTTAAATATGGATATTTTTCTAACACAAATGCATCACTTTGCTTCAGAAGGCCTTTATTAAGCCCCGGAGCCGTGTGGAGCAGTTTAATGATGAATAGATGCACTTTTATGGGCTTCAAAACAAAACTTCCCATTCACTGCCATTATAAAGCTTGGGAGAGTCAGGACATTTTGTAATACAATTCTGATTGTCATATACACCCAGTATGACTTGAGGGCGTGTAAATCATGGGCTAATTTTCATTTTTGGGTGAACTAACCCTTTAACTCCCCGGAGCTGTGTGGATTACTTATATAGATGCATTTTTGGGGGCTTCAAATTTCGGACTGCCATTCACTGCCCTTTGCAAAGCTTGGATTAGCCTAGACATTTTTTAATATAACACTGATGGTATTCGTCTGAAAGAAAAATGTCATATACACATTGCTTAAAGGAACTGTATGTAAGAAATGTATTTCAATTAATCATAAAATGGCCCTGATATGTCACTAGACATTAAGAAATCATGTACATTTCAAATACTTATATTACTGACAGTAGTCCGGCCAGGATATTGTCATTTAAAAGTTGTTGTTGCAGCCCTTAACTGATGGACTGCATTTATATAGCACTTTTAACAGACCCTATGGCCATCCAAAGCGCTTTACATCTTGCCTCACATTCACCCAATCACAAACACATGTTGTGTTTTGGCCTAAAGCTCCACCCTCAACCTATCGACCAATCACGAAGTCAGGGGTGTTTCTGCATCCAGGTTGCCAGATCTGCTCGTTACCACAGCTGCAGCTACAAACGTTCCTGCTGATACCACAAGTCAGAGGGAGTGGGAGAGGGGATACACCGCTCTACAGTCATTTGAAATTGATTGCAGTACCAGTTTTGGCCACAATCTTACATACACTTCCTTTAAGTGTCAGTAAATCATGGGCTAATTTTCATTTTGGGGTGATCTATCCCTTTAATATGGTTTTCATTTATAAATAAAATTAGCTCTTACAGTATGTTTTTTTTTATTAGTATGAATGCCTCCAAAATGCTACAAACTATTGTTGTTGTTGAAGGGGATCACAAAAAAGTTCCTTCAAAAAATATTTTGTGCTGATAAGCCCAACTTGTACTTCCTGTTGTATTGCTTTCAGCAGTTATTTGTGGTCCTTCACCAGGATGATTTATTTTCTCTGTAGAGGAGGTAAATGGCAAAGGGGTGGACCCCCATCTGCACAGATCAGAGGCATTACTCATATTTTCATTATCTTTGATTTCCCTTTTTTTATTCTGGAGTCTTTTGTTTTATCGATTTTTTTTTCCCCCTTTCCTTTCCTTTTCTTTTTTCTTTCTTTTTTATCAGGTATTTCCCACTTTTTCCTCCTTTTTCCCATGCAAGCCTTATTTGATTTTAAAGGTCTTCTCATGGATCTCCAGGGTAGAACTGTTGCTTTTCTGTGACATTTTGTTGCAACCTGGCACAAATTTTATTCCAATAATTTATTTTCTTTGCATTGCAGACTATTTGCTATAATGGCATGTCGATTATGTGCTTTGAAACCTAATATTCATACTGGAAAAATAATTTTCTTTGTTTTCCACCAAAAAAAAAAAAAAGACGAAAAAGCCTTAAACGATGCATTTACATGAGAACCATAAGTAATAACAATGACATTATTTAAAAAAGTTAATTATAATAGGTATAATAGGTAATATAAAATGTATAATAGTCATGCTTTTCACACCATCTTGTATCAAATGAACACAAGAAAAATTATATATATATAAAAAATTATATGTATGCATGTATGTATGTATGTATGTATGTATGTATGTATGTATGTATGTATGTATGTACGTATGTACGTACGTATATTAATATGTTTGCAAAATATATTCCCTGAAAGTATTTATCTCCTGCAGTCATGCCTCTCTCAAGTCAATTTGCCGTAAGTATAGCTGTTTTTATTGGGAAAAAAAGAGAAAAACAGTGATTTAAGAAAATGATTTTTTTTCCCAGTGCAATCAAACCAAGAAATGAGACACACAGAACTGTGCCGTTGTCCAAATTCAAATGAGCGTAATTTGGAAAATCTCATTTCAAAAGTGTCCTCTCCTGCTAACCGAGTGTTGGCTTACCAGCAGTCACCCAAGTTGATGGACATGTTCCTGTTTGGCAAATATAACATCATTTGGATTGGTGCGCCGTCTCAGTGGTGAGTGAAGAACATCAACCTCTGGCTGCGAGTTCCGTCAGAGTTATCTGCTGCCGAGGCATGGAACGGACAGATAAAACAGTCCTGAAGGGGAAATGATTCTGCTCCTAATCAGATTTATGTACGCAGCCCACAGAGGGAGATTGATGTCTTATCTGACGCTAAAGATTTCAATTCTCTATGCTACAACACAGATAAACAATCAGCCTTCTGTCTGGAAAGCATTTCTTTAATTGTGTGTGTGTGTGTGTGTGTCAGTTCATGTTTTGTCTGAGCTTTCCTTTATTGTGTGTACTATGTGCATTAGGGCTTGGCGACAATGAAGCATTTTTGTAATTTTCTCTTTTTTCATGTTGTTTAGTATCTCTTTACGAATTATTTCAACCAAAGAGCCATTGGAGCCAATTAGATTCAAAATGTTGAAGGTAAGAGCTAAAACACAGTAAACATATAGTTAAAAATAAGAGGCATGTTTCCCACACCATTTTATACTAAATGAACACAAGGGAAATATATTTATTGTATTTACATATACTAATACAGTGCAAAAAAACCTCACTATTATCCTACATGCATGTTTATTAAAGCATCTTAATAAAAGAAAAGTCATGCAGGGATCATTTGAGTGCACCTTGAATAACATATAATATATGAATGCATGAATAGTATATTTATTTATTAATTTTAGGAGTCTAAATGAGAAACATTGTCTAAACAGTTCTATAATTGCAAGTCATTTGACAAAATCGTATCAATTTTGAATATCGCCCAGCCCTATTGTGTATTCAGATGTATACACGTGTTTCCTTGGGTATGAACATTTTCATGAATATTTGCCAGAAATGCATCTATAATAACTGTAAACAGCTAGGTTAGATATACTCACATTCTGTTTCCTAAGCCTTTCGTGGATATCTTGCATGGTTGTTAAATTCCAAAACATCTGCTTCTGCCTCCCTTGACTAACGTCTGAAGACAAGAGCTCAAATAGAGAGCAAACCCAGGCTTGCACATCCCTCCATGTTTACCATATTCTAATCAACGCATGAAGTACCAGCCACCATTTTGTACGAGAATCAGTTGAATGCTCACATTTAACCTTGAAATGCCCCCGCTCTAAAGCTCACACTTCCAGACCACTATCAGTCTGATTATATACAGCAGCCCTCCATCAAGACTGATTGGATGACTTGACTGAGATATCTTTAAGTGACTGCATTAAACAAATTAAAAGAGAACGAGAGAGAGAGAGAGAGGGAGAGAGGAGTGAGGGATTTTACCACTCACTTTAAATGGCCAATTAATCAAGGAACAGAGTATAAAATGACCACAAGATAATGGTAAACAAATCTAGACAGTTAGAGGAGTGCAGTCTGTGGTTTTGGTCTCGCTGCATTGCTGATGTATTTTGAACTTGGATTACAGCACAGTGCTGATACTATGATGGAGCACTGCATTTGCAAACACATGTTAACTGGAGTAATATAATTAAGTAATATTATAAGTAATATTCTTTTTTTTCTCTTTTGTTTACATAATGTTTTGGTTCTTGAACTTGGTAACTCAAACTCTTCCGTAGGGGTTACTCCACCTTGGGTCACATGTCCATAAATGCTAAAATGACTTCTTTGAAATGAGAATGACACCTTTGCTAACAGGCTTGTGTAAGGGCCCTTTGTGAAGGGATTCTGTTGTTTACTTTAGTTTTGAACACCCCTAGATATGGCATCCCCATTCTTGAGTTCCTTTCAAGGGTGCAAAAACGGCATTTGGAGTTCCTTAGATATTTACTAATGGCTCGTTTCCACTTAGCGGTACGGTTCTGTACAGATTGGTACTGTACACAATTTGTTCCTTTTCCATTTGTCAGATGTTGTGAATGGACCCCTAATTCTGAAACGGACTGTACCACTTTATTTTGGCACCCAGACGTTGAGGTAGCACAGCTCATAAAACAAACAAACAGGACAATCTCATGTCAAACTGAAGTCAGAAAATAATGCTTACAGAGCCAGAGAATATATACTGTATGGAGGTAAATCAGGTATAGTTTAGTTTATCTACATTTATAACTTATGTTTTCTATCCACTATTAATACAAGCCTGTTTTAGCAGACCCCGTCCGAATGATGGCCAACACTTTACTGATGAGTTTGATGAAGTTTACTGTACATCACACAAAAGATGAAGTCAGATGTCTGTTTTCACTCCAGAAGTTCCCACATTAAAGTCTTATTCATAAACACTCTCTTTCCCTTGCATTATCAGTACACAGCGAATTAACACACACGCACACACACGCACGAAACTTGCTATGACTAACAGTAAACAAATATATACAGACCTTATGCCTTTTCAGGGTTGGGTCAGGGGTGGGAGGGGCCTGTGCAGTTACATCACTTTGCCCAGAATCAGCTTGTTTCTGAGGCATTGCTTATGATTTATGCGGATTTAAAAATAGGAGTGGGTGGATTTTTATCATTATATGGTGGTTGTGTACATACACTGCCAACACACATTTATATTCAAACACCATGAAGTGAATTGTGCATAATAGGTTCCCTTTGAGTTGCAATTAACTTTTATTTATTTAGCTTCTGTAAGTATTAACCTTTGGCGTGTTACTTGTCCTACACCATTAGTGACTGATCAAATCATGTGGAGAAATATGCTAATATTTTCCTAGTATTTTCATTTTTTTAATGGAAAATTATAAGATGGGTAAAGTCTTATTATTGCTATAAAGAAAACAGAAAAGGCTTTATTTATTCGTTTATGAATTAGACATTTGTTAGTAAATATGGTTGTCATGGACTTCATAAATGCAGACTTCGGTTTGGCAGAAATAAACCCTTTGAAAAGCTGTAATCAGGAAGGTATAAGATGCTAGTGTGAAAAACTGTCAGGGGAAGAAAACAGTGATGTGTAACTGTCAAATGCAACCACTGTTCCTAACCAATCATGCCAACCCTCCTTTGCTACTCTTTTTCTCTCCATCTCTGTCTCTATGAATACAAAGAACGATTTGACAGGCAGTTCACTATTTTTATGGAAATAAAAAGCTTCTCTTACTACTTTTTACCTCCGCTCTTACAGAATCAAGGCTGCACCAGTTTAAAGTGAAATAGAGAGCAAGACATGTTGAAGTGATCTAAGATGTCTTAAATCTGCCACACAAAAACTCGTTGTCTTATCTACCAAGACGTCAAACTCGCTTCTTACCACATGGCCATAACCCCATCGCATATCTCCAATGAAGCATGCAATGAAAAAGGCCTTCTAATTATTCACAAACGCAGGTTAAGAGCTTGCAGGAAATATTTAATGTGTGGCATTTTTATGCTGATAATGATGTGTTGGATTTTAGGATTATCAAATTTGTGTGGGAGATATTAATTGCCTTTAGTGGACTCGGAGGCTTTAAGTTCCTCTGGCAATAATATAAAATTTATTAGGGAGACTTGTGCTGATCTTCCACTCTGAGCACAGAACACCATTTCTTTGTTAGTCTGTACACGTTTAGCATATTCAACTCTTTTTTTTTTTTCTTCTCTACCACATCCTACCCACCCATTCTTATACCTTGGTGCTGTTTCCTGTGTGAATGGCTCTCACACTCCATCTTGGCTTGATAATGATGCCCGACCAGAAACGAATAAAGCCGGAACGGTTATTTCTCCTTACAATGCAAATTGATTCGCACATTTTGAATAGTCACTAATGGGTGAACATTATAGTCATTAATGAATGAGAACTGGTCCTCCTCCTATTACTATGAATTATATTCAATTTTTTTTCTACTAAATTCTCTTCGCCTCATATCTTAGTCACACTTAAAGGCAAAGTGTGTCCTTTTTTGTGCGGTTAATACTCTTTCATACCCCAGTTTAATGTGCTAAGAACATGAGACATTTAGAGGTTGACTAATGCTTCTAAAAAATGTCCAGAAAATGTGTTTTAGACTGTTAAGTGCGTCATTCAGAACTGAATTGAGAATGCTTTTTAAATTCCAAGGATTTGAACTAATTTAAGTTAGCAAACAGGATACAGAGTAGCAGTTTGAATTTGAATGCAAGGAAGTAGAATAAAAAAAGTTGAAATTCATAACTCTCATTCTAACTATGAAAGCAAAGTTTGCGAAGACAAACTTTTGCCAAGAAGAGTTGAGTTTTTAGTCTGTGGGGTGGATTGATAGAAGATTTGGGTAGAATAGAATACTCACAGGATATATTTATTTAAATAATACAAATATCTATTTTAAAAATAAGGGGGAAAATATCAAAATCAGTTGTGAGAAACAAAATGTATTTATTTTTACAGAAACATGTAAAAAATGAAATATGTCAGAGAGAGATGTTGTTATTAGACTTTTTCTTTTTTGATTAGATGATGATAATTGGTGGGGAAAAAATGATAGACTGACATTGAAGGAGAAACCCAAGGAATGGTTGGGCTTATTTGACCCGCAAGCAAGCAACCACTGAAAAAACAAATCACATTGCAATATGTAGCAAAAGTTATGTAGTTATTTTTGATTCCTTCTGGCGCAGCTCCTGGCTCAAAAAAAAAGTACACATTTCATATTTAATAACAAAAGCTGTACAGTACCACATTTACTTTCACAGCAAATCTTGTTGAAATTCAGGGATGTCTGCATGAGTCAATAGAGCTACAGTAGCGAGGACAAAATGTGTTTGTGTCGAGTATCTGTTCTGGCTAAGCTGTTTTGTGCTTTTCCCCGTTGTTACTCTTCAGTGTCGGCTGTATGCAAATCCAGTGTGTGGATAAAGACTCAGCCCTAAAGTAAAACTCAACATTTATTCAGACTAACAAATGACAGAGGTAATCTGTCAGCCTATGTACTGTCACACATTTCTCTCACTGTCTCTTGCATGATGCAAATAGAACAAAGTAACCCATGCCCTTGCCAGACATTACCACCAATAAAACTATAGTCAGTCTGCTGTTTTGAATGGTGATCCTTCAGATATTAAAAGGAGTTATGTGAACAATGGAGAGAAAGAAATTGGAGCAGTCGCTTTGAACATTTAGCCTACCTTATGATTACACAATCTCCTCTCTAGATGGTGTACATTTCCTGTGGAGCACGGACCGAATCGCAGATAGATTAGATTTAGAGCCAGTGGGAGTGATAAATCTCTCTCCCCAAGCTTTCCGTTCAGGGACGCCCTCTTTTTCTCACACCCCTGCACCTCGTGAATGTGGTATGGCCTCTTTTTGAGGCTTTGTTTGTACGAGCTCTTGCTCTATGTAATTGCACTCAATAGGTAGCAAATGCATCGTCGTAAATCAGTGCTTTCCTAACGCATGCGGGTCAGGATGGAGTTCGGCCTCTGCTCTAGCGAAGACAAACATTTACCCAGGTTCTCCAACCCAACCACTCACCTGTCGGACAGCTGGGGCTCTCAGATCGCGGACCCTTGCTAGTCCTTCCTCACAGGCTACTGGAATGAGTTCAAGGATTCTGAGCTTAATGTTATAATTGCTCTTGAGATTTCTTCATTTAATATTTTTCTCAGGAAGCTTCTTTTAGTAACAGCAGACCAGTGGGATCAGATGCTGCCATATATTGGCTTTCTTCAGGGCTCTAGTCCAGCAATGAGAGGCCAGGGAAGAATAACCACAACTCCAAGTGGAAACAAATGTTTTGAATGGAGAGCTCTCGGACACATGTTTTACCTTATCTGGATTTGCCTTTTCTCTGCTCTTCCTGGAGGAAATAGACCAGTCAAACTGTTCTCCTATGCTAACAATTATGTGCATTATCCAAGGTTGACCAATGGAAGGTCTGTGAAATGGAAGTGCAATGTTGTGTGAAGTGTTTTAAATTTTAGATTTAAACAGATAGACTTAAATAGATTTAAACAATTTAGACAATTTTCTGAGACAGATTTCCACCTGACATGAAATGTAGGCACAACAGCAAATTTAACACTTCTAATTAAACAGTAGGTTTTAATTTAGAATAATAGCAAATAGGGCTTTTCGGACAGGATGCGGAATGCGCTGCACTGGGTTCAGCGTAAAGCCTTGTTTATACGTTTGTTTAATTTATACCCTGCTTATACTTCGCCTCGTCCATTCGGGGATGCTTAAGTTTTACCTCTGGACATTCCAACACACACAGTACTAACTGTTCATCTATTTTGCTTTCCACGCTTGTTTGGATGCCCCGTTTCTCTCAGCTAAACGTCACAGAGTGCATCGGGCGAAAGTTAAACTATTTCAAACTTTGACCGTGGCGAGCACACAAGTTCACCAATGGAAAATGTTCTCGGGCGGTGCAAGGCATTGAAATAATGGGTTTCATAGTGCAGCATTGCCGTTGAAAAAGGTACTTTGGTTCCCTTTTTTGTCTTATGATTTGGACACGTGTATGCAGTTTTGCAGCATACTGCAATATTCTGAGACATGTATGGTATAATTTAGAATACTTTGTGTTGTGGCAGTTGTGGCAGATATTTTCTTTAGTTGATGTTTGTGTGTCTTCAGTTTCCATTTGCTAATGTTACTTAGCATTCACTTATTTATTTATACAATTCAATTCAAACAATGTATTATGTTGATGTCTGTAATGCAGTTTCCTGCTAATGATTTGCTAATGCAAATTTTAACAGCTTGTCGAGTGTTGATTTTGTACCCTCTATAGAGGTGTTCTGGCTGCTTTCTACAAGCATACGTGACTCGTCTTCGATTTGGCAGCATATAATGCTTTGGAATGGAGAACAATATGCATTATCATCATGGTGTAAAGCAATCTTGTTAAAAAAAACCTTGTAGAACAATATTTCGTGCCCATCTTTCAGCTCTGACGGCTCGCACTTAATTTATGAAGTGATATTCATATACTGACCCAACAAAGAATGAGCGTTACAGCTTTCAATCAAAGAAGCGATGTGAGATTAACCTTTTCTAAGCAGGCAGAGAGAAACGAACCGCTAACTATTGATGTAAGACTTAATTACGGCTCAAACTATCCACCGGAGAGCTGTATGTGACACTTTAATTAATCTACCAACTTGTACTCGTCATTTTCCTCTGATGAATAATAGTCAGTGATGGCTGTTGTATTTAATCATATTGAACATTGGCAGGGGTAATTGGTAACCGCAAACACTCTAATATGGGCGATCCAACATGGGAATTGGGGTCACGCAGCGTGCAGTCCTACATGTGGCGAGGAGGGAGCGGGAAGCTGACACGTCATGCGGTGCGCCATGCTATACTCAATCTGAAATGACATTAAAGAGCATTTTTCAATTCACCAATGATTATGCATGCAGCTTTTATGACTGCTTATTTATTAAAAGACTACAAGGAATATTTGTATATTAAAAAGTATATTTGTCACACAGCAAGACCATTTAAAATTTACCAGTGAAGGCATAAAAGGGATTTTACAATGAATAGAAAATAGAAAAATAAATTAAAAAACACATAAGATATAGTTCAGTGACACATACTACCTGAACGCAGACACTGTGAGATCAGTGGTGACAGTACCTTTGGGAAGTGAAGACAGGGTGGTTGATCTCGAGGCATAAGGTTAGCCGTAGCGGTGAACCGCCTGAGAGAACACCTGGTGCATGGAAAGACAACCAAATGAAGGTGTGCTCACTTCATGTCGTAACTACTGTGATGACTCTGAACTGTAAAAAGCCTTCACGTGTTTACAGAGCTTCTAATTACAATGTGTAAATTTGTTGTTTTCTGAGCGCTACATCTTGTACCACGTGGCCGCTGTACCACCTGACCACAGCAGATGTGATGCCATTTCATGCATTCTGAGTATTATTCACACAGTTAAAAAGTTGAATTATCATACTTAACAGGGCCAAAATATAAAAATAAAAAGAATTGGACATATGACGGAGTATTCTTTGTCGAATACACTCCCTCTGAATTCCAACAAGTTTCAGAAAGTTTTTTTTTTTTTTTTTTTTTTTTTTGAGAGAGAGAGAATGCCCCCATATGACGTCATAAAGAAAAAAATAAAATTCCTCTAATGGGCACTTCCACTGGATGAACACATGCGCAAATCAACCAGAGTTAGAGAAAGAGCGCGCGCCTATCAACAAGCTTTGTTCAGGCTACGCTGTCTTTATATATATTTCATTATGTTGTTTCTGTTGTGTTGAGGTTTTTCCATTGTGTTGTGCCTCACCATATAATAGTAATGATTTAGAAAAAAAAAAAAAAAACATAAAGACTATATGAAGATTCAAGGTGTACACCCTCAAGCCAATAAAACCAAATAACATAATAAATAGATTAAAGGGGGTGTGGAACACTGCGTTTCAGTCAATCTCATGTCAATCTTGAGTACGTATAGAGTAGTATTGCATCCTTCATATCTCCGAAAAGTCTTTAGTTTTTTTATATTTATAAAAGAAATATAGGCTGTACCAAGTCTTTCCGGAAAAAAACAGAGTGCCTGGAGGCGTATTGTGTGGGCGGAGCTAAAGAATGACGAATGCGCACAAAGCGGTGACGTCCTCAAGCGTGGAGAAACCCATGGCTATCGATCCAGAATCAGATTCGGAGGCTGAAATAAATTGAAAAGGAGAAACAGCAACAGCAGGATGTCCATCTCTGTGGTATGTACTGTATTTAGAGGCCTGTCAACATTTGTGTGTGTTTACTCGCAGTTTATGAGGACATGATTCGGTTTATGGACTATTTTATGCGACTAAACCTTAGCAGTAGCAAGCAAAACGGTTTTGCACGTCAGACTAGTGTAACGTTATACATAGAACAACAATGGAGTAACGTTAGCACATTTGAATGACGAAGCACGCGTTCGTGTCGTTTACTGATGTTTACTCACGTGACGATAGCCAACAGCACAGACATTTGAAGCAGATTTACTCACCGGCTGCTTCCAAAGCAGGACCGAACCTTTATCGCTGGGACCGCTCCGTCAAAAACACACTTCTTTGGTATGATTTGGTGAAGTCCTGTGACAGCAGTGACCGTGGAGATCCATTTTGAGACGCGACTGAAGCGATGTTGTGAAGCTTCCCGTCATTTCTGCGTTCAAATCGGTTCAAATGCAGCGCTGCCTTCCCGGAATGCAGTGCTGAAGCGTTGAAGTCGCTTGATGTCACCCTTAGGAATAAAGTGGAACAGGACTATAACTACATATGTGTTCACAGACGAGTGGATCTGCAGCTGAGCGAGTGTTTATGGGCGTGCATTTCCTCTCTCGATCTAGTCACGCGCGCGCGCACCCTACCGGGAGAAGAGCCCGTACGGCCTATACAAGGACCTTCGGCTCTGTTCATGTCAAGCCGACCCATACTTGAAAAAAACTCTCCGAAACTTGTGAGAAACCAGAAAGAGTATTTTTGACACATATTTTATGGAAATACTCCATCAAACGTCCAACATTAGTTTTTGAAACTTTGTCTATGTTTAGGATGGGAATCCAAGTCTTTAACAGTGTAAAAAGCTCAGTATGCATGAAACAGCTTTTCACCCCCCCTTTAAAAAGATTTAGATGGATAAAGATGTATTAATTCAAAAAAAGCTACTATGATTGTATGGTGTGCTATCATCGGCTGGACAGGCACTTTGTGTTTCGGCATCAAATGCTGTGCACCATTAGTTGAAGTTCTGTTTCACTGGAGCATTCTTCATTACCATCTGCTAGCATCAGTAGTGGAACAACATTAACAGCAATGCTATAGGGACGACCTACCGAGAAAAAACCTTCAGAGAGGAATTTAACAGAGTTGTTTCATCACCCTCACTGCTATTTCTTTGCTATAATACTCCTAGTGTCGTTTCATAAGGTAAAGCTGTACACACAACGGCTGTTTGCAGCTAATACTAGCTCTCGCAAGCAGCAATATGGTGCTAATTTGTTGATAAATTGGTTGAGATATTTCTCAATATGAAACTGTCCTCTTATGCTAACTCGTGGCTTTAAAATTGAGCCAGAATGAGAACAGTTGTCCATTTTTGAAGTAACCGTCTGTTTTCCCAATGATAATGTTCTTGGATAAAGGATTGTGGGAAGACAATCTGTTGGGCGTCTGCTGTTCTCCAAATAGAATATAATTCGGTGATGAGCAGAGGCTGTAATGGATGTGAATGCTGAATGAATGATGCTTGAATGAATCACGGATTTGAACTTTTTGGCATAGCATGTTGGCCCTTATTAAGGCATAAAAATGAGGTATGTTGCTAATTAAATGCCAAATCTCCTGATTAACTAGTGTGGGGATCTGATTCAGCCCATTTACAGATTACTATGGTTTAGATAAGTTCTGAGCTGGAGATCTCATAGGATAGTTGTTTAAAGTAGCATAAAGCATTAGCAGAAAAGCATTTGTCTGAAATAAGTGCTGTGGGTGGAATTGCGGCAAAACAGACTGACACATGTAAGTCTAAGGCACTGTTGACAGATGGATAGTATAATCCTCTAATTGGCACGCACTTTGTTGTTCAGCAGTGAAAATTGGTAGCCATTCAGAAAATACGATCTAAACATAAGCATAATGTAACATCTCAAAGCATGTGATGAAATAACATAATTATATATGAAGCATTTGCAGTCTCGCACGTATTTCTTTGATTCAGTGGTTGTTTGCTATGAGAATAGAGAGGTAGAAAATGCGTGCAATTTTGTTTGATGTTATCTGCTAGAGTTTTCCCACAAGAAAGGTTTTTTTTGTTGTTGTCATTTTTTTTGCTTCTGGATGCACTTGCCGTGTTTTGCAGCTAAATACATTGAAACATTTTGACCCAGACTTCACAGTATTTATTTTTATAACTTTTAATTGGTTTTGGAGTTTTTGCTACAGGGGATATTTATGCATATGCCACAATGTGCAGTAATTGTAGTTGAAAGTTGAGGTTTTATTGCTAGCATACAGCTTCATTGGCTGTGTTTAAAGACTAACATCATACTACTCATACTATTTCTTCAGTTTATAGTGTGTATTCGGTACATGGTATGAGCATTTTCTGTATGCATTACGGAATGGAATTACATGGAATGAGCCAGGTGTTGTAGCTGAAGCTTTCAATATTTTTTATGTTATTGATTTGTTGGAAGTTCTCATTGGGGATGCATATGTCAGTATGTAGTATTATTTATTTGTTTTTAAAATCTGACATTTTAACATTTTATTGTTATTGGTCAATATTTATTTGTGCAAGTTTTTTTTGACTTATCAATTTAAAATGCCCTTTGACTGAATTTCAGATAAAGCTAATCTAAAATAAATGCTATTTATATGCTTTATATAAATAAATTATATATGTGTATATATATATATATATATATATATATATATATATATATATATATATATATATATATATATATATATATATATAATATTTATTTATTTATTTTATTATTATTTTAGACAAAACATGCAATCAAAATCACTAAGCAGTATACAGTGCTTTATACAGTAGGCTAGTATTTCATTCTGAGCATTCTTCCTTAGCATAGCATCACACTAACATGGTAGGAATATGACTGCCTGCGCAGAGACAGCGGTAGACGTGTACATCATTTCCAGTTTCAGTCAGTGGCTCTCAATCTGTCATTCCACAGATGGCTACCGTGGAGGTAAGGAAGGGTGCATAGGCCAGGTGGACCCAATCAAGCTGCTAAATCAAATGTAAATGGCGGAGACAGTGCGGGGCAGGGCAACATTTCCTGCTTTGTAAAGCAGTGGCGAAGCGTGTAGTGTGCAGGTGCTCATCAAATGACACCCTTGTGCCGGGGCGACGGGTTGCGACATCTGTATGTGGAACTGAACAATTGAATTGGGCGAAGCCAGGGGAGATGGTAGAAAAGGAGTGATAGTTTACAGCATTCTACTCGGTGAGATTTAGCCAATCTCCTGTGTGTGTGTGTTTTTTTTGCCACTTCCAAACATGGAGATGAAAGGACTAAACCTCACGCCGGATCTTCGAGGTGTTGTGTAATTACCTTTTCGATCAGCATACGGTTTGAGTGGATTGCTGTTGGAGCTTTGCCAATACGGCGGTGTGAGACACTCCTACATCAACCCTGAAGATGTTTCACCTTCTTTCATCTTCAAGCTTGATTATTACATACAAGGTATTCAAATCAACAAACGGCACCATACGGCAGGTCGCTCTCACTTGCAAGACTTCTTGAGGACATTTCAAGGATGGGTGTTTTCATTGTAATCGTCACTTGCTTTTGAGAAAGTAGCTTTCTCTGAATGCTTTCAAGTGACAGGAAGGCCACTAATTGCCTATTAAAACATGCAACTTGGTCATAAAAAAAATATGACCAAGGATGTATGTGACACACATAGTTTTTTTTATTACCTTATGTTTCCTTGACTTCGTGAGAAATTACCAGAGCTTGACAGTTGCATTGTTTACCATCCTGGGTGTTAGAATGTTTGTGGTGCTAATATGTACAATTGCTTTGACTGACAGATGAATTTACATTACATTTGAGACAAACAAAAAGAGCCCCATTCACTCTAAACACCCCTATCTCTGTCACTCTCATAAACACAGCACATCCCACCTCGATAACAGATCAATCCAGGCAACATTTTAGTCATTTTTCCCCTCTCACTCGCTCTCTATTATCCTCTTTTCCCACTCAGAATGAAAACAAAATTAAACCTTGAACAAAAGATAAATGGTTCCAACCGCCAGCACAAAACAAAATGCTCTCAATGGTTATTCGCATACCATATATTTTCTTAAACAGAATATATTTTCTTAAACAGTATTTTTGTCTTGTTGCAGGTAAAAAAATAATCTAAACATCCCTTTAGAACAAGAACAATTTGCTTGAGAAGCTAAATTGTGTATGATTATTTTGTTTAACGTTAGTCAATATATATTTTGTACAATCTTTGTATATATCACTCGTTCTTGCAATATATTTTTTTTACATGTTTGTACCAGAAAACAAAATCAAAAGAGTGCTGCATTCTGCCTTTATATGCATTACAGGTCTTAAATGCAAATAACTGTATGTTGTCAATTATTATTCATAAAAACGTTTATACCCATGCATGCGGCTTTGCCCTGATGTTGGGTAAGTACCGTGGGGGCGTTTCAGAGGTGTTCGTGGCGGCTTCCACGCTCTCCTCCTTACTCCAGCACTCCCACCGGCTTCTATTTGTAAACTCTGTTCTCTGGAGCCATGCTCCTAATAAACTGGCCTGATTTGATTTCCTGTTGAAGAAACCACACTCCTCCATGGGGCCTCTCTGCCTCTGCCTTTCTCTCACTTCGCACTAAACCACCCCCCCGCGGGTCCCGGTCCCTCACAGGCTCTGCTCATTATGAATCGCTGTTGGCGTGTCAGCGCAATGATGGAGTGTTGGGGCAACACTGCCCCTCTCTCAGCAGGAAGGGAGATGTACCTAACAGGTTCTTCTTTAAAGTGCTTCCCTCGTCAGCTGCACATGCAGTGCGGCCAGAGAGATGCAGAGCTACTCATGAAAATGTTGGCCAGGTCTGCACAGCAACTTAATAATTTTTTTAGAATGTGTATAAATACATTGTTGTTGTTTTTTGTAATACAGTGTTGGGAAGGTTACTTTGGAAATGTAATAGGTTACAGATTATAACTTACCCTTTTTACAATATGTAATTGTGTAACTATTTCAAATACTTTATTAATGTTACTGATTACATTTGATTACTTTTCTGCATTTCCAGGACTGGAACGCTTGTTTGTCACTAGCCATGGTGGCAACTCTCAGACAGGTGGTAGCCTAAAGCTTTCAGCAGCAGTGTGGACTGATGTAATTAGCAGTCATGGTGCGCTGCAAGAATCAATCAATAGCATCACTTTATATATATATCACTTTACAAAACCGCATTTAAATGGCGGGAGACATTGTGCGCATCAAAAACAGGCGAAGTAAAAAATATTAACATGTAGAAAATCATTAACATTTTCATAAGTAGCTAATTTAATTACACAATTTTATACAGTGCCTTGCGAAAGTATTCGGCCCCCTTGAACTTTGCGACCTTTTGCAACATTTCAGGCTTCAAATATAAAGATATAAAACTGTTATTTCTTGTGAAGAATCAACAAGTGGGAAACAATCATGAAGTGGAACTAAATTTATTGGATATTTCAAACTTTTTTAACAAATCAAAAACTGAAAAATTTGGCGTGCAAAATTGTTTTAAAATTGTAATGTTTTCTTTTTTGATACATCTAAAAAGGTTATTTCTTTCTGTGATTGATTACTCTAGTCTTCAGTGTTACGTGATACACACAGACACACACGCATCTGATCACCCCCACATCTGATTTTTTTTAATATCTTGAACAGTTTGGCTGTGGCGTTGAAACAAATGCTTGGAGAGAAAAGGGAAACAGGAAGTGTGTGATAACTTCTGAAAACATTTACAGATTTTGCTGAAACTTCAGCTGTGTGTTTGTTTTAAGAGGCCGATCACATTGGTGTCAATGAAAGTTCTGCCGGGAAGACTTAATTGTTACGTCACTTCAACTTTTATCTATCCATTCGCATTCTAATACTTGGGTATAAAAGATAGGTACTTACTCATGTTTGAGTTAACAGATGCTCACGCCCCAATTCACTGCCATCCTCCCCACCACAACCAAGTCAAATCCTTCCCTACTCCACCCCACCACCACCAGGATGGTCCCTTCCATACCTCACGGGGGGGGGTCGGCTGTGCCTCTGCCTTCATCTTCAGGCAGGATATGCAGAGTCCGTACCCTCTGGTTGCGAGCTACGGACGGGGCCTATGCCAAAGTACTTTATTGCTTGCTGGGTTCTTAATAAATGGATAATTGTCACAGTATTTATTCTCCCGAGTCTTTCTGGCAGAACTACTGTGAGACCTGACATTCATCTAAATTTAAATGATCTCATGGACCTGGTTGTTGTAGTTCAGGAACATATTTGCAAATGCTAACTTCACTTTTGAAATTAAACTATGACACTATTCGGACAGGACTAGTTTTCAAAATGACATTTGAATTACAATTCTTATCACCCAACATCTGTGAATTAATCTACTCATTCAGACGGGATTATATATTTGTTAAAGTATATATTAAAATATTCGCTATATATATATATTTTAGTCTGTCACTTATAGAAAACTATCATACTATCATAGTCCTCTTAGACCTGTGGGTTAAATTAAAAACATGAACACCTTTCATAAGGTGACTTAAAGTTTCATAGTAATTACCTTGACATTTCTTTAGATGATGAATATTTCAAAAGTGCTGCTTTGATGGCTCAAGCAGTGCTTCAGAGGGGATGATTTAAAGATGCAACTTCTCTGAGAGAGTTTTTAGTGTCAAACAGCACAACATGCTGTCAGCACACTAAAACACTCTGAAAAGTTGTCTCTTAATTTATCATATAAAACATCACATCTGAAAAAATCTAGACAAGCTAGCTGACATCATAGCTGGTTAACCATCCCGACCTTAGACGAGAGAGGGCACACGACAGTCACTTTTTGTTAGATAAATAACACACGGCTCGTGTCCTGAGGTGATAAGTAGCCATCATTGATCTCCATCTACAGAGTGCTCTGAGCCATTTCGGGCTAATTCCTCACAGTTGTTTTTTTTCGGCAGATGCCATATGGCGAGGGTTTCATGCCACCTGCCTATGGGCGGTGTTGTTGTTGGATTTTGAGGTGAGGTAGAGTGGCAGGCTGAATATAATTTTTTATTTTTTTGGCAAAGATTGAGCAACATCACCTTGAATCAACTAATGAGCAGAAAGGAGCTTGTCTCTTTTACATCTGATCTACACCCGTTTCCTTCAAGCACTCTCCTCTGAGGGTGGAGCAGGTGTAAGCTGCGTAAAATTAGCGCAAACAGATTCGATTTATGATAAAAGCCATGTCATTTACACTCTTTTAATGTGATAGACGCACTTGAGGGAAATCTAAGACTTTTTATTTTCCCAGAGAGCTGTTTGCATGCCTAGTTTATTAAAAGTATTTTTTTTTAAAGTAATTTACTCTGTAATATTAAGAGAACAACTCATTGAGGGAAACGTTTGCAAAAAGGCCAACTCATCCCGTTTCTTTTGAGATGTTTGCGTAATCTAATGCCATGCAAAACTTGGTGGATTGTAATGCTCCTACTGGTGTGAACTGCTCCACAGATAAGCATAAGAACAGATTGGAAATGTGTACTAATATAAATGTAAGCAGTCTTAAATATTTAGATGAATTGGGAGTGGAAAAACAAGCCAGAATTCTTTCTTTTGTGCAGTGTTTCAGGAACTGAAAGGCATTTTTGCACTGGCATTCTCCACTGCAATTGAAACACAATTATATGATTTTTTTTTTCTTGGAGAAAGGTCTCGGAATGGCTGGTTTTATAAAGCAATCGGTATACTAATTTTCTGAGCACTTAACCTAAGATGTCTTCTGTTAAGAGTTATCAAATATATGTTGCACCAATGATGGCAAACCTCCATTTGTTTTCATGTCAGGTTATGAAGCGAGATTCATAATTTAAGATCCGCAGTTCGACTTGTCATTGAGGTATTCTGGTAAGGTTAGGTGTGCGTGTGTGTAAATGTAAATATACAGTCAGAAATGAATGCAAATGTTGCTGCTGGCAGAGCAGAGATTCTCACAGGCGTTTATCCTGGCTCTCATGCACTGTGTTTTGCGATTGGTTCCCACAGGTTTCTTTATATAACAAAATAATAAAATAATAAAAAATGCAACCCTTGATACTACAAGATATGCCTCCGTTACACTGCGGTTCAGTGCAGCACCCCTGTTCCCTGCCTCTAGACCTGACAAACATCTCTGGAAGCTAGAAGTCTTCAGTGCATATGTGTTTATTCAAAACAGGTTAGCAATACATGCACCCTTTTTTTCGTTCACTTTTCTTTTCAGCTTGGCAGCAGTTTTTTTTTTTTTTTTTTTTTTTTTTAAGAACAGCAATGTGCATATTTCCTCTCTTTGTAACATTGATTGCCATGAATTCAGTGTGGAGAACAGATGGAGTTAGTTATTATATGTCAGAGAAAAACAATGTGTTGTGTTTTCAAGGTACCTAAAGGGCCATTGGATGTTTTAACTAAATCTATTCATTGCGTGGGTAACATGCTGTCAACCTCACCACATGGTTTATGAGTTGCAGTGATATTTTTGTTTGTGCAAATGAAGTATGCTTTTTGCTATTTCATGTATGTAAAATGGGCATGATTTATGAAGAGGAGGTTTCAAGGTACAAATATTAGTGCACCATTAAATGCAGAATTCATCTACAATGGGTGGTTTTACTACACTTTCTTTTAAAAGTGTTGTAAATAGAAAAGACAATTGTTCTATCAAATTAAACACATTAAGAACGGAATGCTTGGATCGGTTTAATGATGTAACTGCAAAGTGTTTGCACATTTTAAAGATAAATAAACAGTTATTTCATTCTAAACAATTTGGTCACCATTTGGAAAATGTATAATATTTTTAATAATATATACAGTATTAGTCAAAAGAGGTCAGATGAGTAAAGACATAATAGTAATAATAATGATTTTTCATTACATTTTATATAGCGCTTTTCTAGGCACTCAAAGTGCTTTACATGGAAGGGGGAATCTCCTTATCCACCACCCACCTGGATGATGCGACGGCAGCCATATTGCGCCAGAACGCTCACCACACACCAGCTGATTGGTGGAGAGGAGACAGAGTGGTGAAGCCAATCAGGATATGGGGATTATTAGGAGGCCATGATGGACAGGGGCCAATGGGCAAATTTGGCAAGGATGCCGGGGTTACACCCCTACTCTTTATCGAAGGACATCCTGGGATTTTTAATGACCACAGAAAGTCCGGACCTCGGTTTAACATCTCATCTGAAAGACAGTGCTCTTTGACAGTATTGTGTCCCCATCACTATACTGGGGCGTTAGGACCCACACAGACCACAGGGTGAGCACCCCCTGCTGGCCTCACTAACACCTCTACCAGCAGCTACCTAGTTTTCCCCGTTGGTCTCCCATCCAGGTACTGACCAGGCTCGGCACTGCTTAGCTTCAGTGGGAAACCAGTCTTGGGCTACAGGGTGATATGGCTGCAGGGTGATATGGCTGACATGTATAATGTTATTGACATTTCTGTTTAAAATAATTGCTGTTACTATTATATTCATCATATAATCCTGAAAAACATACATCACAATTTCCTTAAAGATATTAAGTAGCACAGCTGTTTTTTCAACATTCACTCTCAGAAAAAAGGTACAATGCCGTCACTGGAGAAGTACCCTAAGGTACAAAAGTGAAATGGCACATATTTGTACATTACTCACCCCTAAATGATACATATTAGAACCTGAAAAGGTACATATCAGGACTTCACGAGTGCGTATTTGTACCTTACCTTTTTGGTTTTGTACCTTAGGGTAACGGCCCAGTGACAGCAATACACCTTATTTTCTGACAGTGTTGATTAAATATAAGATAAGATTTCTAATGGATCATGTGAATGAAGGCTGAAGTAATGCTGAAATTTTAACTTTGCCATTACAGGAACAAATTACATTTAAAAATGCATTACAATAGAACACAATATTTTTTACTGTAGTTTTGATCAAAAAATTCATTTATTTGTTTTATTTAAATGGAACTCTTTGGGTGGTGCTGGCGTAAAGATGCCATCTCAGTAGTTTTAGGTCCAGTCCCTAGAACTAGACATGTACTGAAGCCACAGTCCTGCACTTTCACCACTGTGCCCATGAGCGAGTTATTCAGTCCCACAATGCTGCAGGGGGACTGTGCCTGTAATTAGTAATGCTGTGGATGAAAAATGGCAGCGTCAGCAAAATGGTAGGAGCACTGCTGCAGTAAAGTGAGTATGGTTATCTGTACTGGAGGAACCTGTCTGTGTAAAAGATTGAAGCAGAGAGTGTTGGTCCTTATTCGGTGAATTAGAAACGCACAGAGCTTTAAAACTACATTTTGATGTCTCCGGCTCTGGAACTGTTTGCATTCAGATAGGATTAATGAAAGAATTTACTTCAGATTCAATTATTAGTCTTCGTTTATAGACTTTCCCCTGACAGCTTAATACATTACTCACCCACCACCACATCCAAGCGAAGAGGAATGTTCCTTATTCAGCCTTTAACGACTTAAAGAGCGATTGATAGAAGTTTGATTCAGATGCAGGTACAATAAGGCTTGTTCTAATGAGCGTTATTGGAATCTGAAGGCTGCAGTGTAGACTTCAGGAGCACTATAATCGAGCCGGCTGCTGCCAGTAATGAGATGCCTCTCCCAGCTCCTCTAATTGCCGCCCAGCCCCTGGACCGCTCATCAGAGAGAGCCTAATTGGCCATCACTGCCCATACAGGCTCAAGACTAGGTGAGAACACCCACCGTCCTTCCAGACAGAAAAAGAATATTTAAAGTCATACATTCATTTATGCTACAGTGTATAATGAACTTCGTGATTTTTGAGTCCATGATGTGTTTGTGTGAGTGTGTGTGCATTCTTATTCTTTCTTTGTTAACTGTATAGCTTCTGTGGGGCTAGCAATCTCAAGGTCAGGGTTTTTTATGCACACACACACAGGCTACTGTATGTTTAGAATGGAATACTATAGTATTGCAAGTAGTATGAATACTGTATACTATACAGTAATGACAAATAGTATGTGAAACTGTATGCACGGTGTGGCATGGTTGTTGTTGCCAGACGGGCCGGTGTGAGTATTTCACAATCTGCTCAGTTACTGGGATTTTCACGCACAGCCATTTCTAGGGTTTACAAAGAATTGTGTGAAAAGGGAAAAACATCCAGTATGTGGCAGTCCTGTGGGCGAAAATGCTTTGTTGATGCTAGAGGTCAGAGGAGAACTGGCCGACTAATTCAAGCTGATAGAAGAGCAACTTTGACTGAAATAATCACTTGTTATAACCGAGGTATGGAGAAAAGCATTTGTGAAGCCACAACACACACAACCTTGAGGCGGATGGGCTACAACAGCAGAAGACCCCACCGGGCACCACTCATCTCCACTACAAATAGGAAAAAGAGGCTACAATTTGCACAAGCTCACCAAAATTGGACAGTTGAAGACTGGAAAAATGTTGCCTAGTCTGATGAGTCTCGATTTTTGTTGAGACATCCAGATGGTAGAGTCAGAATTTGGCGTAAACACAATGAGAACATGGCTCCATAATGCCTTGTTACCACTGTGCAGGCTGCTGGTGGTGGTGTAATGGTGTGGATAATGCATACTTCCAGCAGGATAATGCACCATGTCACAAAGCACGAATCATTTCAAATTGGTTTCTTGTACATGACAATGAGTTCACTGTACTAAAATGCCCCCTACAGTCACCAGATCTCAACCCAATAAAGCATCTTTGGGATGTGGTGGAACGGGAGCTCCGTGCCCTGGATGTGCATCCCACAAATCTCCCTAGATACTATCCTATCAATATGGGCCAACATTTCTAAAGAATGCTTTTAGCACCTTGTTGAATCAATGCCACGTAGAATTAAGGCAGTTCTGAAGGCGAAAGGGGGTCAAACACAGTATTAGTGTGGTGTTCCTAATAATCCTTTAGGTGGGTGTATAATCCATATATAAAAGTATATAATAAAATGAATAAATAATACAATTATATACAGTTATAGTAGTAATAAATGCTGTGTTAGCTGTGAGGTTTCTCTTCATAATGCCGATATACGCATATGTACTGCTGGCTATTGAGAGATCTTTAGTGTGGGTCTGTATAAAAGGTGTTTTTGAGAACTGGTGAGAACCGCACACTTGGCATTAATCGAGGATCGGACGATAGCACGTCTGTAAACAGCGGCAAGTTTGACAAAAGTGGTGAAAGGCTGTATGGAAAGCATGTGCGGAAAGCCCTTATATGCAAATCAAATTTGATTCAATTTGACATGGAGATGGTTTGGGCGTGTTTTATGCAAATAACTAACCTTGTGCACGTGGGTGATCTTTCAGAATACTTTGAATTCACTACATCAGATTTAGGTTAGGAACAAAATCTTGTGAATCGATAGTTGCGAATTATTATTTAAAAAAAAAAGTGAAGTTCTTGTGTGCGTGCAAATATGAAAGAATCTGTGTAATTATTAGTGAATGAGACCCAGTGAGTCCAGAAAATGATTTATTCACAGTTGTAGTATTTCAGGTTCATTGGTCACAATCAAAATAGAAGGTCAAGTCAAGCACATTGGATTATGGGATAAAGTAAATGCAATAAGAACAGAATAAAGCATACTTGTCACAGCAGCAACTGTTTTCCCCTCCACCATATTTAAAGATTTTGGCCCACCCAATTCAAAATTATCCCAGAGTTCCCTGTGTATGACTTGATGAGCGGGTGCTCATGTCCACTTTGATAGTGCGTAAAGGCAGCATAAGATCTTCAAGACTTGATAATTAGAGACAGGTGGGTTGGATATCTTGAACTCGGCAAGCCTGCTTTAAAGCATAAGCTAAATAAATTAAGTTAATTTAGATGTTAATGTTCTGGGTTTGATTTAGCTTACAAGTGTTTTTGTTGTGTTTTTATTTTTTTTTTGACTAGAAGTGCAAAATTAAAAAGTGCAGAAAACACATTCTCACTGCAGGAACATGTAAATAAAATGAAATGCTTTGCAATTATGAGGCCTCTACAGCCAGTCCAATATTCTGTGAACTATGCAGAAATGAATGCAGGGTTTTGTGGTTTCAGTGGCCTTCATGCATTTCCATTAAATTACTACGATCTCATTTCACTAATGCATGCTTTGTACATGAACTGACCAATTAATTTGCGCTTGCCCGCACAAACATGCTTACGTGTATGTGTGTGTGCGTTTCTGCATTAGGTCAGCTGAGTCCTTGGAAGAATTGCGTCAGCTCAGCGAGATAAAAGAGGGCCGTAATGTGATATTGATTGACGCTTAAATCAGTTTGATAACAGCTTTGTCAAATCAGCTGTTTTGACAATCAGATTAAAGCTTTTAGCGTCATCGATTGGATAATTTCGAACCTAAAAGATGACCCAGAGTAACGTACGTCATGTTAAAATCACCCATGCATCAAAACAGAAACAGTTGCGGGATCACATTAGTCCCCTGTCAACATGTCTGAAAACTGGTTTCTCAAAGATGATAAAACAGATTGTAATTGTTGTAAGAGCAGCAGGCTGCAATAAACTGGGGGGGTAATAGCTACTACTGAATTTTAAAGAAAATCATAAAATACATTTGCAGAGATGGGCCACATGAATTCACTCTTTGTAATTGCTGAATAATCAATATTGCAGACTTCGTCAAGGAGATTCCTTAAATAATTAGAATGGATTCTAGATATCGAATCATTTTTGCTTGGGGTTGTGCTAACCTTATGTTTATGAATTGAGACTGAAAGTTCATGCTTAAGTAGAGGTGACCCAGGAACTGGAGAGCTACTGAGATTGCAGTCCTGCTCAATAACCGTTGTGCCCTTCAGCCAGGCCCTTGCCCTGGGTCACTCTGGATGAAAAGCGTCTGCTGTATGCCAAGTGACTGAATGACCAAGCTCCTCTTGCATCAATCAGTACAGCCTATAGAACCGCAGAGGACTGAGTTGCTTAACCCTGAATGCATTTTGAGTTTTAAGTTCCTCTCTCAAAAAGGAAATTTCTCTTTATGACCAAGTCAAGTGGGTAAAGAGGTGAGCTAATGGCACCACTGTGCCTATGGCAAACCACTGTCCCCAGCTTGCATTGAGAGAACTTCGCTTGCAATAAATGTACTGCAAGTAGGAGTGGGAATCATAAAGAATTTAATGATTCTGGTTTGATTACAGTTTCACTTAACGTTACTGGTTATGTGATTTTCATTTTAGAAATCAGATTAGATTTTAAAGTGCCCCTATTATGCTAAAGGATCCTACTTTTAAATAAACCGATTTACATGCATCAAAGGTAAAAAATAAATAAAATAAAACTCTTATATTTTCTTATAATAGACATTGCACGTCACAGTGTTGAATGATTCTCAAACAATTCAATGGATGAATCAGTCTCTAAATCATTGCTTTCTTCAAGCTACTCCGTTTTGATTGGCCAGATGGTCTATTATGATTGGTGTACCGCTTACAGCACACATCGGAAATAAACGTCCATTATCATAACTACTTCAGCTCTGTGTGGAAGCAACCTAAAGCTCAGCACACTGTAAAGACAGTAACAATGACAATGTACACTCTTAAGCTGATTATGCTAATAAGCCGACAAAGAGCATGGTCATGTGAACGCAGTAACCCGTTTTCTTTTATCGGAGTAAGGTCATAAATGGCATAAGCATAAACCGGTCGGGACAGTTCATTTTTTGCCTCTTACCCTGTTTTTGCGCTGCATGTAAACGTATTAGCCTGCTTTCTGTCGGCTTATTGAAGTGCGCAAGTGTGATAGGTGACAAAAAACGCAAACTTAGAGCAGATTTAAATGTATCCAGCAAGTGTTTTGCATGAAATAAGGACATATATCACATTGTAAAGATGTGTTTTCTTCTCATGCAGCAGAAGTAGAAGAGGTTCAGTCAAAACGCTGCATCTGTAACTGATGAGGGATAATATGAGCCGCAAATCTCCCGCTGACGCGGTGGACGCTTTACTTAAAGGGGGGGTGAAATGCTGTTTCATGTATACTGAGCTTTTTACACTGTTAAAGACTTGGATTCCCATCCTAAACATAGACAAAGTTTCAAAAACTAATGTTGGACGTTTGATGGAGTATTTCTGTGTCAAAAATACTCCTTCCGGTTTCTCACAAGTTTCGGCGAGTTTTTTACGAGTATGGCTCGACTTGACGTTAATAGATCGGAAGGTCCTTGTATGAGCCATACGGGCTCTTCTCCCGGTAGGGTGCGCGCGCGCGTTACTAGAGCGAGAGAGGAAATGCACGCCGTAAACACTCACAGCTGCAGATCCAGTCGATCCAGGCGCCACGCTCCCCTTTATTCCTATGTGTGACGTCAAACGACTTCGACGCTTCAGCACAGCATTCCAAGAAGGCAGCGCTGCATTTGAACCGATTTGAACGCAGAAATGACGGGAAGCTTCAAACATCGCGGATCTCCACGGTCACTGCTGTCACAGGACTTCACCAAATCATACCAAGGAAGTGTGTTTTTGAAGGAGCGGTCCCAGCGATAAAGGTTCGGTCCTGCTTTGGAAGCAGCCGGTGAGTAACGTTAAAACTGCTTCAAATGTCTGTTGGCTCGTGGCGTGAGTAAACATCAGTAAACGACACGATCGCGTGCTTCATCATTCAAATGCGCTAATAGACTCTATTATGTTGTTCTATGTACACTAGTCTGACGTGCAAAGAGTAAATACAGTACATACCACAGAGTCCTGCTGTTGCCGTTTCTCCTGTTCAATTTATTTCAGCCTCCGAATTAGATTCTGGATCATATTTATTAGCTGAGATAGCCATGAGTTTCTCCACACTTGAGGACGTCACCGATTTGTTCGCGATCGTCATTCTTTAGCTCCGCCCACACGATACGCCTCCAGGCGCTCAATTTTTTCCGGAAAGACTCGGTACAGCCTATATTTCTTTTATAAATATAATAAAACTAAAGACTTTTCGGAGATATGAAGGATGCAATACTTCTCTATAGGTACTCAAGATTGACATGAGATTGACTGAAACTGAGTGTGTGTCTCCCCCCCCCTTATCATCACAACTAACTTAACATTTGAAAAACTCCAAGTCAGATATACGGACATTATTATTTTTTATTGTCACTACAAGGAAAAAACCTGGTTTATTAATAAAGTCATGTTGTCGGTTTACTAGTTTGCATGTAAACGGGGAAAACTGGTTATTTAAATAAGCTGATTTTTTTTTTGAGTTATCAGCTTACTGGTGTGCATGTAAAGGCACCCATTGATTTTACAGCAATACCAGCATGAGTCTGAATTGATGATGAAACATTGGACTAGTTATTCAACCCAGTACTCCATCGCAAGGACAACTTAAAGGGATAGTTCACTTTGAAATTAAATGTTGATATGTTTTAGCTTACTTCATGGGCATCCGAGATGTAGGAGTATTTGTTTCCCCAGTAGTTTCAATTTTGATCATTTTAGGTCAAACCGTTCTTGTCTGTGCCTCACATAATGCAGGTCTATGGTCACCACCTCAAAGAGAAAACACAGAGTACACCACAGGAAACACACACGCGCGCCCTCGGATCAGTCGGACATAGTGGTGTACAAGAGGTAAAAACGATATAAATACTGTTAGTTTTCTCACACAAACCGCTCGTTTCGTGTCTTAGGCCATCAGTGTGTACTTACGATGGGGGATTGTTTAATTTGGACTTCTCTGTGTATGCTCTTTGAGGATAAAACATATCAAAATTTAATTTCAAAGTGAACTATCCCTTTAAGCAGGACGTTTCTAAGTGATGCGTTACTCATTTTGAGGTACATTGCGAGTTGTTGCTCCTCGCCATCAGCATTTACAACTGACTAGTGAGGATATTTAAGTGGTCCTCACTAGTTAAACAGGCTTCTAAATCGGCAAAAACTTGTTTTTTTTATCTATTGTTTTGCACATGTTTCAGGGATGTGTAGTTTTAGGAAATGAGTTCAGGGATGTAAAATATGATTAATAATAACCTGTGCCCCTATTTTTGAGAATTTTCTGAAAACGACATACCCAAATATAGATCTGCAGCTCTTAAACCCTATGGTCTATATTCATAAATCTGGACTTATTTTAAACTAGACACTTGAAAAATTGTTACCCATCAGTCATAATATCTCAAAATAGTATAGGAACAGAGTAAAACAAGGGGAAATATGCATGTAAGTGACACTTTTTTTTCTTTTTTCTTAGAGAAAATATTCATTAGATTTTAATATTAATGGCCTGAAAATAGCCTAAATATAAAACTGAATGTCTAATCATGTTTGCATTCAAATTTGAGGATGATTCTCTCAAAAATGTAGCTTCTGTAAGTTTTTATGTCAAAATAAGACTAGACGTCCTTTCAAAAAGGCCAATTATATTAGAAAAGTAACTGTAAAGAGTATTTTTTATTCAAAATAATTTTGCAATAAACTGCTAATTATAATGCATTTACAGTCCCTGAAAAACTAAATAGTACTAAATACTAATAAAAAAACTAAATAGTCAAAAATTCTAATAGTAACCTGCAATTGTTAACTTAAACTATAGATTTTGTTGGTATAACCTAGTGTATTGAGGCTGATTTATTAATGCTAAATAATATTTTTGACTTGAATAATATCAGTAATTAAGATCTTACCACTTAAAGCACATTTTTAGGTTAACAAATCCAGTGAAGACCAAATCAGACCATACATTTTTTTCACATGCAGATCCTTTTTATTGCATGTAACTGAAAAATGCATTACCTGTTGACTTGTACCTGTTTGGTCCTTAGTCTTTCTCATTGCATTCAATTCAGACCACAAGCATTGTTTTAATTCCAGAATTTTTTTATTTTGCTATATTAATGTGTAAAAAGCATCAAATGAGAAGTCATACAAATAGACAGTGATTCTCAAACAGATTCTCTGCAATGAGATTTGACCATACCGCTGACTACTAAGTAGCTTTGATTGCATTGTTTGAGATTAAAACCTATGGTGTGGGAAAGTCATATCATATATGTATAAAGAACAATGAATGCATTTACAACAAGCTCCTCATCTTAAGGGCTCACAGCTTGAGAAGGTGATTGAACGTGGCTATTGCAGAGGCCACTTTATGGCCCATCAGGCTCTGACTGCCGCAGAGACCAGCATGGGGTCCCTAACGCAATCGTCACTTCTTCTCTATTTCCCTGATCTCTTAGCAACACCACCTCCACCTCTCTCATCATTTGCTTGCGCTCTACTCACTCACTCACTCTCCGAGGAACTCGGCGTTCTTGCCAAATCCATCTGGTCTGGATGGGGGCAGACTGGGTGAGTCTGGAGAGTCCTCCAGCGTGACCCAGGTTCAGGTTCTTGTCCTCTTATTTGGAGGGTAGGAGGAGGTCTATTGGCTGTTCTCCACACTCCTTTCATTAGACTCTGGGAAATACTGTCGAAGCACTTAATTGTTTAAGGCTTTTGTAATGGTTGAGCCTAGACAAAGTCTCTTTGAGGCAAGTCAGTTCACTTGGAGACCATCTTGGCAAGACCTCCAGGCAGCTCTTTTCTAGGCAATTGATGTGGAAGTACAGCTCCTGTCTACCAAAATCAAGAGACACAGAAATCTCAACTGGAATCTACTGGCGATATAAATGAAGTGAGTTTTATTATATGCCAATGGGGTGATAAATAATCTTCTTTCTGTTTGGGATAGAAACAAGATTTCAATCAGAAAAAAGACTCTTATTTACGGGTTCTTCTACAGTCATCATTTTTAAGCGCTTATTCGTTTGATCAAACCTTTTCCTCCTCTTGTACGCGCTCTGTTTTTTTAAAGGTATGTTTGTGGAGCTCACCACTAGATCTTATTATACAAAGGGTGTGATTTTAAGCACGGTGTTGCTGTTTGTGCCCCATTGAGATCACAATAAGTTGTAAAATTTCTCTGTAATTATTAGCTATAAAACATAAGCTATAATTATTTCTCTTGGTTTTTTAATAGCTATTATCCTCATCAGGTACGTGCTTATAAATGTGCTGTTTCGCCTGTTACTCTAAACTCTAAACCACCAATGAGACCCCGTGTTTATCCAATGGGGCTATGCTTGCGTGTGCAAATTTTGATTCCCACCCTAGCAGCCACCACACATCAATTATCACTGAGTGTTTACAATTGGGTTGAAAAAAGGGACTGTGAAAGCTGGTGAAGCCAGCACAGCCTGGCTTCACGCCCATCGTACTGACCTATTTTCATGTTCAGCTGTGATTATAACTATTGGAGAGGCCACAAGCTTTCTTTTGTCTTAATGTGCTAGAGTCCCGTGTACCATACGATACGTGGGTGAGAAAGCATGCGTTGGAAAGCCGCGATGCGAAGGAATTCGATTTGTAAGGGACGTTTGCACCTTTTAAAAAGTTACAGTCTATGCCACGTAACCTTCTCACACAGAAAGAGACACTTCCTCTGGGCTTTCGACAGCCAGACTGCTCCCGTTTGAGTAAACAGCTTTGGGGTCCATCTGTGGAATTAAATTTGCAAATGAGTGTTGCGAAGATCCACAGTTCATTTGGACACAATTTCGATTTACCTACATACAGTTGGGGAAAGCAAAGAGTTTTACCTTGTTACACGGCTTGAAGTACCTCTTTCTTAGCATGTGCAGTTCCCTCCATAATAACTGACTAAATTGTCAGTGCACCAGATTATCTTCTGAGAGGATTCGGCTAATTCTGTATGAATTATTGAGTCTTTTCTTGCAAGAAATAATCCTGTTTATTTCTTCTAGCTTTAACTCATAAATGCCTGACAAAAAAAGCACAGACAAGAAATGCATAATTTCAGAAAAAAAGCTGGAAACCAGCGTGAGGTTGTTGATGGTGGTTGTTAGACCAGTGATAGGTGTGTGTGCCTGTCTCTTTAAAACTCCCATTGATGAGAACGATTAAAAAGCCTGGTGGTTTGGAATACAAACAACATCTATGTCACAATATCGGACATGAATGTTATCCTATTGCTAATACGGATGACCGCCATCTGTAGATGATGAATGCTCATAGATTTGACGTGAAAAGCCATCAGCTGGGTGCGAGCTTATTTAAAGACCTTTGTTTGCGGCAGATGCTACATCAAGAGCCGTAATGATGAATACGAACGTGAGCGACTCTCCGCCTCGGTTTATCCAATCAGTGTTAGGCAGAACTAGTTTAGCACATCATCTTGCTTTCAGAAATTTCTGTTTATCCGCAGAATGGAATCAGCCGCTATTTTCCTGTGCTGGCGTCTGTGCAGGTGCTCTGAAAGCCAGTCGTTTTGACCGAATCAAGTATAATCGAGCTGTCGGTGAGGCCTGTGCTCTGTCACACACATCATTCTGGGCACATTAGTTCTGAGTGCTGCGCGGTCTCCCATTAATGGAGTGGAAAGGAAAGCGTAATTGAATTTCTCCAATGTATGAAACCGTGAGCCACGATAAATTTTAATTCATAGCTTGTGTCATTGTTTTAGAAGAAGAGGAAATCATAAAGAATTTACAATAACTCAGGATGTCCTTGTCAAAATTTTAAGTTCAGCAATACTAACGCCATTTCTATATTTGCCCTCTGCTGAAAAACACTTTAACCACCTTAGTCAGGATGGTCTCTCTTTTCAGTTAGTCAACATTTCTGATTTCCACATAAAGTTGATTTATCTTATTGTTATTTTTCAACTAAACAAAACTAGTGGAAATGGTTTTAGCTTTAGTTAACAGTACACATAGCATAAGTGTGCAAGCCTTTTCTTCTCAGCTTAGTTTGGGAGACAATCTTACCATGAGGGGGGAAAAAAACAAGCAGTTTGGCTGGTTTAAGTCACTAAATGTGAGCCAGATAGAGCTGAATAAATGTTAAATATGTTAATTTTAAGTCATTCATACCAGCCAATCTACGCAAAAGTGAATGCTCCTCACTGATATTAAGTGCGTTTTGTGACTAAAATCAATACAGTCAGCAGGTGAATGATGCTCGGCTATTGAGGAAGACGAAGAGAACAAATTTAGATAGCAATTTGAAACTGTCAATTGTAGTGTTGCTTAGGGCAGTCTTTTTTTCTGCTTGTCTAGGATGCTAAAGACATTGTCCAACTGATAGGCCATTTATAAATGTGTTTAGTCTGTTTATCCAGACTTGAAAGAAAGATAATCCATGATGACAGAGGATAAAACAATTGCATTATGGTGTTATAGTGTATATTGTGGTTCAGTTTTACATTTACATCAATGAACTCCTTTTTCAGATCCTTTTTAAATCCGAAGCAACATTTTATCAGTTGATTCATCCCCATGGGAATCTAACCCATGCCATTTGGCATTAATAACTGCTACTTTTTAGTTTTATTTATTCAGTTGTTTTTCGCTGTTAGGTTTCATGTTTGGAGGCATTCAGGCATCACAAAAAACCTGTTTGTGTGCAATTTGGCAAAATACCTACCTACAAAAATATTAGCACAACAATTTTTAACATTGATAATGTTGTTGTAGTGTTTTCTTGTTTAAGTGTTTTGTAAAGTATCTTTCTAATTAACTTATTCAGCATATTGGTCAACTTTGGTAGCATTTATTGGTGCTATGCAAATAAAATTGACATTAATAATCAATAGCAATGTTAATTGAGCAGCAAATTTAGAATAATAATATGATTTCTGACGTATCATTACACTGAAGACTGGAGTAATACCACTTTGCTATTACATGGATTTTATTCTAAAGTTATTCTAAAATATATTACAATATAATTCAGTAATTTGTTTTAAGTTGTATTACTCACTATTATTTTCCATGCAAGTAAATGCAGTAATGCAAAATCTTACTAACCCCAATAATTTGAATAATAGTTTATATATGATATTAACAATGTTTTTTTTTTTTTTTATCAGGACAATTATCTTGTGTCAAGAATCTTTTTTTCTCCACCTCCTAATACTCACTTATGGAAGCATGAACCATGATTTTTATTTTGCGATGTCCAGCAAAATCAGAATTGTGAGATATAAACTCGCAATTCTGACGTAATTTTTTCCGACTAAATCATGCAATTCTGACTAAAGAATACAGGTTTGCGAGGAAAAAAAATCCGAATTGTGTGAAGTCGCATTTACAATTTTTTTTAAAAAATTTTATTCTGTGGCGGAAACAAGCTTCCATACTCATTACATAATTATACAGACATCTGCAATTTCTTGGAGAACGGTGCACATATCTTCTAGAGAAATGGTTGTATTGGAAACTATCAAAAAAGAACACTAACAGGAAATGGAGGACTATCATTCATTGTGGCAGATGGAGTTGGGACATGGCCGAATGTTCACTGGGATTTCCTAGAGTTATTTGGCCCTCACTCAAAATGTCAGCTGTAGACTGTAGATTACCAGGGCCGTGACTTCAGAATGTGTAGTTATTTGAGAGCATGATGAAAAGTGGTAAAAGACAAGAGCTGTGTAAACAAACACTGGTTCCTGGTTTGCTCAATGTCACAGAGATATAACACCACTGGAAGCTGTTCTGTCAATTTAATAAGAGTTTAATTTTTTTTCACTTTAATCTTTTTTAAACGTGTGAGGAGGAAATGTCTTCTCATCGAGTGATAAACCATTCTCATGAATAATTGAAAGGCTATTGCATGAGCGTTGGTGTTCAAGACATCAGGAGTTAAATATGTGACTAAGTTTTACACCGAGGGAGGTTGTAATTGTCAGTTTAGTATAAATCATATTTTCCCTGTGTTGTGCATGTTTGCAGTCTAAATTTAATGTGATGAGACGACTGGCAGGAATACATGTCATTCTATTGAGTTGTCCTCATATGCAGCACGAAAAGATACTTTGTGCGGATACTTTTAACGGAGTGTCTATTTACACAAAATGCAAATAGCATGCCTTGGTCTCAAGTTCTATTCGCACTAGCTCCTCCTAACAATGCCTGGTTGGGCCAAACAAGGTTTAAAAAAGATATGACAATGTTTATTGCACATATTTCAATGTTTTCAGGGGTGTAGTCAGTAAAGCTAAGGCTGAAGGATCTTGGTTTTGATGTAATCAACCCGGGTTCGAATCCGCATTTGCAGAGCTCGCTCTTCTCCATTTTCCCATCACATCAAAAAGGCATTAACTTTCAATAAAAATTAAGAATGTTCTAAAAATGAAAATAAAGTGCCTAACGAAATGTTTAATAACAATAAATGCATTTACTTGGTTGGATTAGGGTTAGGGATAGCTGTAGGAAGGGTTTTTATTGTCCCATTAAGGTGGCATCCATTTAATCATTTTAATAAATATAATAATTTACACTTTTTATTGCATCCTGTTAATATACAACAATAATGAGGTGCAAATAGTATTTCTCGGTCAAAGTAAAGTAGAAATTCCATGTCATTACTATTTACACATTGCAAATAACTACATGGTGTAAATAAATATATTGCAATTTTCACTTAGCAAAAAGCATCTACAGCTATGTGCTCTTAGTGTAGATATCATCTATCGCTAAGAAAATGTTATTTTCACTTATTGCAAAAAGAATTTAGTTGATATTTACACTTGGTGCAAATAGATGCTGCCTACTTTTGATGAATCATTCAACAATGAATAACAAAATGACAACTCAGCAGTTACTGGTTTGAATCTTAATCTAATGAATATTTAATGCATAATTTATATATATAAATTACTAAATTTCTCTGCTGATACTTATAGCAGATTATTTAAGGATATCTGCCGATACCAATAGTTTGATTTTTCTCAAGGGAAAAAAAGAAAATCTCTCCCAACTAGTGCTTTAAGCTATACAGGGAACCCCGTTTGGTACATGATATTAGAGGTGACACGTTTTTCGGACCCCTTTTTATTGAAAGGATATAATCAGCCCTGATCATAGACGGTTTTACATTTTTTTAGCAGATGGCCGATAGTGATTTAGTGAATGTTGTAACGTTTCTTATTATTGAATACCTTTGAGCTCTTGTGTTCTTTCTTTTCCATTGTTCAGAGAGCATGTGCTCTCTCTTCTATTGAACATTGAAGGTTGTCCACAAAGTGAGCAAATTGCTAAAGTTCAGGTTCGACTGGGTATCTAGCGCCAAACAGCAATGAAAGAAAATGGCTGCCAGTAGCAATGGAATCCAATGAAAGTCTGTCGTTTTTGAGAGCAGTGATTGCGGTTTCAATACAGAACATGCCCGGAGTCCTGCGTTGTCGATATTGTCAGGGGCAGGTAATAGATAAGCGTCCACTGCGACAAACCAGGCTGCTCATCAGCTGCCATGTCCCCGGGTGGCTGCCTCTTTTCGGCAACGGGTGAGTAATGCGCCACACTTGTTCTCATTGCGGTATATTACTTACTTATTGATTGAAGTCATTTCAGCATTTCACAGATGGATGATCTTAGAGTGTGACAAACACTTTAACCACCATGGAACCTAATGCACCTTAATGTGACTCAGGGTGGGCGTTAAAAAATGTCCCATCTCTAATTCACCCAAATTCACCACTGCTCGGCCCTGTGCTGAGAAAGGGATCCATCTTGATTGGTTGTCTGAGGGTCAGAGATGTATGGCCGCAATTACACCCAGCCGCATGTTGTCTAGCTTTGGACATGTAACAAATAGCGTGAAGGGGTTTAAGTACCCTTTCCTGTTCTCTACCTTCTTGACAGTTAAAAGGAGCAATAAATCCCCTCCTGATCAAGTTGAAGCAGTTGATGAAGAGATGAGTCTCTTCTCCTCCTGCTCATCACTGTCACTTAAGGAGCTTTGAAGAAGGCGGCTTCCCACACACGCAGCGAGAATCCACGGGATACCGAGACGGGATTCTGTACAATTGCACAAATCACGGGCAACAATGTTTACTCAGTCCTTTGTCTTCTGTAGCGGAGAGGTGGTGTCATGCATAATAAGCTCAGATTTGCATATCACATTGATCCAGTGCTGTGCGAGAGCTTTATGTGCGGTGATAAACGCCAGATGTTTCTGAAATCCTCGAACAGAGCTTGGCCCAGCTCCTTGCAAGCACGCTAACAAGTTACCTTGGGCCAGCTAACTCAACAAGGTGTGAAATCTCAGAATGGTCCAGCCCAAAGGAACGTCCGCATGGCTTGCGCTTGACAGCAATTCAGTTTGTGGAGTTTCATTATATTGTTATGCTGTGGGAAAGCTTTTAATTAACTTCATGAAAATTGTATTAGTCTGGGCTTATGTTTTAATAGTAGAGGTCCACACTTGCCAAGATCTGCGAGGGCTTTATTCCATGTAGTTGTATATCTGAAGAGCCTGTAAATTATGCGGATGTTAACCTCTTAGTTAAAACCCTCTGAATAAGATTAGTCATAAACATAATAATTTATTAATAACAACGATACTAACGAGAGGGAGGGAGATGGAGAGGGAGGGGGGGCTCTATATGCATATGCATTTTCTGCTTATAGATGCACATATGTCACTACAGCCGTTGAAGAAGTCTCTGGACACTTGTTGGCAGACTAGATATATTTTGGCTGTTGTCTTTTCAACACAAGGGTTGGCTGTATGGTTAAGCTGGATCTTGATGTCTTGTAAAGCCCATCTCACACCCAAATGCTTTGTTTGTTGGTACTTGCACTTTCTGTTCTTTACACAAGCACTTAACTTAATAAATGCAGTTCTTTTGCCACTCTTTGACACTGAGAGTTCTTTGCGACGGATAGGCTGGCGTCGACTTTAAACAGACAGCCTCATCGCTTTTGCTTCCATCTCACTTACAGTGGCTTTGACGATAAACTCTGCATTGTGACTGAAACGAGAACGTTCGGTTGGAAAAAAAAAAAACTGTCGGTTGCTCATACTACGCTTTCCACCCCCTTTGCACTTTCCTTATTTTCTTCTGGAAAATAAAAAGATAACAACGAATACTTGAGGGAATGAAGTAAAAGTGGAACAGAGATCAAAGAGCTCTCGCTGTCTCTCACGCGCACAGCGCGTCGGCGAGAAAGTGCAACTCTGTTTTAGCTCGACTATGACAGTATTCTACAGTCACCGTTTACCGTGTGTCAGAGGTGCTCATCACACACTAGTCACGAGTGCAAAAATAGTATCAGAATTGTATTTATTTGGTTTATTTCCAAATATCTTCTGTAATTAGAATATAGCTGCGATTCACCTGCGCTCACCCATACACTGAGACAAAGGCATGTTTATCGCAATCGCAATTAAAGGGCCATTTAAACCACAAGAGACGTTTTGTCTTAAACACAGAGGAGAGAGAATTTCCATAACAAGGCTATCATCACCTCACAAAGGAGTTTGTGTAAAGATGCATTCTGGAGCCCCCCTCGCTGCAAAAGCCATATCTGAATGCTTTAATTCCCAGGGCGGCCGATCTCTCAGCACATTTACAGATGCGTTTCAATTGTTAAAATATTTATGAGGTGTTCATTAAAGACGTCTTTACTGGAATCCACATTCAAACACAAACATGCAAGCGGGTAGCACAAGAAAACTCAACAAAGCCAACTTGAACTACAGAATGTGTGGGAGTATTTAGATGGGGTCGGCAAAACCAAACAATTATGTTCCACATCCTGCACCTTCATTTTCATTGTCGACTGTGTACATGCATTCAATTTATATAGGTGGGTTGATGACTTATCAGCATTTAACTTTACTTTTAAGAAGCCTGTAAAAGCTAAAAGTGCTGTGATATCAGCACATCGACGCCTACACTGCTTCAGATAGATCAGTTGTACAAGTTTGCCGATTTGATTTATAAAAGTTTCTTTGCACTTTACCATAGCAAACTTGCAATTCTGTTCATATTTTGTTTTGGTCCGTATCTCATAAGTCAAATGCTTTCTTGTTAAATAGTGACCATATATAGTGACCAGCTAGCTATTTCTGCCCTGCGAGACTGTGCTGAATGCAACGAAGTATCTTTCATTTTGTCTCCAATTTGCCTCAAATTTCTTGTGGAAATCGGACAATTCTCGTGCCTATGATAAAGTGGTGTGCTGCCCGTGCAAATTAGGTTTTTTTTTGTGCAAATGGCAGCTATTGGAAATAAGCATAGGTGGGTTGCTTAGAATGCCACACAGTACTCTGCTAAAGATTGAATAAATGAGTCAGTTTCTTTCGGGTCCAAATGGATGTGTATAAGCACCTCTTGCAGAAATGATTCTGGACCTGTTTGTCCCACAGAGGTAATAGCTTAGTCAAACAAACAGGCTTCCTTATGGTGTTATTTGGCTCTCCTTAGACATTAACTTGCCACAACAGATTTGTTGTTCTTGCGAGAGCCAAAAAATTATGGTTTTGTTTAAAGTTGTCACAAAAAAACACCATCCTGGCGCAGTGATTTTAAGGAGGTTATGTGACTGTTGCGTGCTTCTAACTTCATTAAGATGGTATTGGTGTGAGGCTTTATCGGTTGTCGAGTGTGTTTTAAGATTAGATAATTCAGGGCTTGAATTGATTCAAATTGATGTCATATATGGAAGGGAATGCAAATGACTTATTTTGCCTAGGGCAAGAATTGACCACCCTCCATCCCACATCATATGATAAATTACTATATATATATTTAAACCAGGTAGCAATTTGGCCTTTGACCTAGCATTAACATTAATTCTTCCTTCACTTTTGACCTATAGCAAGTTCTGAGACATTCTCATGGGCACACAGACAGTTGAAAGCGTCGCGATGAGAAATATAGCACACGGAGCTGCTTGGAAAAAGTTACTTACGACTTTAGAACTCAGTTCAGGAAACTTGAATGATGGATTGAACACACTGGAAGAACGGGATATGGTGTAACTTCAAAATTTTTCTTTTTTCTGTGAATTTATCATTTAGTTTTGATTAGCTTTCTTTACACATTTGTCTTGATTGACAGTTATGGCCCCAAAACTTCCGTGCAGTGCTGATATCCAGGATGTATTTAGGTTCTTATTGATTACTAATGGGATGTAATTGAGAATGAATGTCAGTTATGATGTCATTTTGAACTTGCTATCTGACTTGAATGTATAAATGCCACTTAGTATTGACCGAGAGGCTGTTTTCCAGATAGAGGCTTTCATGTTATGGCACTTTAATCCAACCTCCCAGTTCATAGCTGGGGGATTTGGCTCAAGTTACATGGATGTAATCAAGAAAAATAATCTAAAATGATTGACACGCCAGCTACGCACACACTATGATGCTTTGGGAGATGCAACCGCTTTTTAATGCAGAAGTGAATCCCCTGAGTTATCATTCCGTGTGTAAGGAATACAGGAATCGTTTAGAGACTGCAATAACTGACATGCTCTTCACAGCAATGTTTTTGTCATCTCGCAATCGAATAACAAACGGTTTAATGCTTTTCGGTGAAAGACATTTTAGTAATCTGTCAATAAAGACAAACTGATTTTATCAGTGTATGGATTATAGGAGTGCATAATTTCATGACTCCAGCAGGCTTGCTGAGTAATATCTTATAATATTATTCACCAAGATCTTCTTATGATATTTTAATAGACGTCAGCAACACACTAATGCATAAAGAGTAAACAGCAGCAGGTTGTTATTATATATAATCTGTCAAACTAACAGGCCTACTTGAAAAATACTGTAGATGCATAGGGCCCTATGAAATCCATTTTTGACCACCGAATTATATATTATCCCCCCCCCCCCCCCCCAAATTCTGTGTTTTCAGTTAAAAATGTTCAGAACTCCATAATGCTTTAATAAAATGTTAATAATAATTAAATAGAATCAGTTGTATTCAAAATTTGTAACAATTTAATGATAAGTTTTTTTATTAAAATGTTAACTATAATAAGGCCTTGTAAAATGTCTGGATTCTGTCTTAGGGTTTATTACAAAAAAATATGTGAATCAAATAATGCATAAATCTTTACCATCCTAAAAGGTTACTTCAGCGAATAGCATATTGCTTCCTTTAAGTAGAAATCCTGGAGTATATTCGAAATATACAAATATCGTCTATACAATAGACGAATATACAATAGATAAATAAACAATATAGCAATTACCGTCAATTTGCATCATCATCGGAGGAATTTTTGGCCAGAGGCTAAAGACTACAGCCAGCAGAGGGAGCCATTTCCGCAAGTTTTACACCAACGCATGGGGAGGGGGATCACACTCACAGCACTCAGCTTGGGCAGCCGCGGGCATTCATGTAAATGGAGCTGTACGGAGCAAAGTGAGTGTTTCAACTTCTCAAATGAATTCCTATGAAAGTTAAGCTTCCAAAGGCATGACCTGAAAACACGCCAGACAGAACACATGCTGTGAATGTATGCCGCGAGTGTGGACGCGTTTATCTCAGCTCTCATCTCAGAGCTCATTCAGTTCATTCATCACAGTGGATGTAATCTGACTCCTTCTGTATTTGTGCTGTGACACTCGCTCAGCGGCTAAATTCAGTTTTTAATTGTAGGGTCTGTTCTTTAACAACTGATTTTATGAAAATGAACGCGGTGGGAAAGTGATCCAGTGATTTAGTAGCGGTGGCTTTGGGAGTGGCCTCACAGGGCAGCAAAGCATTCTGGGAATTGTTGTCTTTCATCCCCATAAGACAAATACATTTTCTGTCTTTTCTCAGTCTAGAAAGCACCAAATTCAAAAATAATTTCACATTTCTACTACATTAATGACCCAGTTTAAATACAGATTCATCTTCCCAGAGCTGAAGTACCCCTTTAATTAATCTTAGTCTTATCAAGTGAAAGATGCTTGATTATTTGTGCTATTCATCAAATTCTGTTACAACATATTATACACTAAATTCCTTTTTTTATGATCAGATTCCACTATTCCGTTCACTTTTTCCTTATCGTGGACATCAAAATGGCGCCATCTTTCCAATTGGTGCCAATTATGCATTGCAGATCTAAAACGCCATCCTGCTAAACCTCATATTCCTTGTCTCTGCAGAAACGCAGGTTATGGCTCCACACCAGCTCCTTTAATTTCACCGCTGCCACAGAGCAGCCAGGTGGTCTATAATAAATATGACTCCATACATCATTTGCAGCACATTACAGATGAAGAATGAAAGCAGAATTCATTGCTCCAGGCAAGACCATGCCTTGACCTTTTCCCAGGGCAGAGGCAGGAACTTTTGCAAAGCGTTGCCTCTCCATTGGCTGCAGACACGCAGAGGGGAATACGCAACACCATCACGATCTTCTACTAACTTCGACGCCCCCTCATCGGTTATAAAACTTCACTCTTGTCCATGCTTTGATGATTTGCCTCTGGTAAACGACCCATGTACCGGCAAAATTATACATGTTATTTGTCAGGAGGAACCTATCTAGTTATCTTCCAAGCATCGTAATTAGTGTATAATGGCTCAACCTTTCTTGATAGGTTGTGCAACTCAATTAACAGACTGCTTTTACTTTAATTTAGATAAGGAAGCAAATTAGGCTCACAGTGAGTTTGTGATGCTAGATGCATTTAAAGGGCACGGGAAGGCTTGATGCCCAGGCTGTCAGTGGATATTGGGGATGTATGGAGACTGATTAGGCCATGCGGTTGAAGCTAATGCCTGCTGGATGCTATCAGCGAGGTTCAGTCAGACCACATCAGCAGGGCCATACGTCAGCCAAGGAGAGCACTCTGCACTGCACTATTCACCCAGGTGTCGGACAAAGGCATCTGTAAAACAAATCGCCCATCTCGCCAAAGAATGATGGAGGGGGAGAGAGAGAGAGCAGGAGAAAGCCATAAAGCAGTCCCTTATTCTCAAACGCTTCTTTCCCGTTGCCAAATGATAGGCATTCCAAAAGCTTTCGCATACAGCCGTAAGACTCAGTCGTTCTCTGTGGACCGCTTAGTTTGTGGATTTTGATATATAAACAGACTCGGCAGTTGTGCTCCGAGTCTGTTTGTGCATCTGCGACAAAAACCCGTGTAGCACGCGCTAGTGTATAAATCTTCATATTGCAGGCATGCGATTATGCTGAATCTGCCCGGCTGGCTCACGGAACGCAAATCACTTGATGAATAAATCAATAAACAGGCTAATAAATAGCTGATGAAATAAATAAAAACAAAGCCTGTCACAATGTGGAAGAGTCACAAACCATGCCTTTGCAAAGTTCTGCATAGTTGCCCTAATGAATTGATTAAAATGAATAATAATGAGGAAATCAACACTTAAAGGGCACTGAATTCACTGCTAGTTTCCTATGCCATCGTGAGCAGAATGGTCTGAATTATACTGGCAAAACAGGAACAAAAATGCACGAGGAGATTAATCATTGTAATGTTGCCTTGAAAGTCCAAATTATGCAATTTTGCGATTATCTCTAGAAAGGATAATTGTGGCATTCAGGACAGATGTGAATTTAATTACAGTTATGAAATGGGAATCCATAGTCTAAATCTGTTGTTCATGGAGAATCGTAAACCTCCCAACAGGAGGTATATTATGGTTCACGTACTGAGAAATTTTGCACATGCTTTAGTATTATAATGAATTAGTATTCTGGGCATGTGTGTGGGCATTTATGTGCACAATAAATTCATGTAAGGGGACATTTAGCCTTTTGTAATTTAATTCCCCTAAACAAATGATTTGTATCTCTTTGTTTCACAGATCCAAACCTATTCAGCTCGCTTTGAGTTTACAGGCTCCCCTTGTCATACATAGGTTATTTGTTCATTTGATTGTTTCATTAGTATTTATTGTACAGTACAGTATAATGCAGTTTATTATTATTATTGTTCATTAATTACATTCTAAAGTCAGGTTAATGAGATTTATCATGATTATCTAATTCTATTTACAGCTAAAAAATATATCATTCAAAAATAAAACCAAATTTGTTATTTAATATTTGTTTTTAATATTTTTTTTTGCAAAGAATGACCTACTATTACGCTTACTCTTTTTCTCACAGGGTATAAACGCATGCTTTATAAATATTTTTTTTAGAAGGTTTATTGCAAGGAAAATTTATTTGGGCTTCAGAGATTGTGAAATATACTTACGAGAAGATTGGATCTATGGCAAACTCCTAGGGAGTCGCTGTCACGCTAGCGCGCTGTAAATAGCTGTCAATGCTAGCATTAGGAGCTTCATATGTTCATGGGCTCCTCAAGGACCCAGATTTGTCACCTTGGCACATTTCAGCATTGGCATCAGCCATTCTTTCTAAGAGTTCAGACCTTCACTCTCTCTGTGATGGATCTACCCATCTATGTTTGAAAGGAAAACGACCGCTGCTTTTGCTTTTACCGAGATGCCATTAGCTCAGAGGCTAACAAATGGCAGACACGCGTTGAACGATGAGAGAGGCTGAGCATTTACTTTTGACAGATGCGCTTTAAAAATAAGCTTTCCCTCAGTCGGTAGGCAAGCAATGTTCAGTGTGCCAACACAAACTATTTGTATTCTTCCCATGTCCTCTTCTCTCCTCCACCAAATCTGTTTAGGGATTATGCCAAGGCGGTAGTTGCGTTTTTGCGCTCTCATAGGCCTCAAACCCTGGCAACCCACAATCAGAGGTTCTTCTCTCTTGCTTTAGAGTGCTTTTCAAATATTTAAATGGAGTACTCTAGTGTTATGTTGTTGTTAAGACCCTTTGTTGACCAGTTCTTTGGTGGTGTACTATAATTCTTTTGTCTGCCTAGCCTGTTTGGACCACTCTTTCACCTTCTCAAATTCTGTTTTTCTATCGTTTTTATGTTTCACAACCTAGTTATTGCTGTTGAGTAAAGATACATGTTTACACAGTCACTGTTTGATGTGTACTTCCAGGCTTCCAATGGATGCTGCATAAATGTGAAGTCCATCAGACTATAGAGTTTTTTTTATTTTTTGTAGAGGTTTCAGAACATTTTGTCAGGAAAAAATACAATATATCATTGAGAATTATATAGTTAAAGGTACATTGGCTCTCTAGCAGATTTGAAATTTAGCGTGCTGCATTTCATCCTTTCTGCAGTTATTTTACATTTCATTATTTTATGAATTTCTGTCCCTTTCTGCAGGCCAGTAGGCCTGTACATTATAATTTGATATACACATGAGTGAGGTCAAGTTCAACATTTTAGTTTAAATTTTATTTTATACTGTGCATTGTTGCAATGTGCTAAATAAATATTTGCATAATTTGTAATTGATTTATTATTTGAAACTTTACTATTAATTTAAGCAATTGCGATGCCTTGTCTTTAGTTCATAAAATCTGGCATAGCCATAAATGCAATGGTACTAATAATTGGCATAATTTATTTCGGTGTTTCGGTTTTCGGCCTTAGTTTCCTCTTTTCTGGCATTCGGTTTCGGGCCAAGAATTTTGATTTCGATGCATCCCTAGTCTGAAGTAACCAAAAAGAAAACGTGAAAACGCATAAGCCAGTTGCAAGACATTTACTGTGTGTGTGTGTGTGCGCCTGTGTTTGCAGATGATTTATGTGGAATTGTTGAAATGTGTGTGCATTGTTATTATATTGAACTGAAAGCCATCTTAAACAAAAATGACATCTTGGGTTTTTATTCAACTGGGCATGGGTATGCTGTGATCAGTACTGAATTTTTACGGTAACTGACAGATTCTGGCCAAAAAAACACAACACGGGAACGGGAGTCATTCTTCTGGGATTGGGACGGGATGGGAATTTTCCCCCATTTTTACTTGGGATTGGAATGGGACGGGATTATTTTTTGTGGGAGTGGGACGGGAGAGGTTTGAAAATCCACTCCTGTGTCACCCTCTACTCTGCAGCGCGAGCCTCGAGGCTCTGCGGATCTGCTGACTGCGAGCGCGCCTCGTCTGTTTGGGGAAGTGTTAATACTCGACACGCTCGCCGTTGTGCTGTTCTTAGAAACGACAGAGGGCGATTTGGAGTAATTGTTCTATAAACCAACAGCTGCGAGAAGAACATACGTGACAATGTTTACTTTAGTAAAGATGACCAAAACCACACTACGAAAAGCATTAAAAGCTTCAGATGGCTCTGCCTAGTGCCCGGGGAATACAGAGACGCCTCGCTAGAGTGGCCAGCCTCGGGAAGAGTCTTTCATTTGCTTTCCTCCACCAGTCAGGAGCTTGTAATACTGTTGTACGTATTGTAATTGCTTATTTTGCACGTAACTTCGTCACCCTTTCTGTCAAAATAGTACCACCCAGTAGGCTTCTTCTTTCCCATTGCTTCATTTTGCGGATGATTGACATGCGTTTTTAAGCCCTGCGGTTTAAAAACAAGTGATTTTAAACCATTGAAGTGCATTAAGCAGCGAAAGACATTTCATTTGAGTATACACACACGCTCTCTTTCTCAGTGCTGTCTGAGAGTCGTGAAGCTACTGCTCATAGAGCATGTGAGAACTGAACTGAGTGCTTTTTGCCACCTAATTGGGCTTGAATGGTTAAGTACACTGTATGTGTCAAAGTGACCATGTTTTTGCAAGTAAATGGAGTCATTTATGTCTTAAGCTAATGTAAACAATTGAGAAAGAACTGAGAAATTGAAAAAGACCAACCCAGAGTATAATAGATCCATGCAGCCGGTCTAAAAAGTGACAACATCCAAATGTACCTGCGGTCATTATTAATGTTAAAAGAGAATCACTCAATTGAATCACTTTTGTATTTGTATAACACTCCTACTTAGCATATATCAGGTAAGACAAAGACTATTTTTGGAAGTTCTGATACTGTATTGACTCAATATTAGTGTAAATAACAAAAAGGTTATTGTTGTTTTTATTATTGTTAGTTTTTTGACCAAATTAGAATGTACAATGTGCAAAATGACTTTTGAGTCTTGACAAAACAGTTTAACTGTAAACACATCCACATTTGCCATTTCAGACTTTGCATGTCATTCATTCATAGCAACATTATTTCAAAATTCACCCCTCTCCCTTCTCTTTTTGCAATGCACAACTGCACTTGTCACAAGCTAGCAAGAATTTGAATTCCCAGTTTGTGTGTGTGTGGTGTCTTCTGCGAAAGCCGGCAGTTCTGTTACTTTTCGCTAAATATTGAGGGTAGTCTTCCATGTGTTATTTTGAGCACCGTATTATGCGAGGGAAAAAAATGTGCTAAGCAGCAGTCGTCTGTGCTGGGGTTTAGTGCAAAATTCAGATGAGGAAGAAATGAGGACGGCGTGTAAGTGGTACGTGCGAGGCCCCCTACTGTCTGGGATGGCAGTAAAAAGTCTGTGCTGCAGGCGGTGGCACTGGGTGTTCGCCTGCGCCACCACAGGAGGTCCGGGTTTAGTCACACTGGTAGCGTAGACTTCACAACACTTACGTGAGATGATGTGGGAAAACATAGGGTGGAAAGTTGGAGAAGATTATAATAGTTTATAAGTTAATGAAATTTTTTTGAACAGTTTGTTCACCCCACTTGCCAAAGCATGGGACTTATTTAGTGATTTTAGTGAACAGGATATGTTTCTCCTATTATAAATTTACACACAGTAAATTACTAAAGTTATTAAATATATATGTAATAAAATACATGCATACGTGTATGTATGTATATATGTATATATAAGCGTGTATAAATGTAATATTATGTAATATAAGTTTATAAATAGAATAAATACAATGTTATATATGATATATACTTTTACCATACTTTTAAATTGCTGGTGACCACCACTAGGACGAATAAATTCACATTCATTCACTGTTATTGGCTCATTAATATTACAGACAATGATTCCTTATCCGAAACATTTACAGTGAACCCTTTTATAGAGAGCAACTCTGACCTTAAACAGCATAGTAAACATGACTGCAACTGGAGACTTTCAGCACTTCAGGCATGGGCTTAATTCCACAATCCAAAGCGTAACCACCACTCATTTCAGCCGCACTTTGCTGTCCATATCCCCATAGGGTGAAGCTGTTATTAATATTATTTTATTTTTGGTGAGAAATCATCTTATTGGGTGAGTTAGCCTGCACAGTTGCCATAAATTACCAATCATTGACATGACAGCTGTGCAGTGGAAAAAAATAAATTGTGTTTCACCACTAAGAAATGTCTCTTTCTGTGCTGAGCAGAGAGATAAGCTTGTCCCAGAGGGAGTGAATGTGTGAGAGAGGGATGGAGAGAGAGGAAGAAGGCATGAGACAGACTGAGAGAGGTAATATTGGGAGATAAAATAAATTCCAGAGACATTCAGAGAGCTGTTCCCTTGTTACCGGCCAGAGTTTGTCCTCTCTCTCCAATTTGTGGTAAGGTGTCATTAACGGCCTACACTGTCCCACCCCATCGTGATGCCTGTCAAAGAATCATCAGCCCCAGAAAGCAAATTAGATCTTTCTCTCTCTTACACACACACACACACACACACACACACACACACACACACACACACACACACACACACACACACACACACACACACATACACACACACAGCTTATCACGAAATGTCTGATTTATCTTTCTTTTCCTTAATTTCTGTCTCTTTTCTCTCATTTGTACAATTTTCCATGCAACCTTTTTTTGCTCGGCATGTGCCTGCGCCTGTGCCTCTCTCTCAGCATGTGCCTCTCTCTCCTCTGATCTGAATTAGTGTTTGGGGGGCATCTCTGCCATGTAATCATGTAATTGCTTTTTTTTAATTTTTTTATTTCCATGTTCCATCATTTGTTGTTACTGTACTTCCAACAAATATAAATGAATACATGATCACAATCAACAGATGCTCACAATGCACTTGATCCTAAACATCTTTTCCTTCTATTGCAAATGTTTCTATTGCATGCATTTCGTTTAGTTAAGGTGTTTTTTGTATGCTTTTAGAAAAGATGTAAAGGGAATTTATATAATTATAGATTTAATATAAAATATCCTAAAAAATAATTGCATGGCCTGTTTTAGCAAATATAAATGTTCCATACAAATGAAGTTACAAACATATACACTCATCAAAACACTTTTATTCACCTGTTCAAATGCTCGTTAATGCAAATATCTACTCAGCCAATAACATGGCAGCAACTCAATGTAGACATGGGGCATGTTCAAGCCCAAACTGGTGCAAAGTTTTGCTATGGTTTCCAAGTTGACATGTTTCCTGGAAACTGTGTTCAATGGGGTTTGAGATGCGTTCTCTCTTGTTGGGTGGATGTATCAAAAATGTCAGCCCAATCAGCCCTAACATGGATATAAACCATGCGGTATTAAAGAGACTGCTCGCACAATGGGTCCAAATAAAGTCATTTAGAAATGTGTCTGCTACAGCTCGGTTTACGCAACAATTGAAGATATTTAGAAGAGATATTTGTCTTTTCATCCTGAAATGTGAGGCAAATCTTGGATCACAATAATTAGAAACCACAGTTTCCCCAAATCCTTTCACTTTATTGGGATATTCTCTTTTATTCTGCAAAGGCAGTTACTGTCACATGGGCATATTTTTCAGCATTAAACACATATTTATACTGATTTCTACAGGCTCCGGAAATTCTTCAAAAAACGAAACAAAAAGGAATGGCCTTCTCAGCTGCCATACTTGCAACTTTTGTGTCAGAACAGGGTGTTCAACGCATCATCGTTTCCGCTTTAAAAAAAAAAATGTTTTTGCAATGTTTGTTGGGGTTGAATGCAGCCATGGTCAAGATTTCTAACTGAGCATTAGAATGGGGAAGAAAGGTGATTTTAAGTTACTTTTAACATGGCTGTTGGTGCCAGACAGGCTACCGTCTGAGCATTTCAGAAACTGCTGACCTACTTTGATTTTCACGCACAACTATCATAGGGTTTAGAGAGAATGGTCAGAACATTGTCCTGTGGGGGAGAAAATGCCTTTTATATGGCAAAGGTCAGAGAATGGCCAGACTGGTAGACTGGTTTGAGCTGATAAAAAGGCAACAGTAACTCAAATAGCCACTGATTTCAACCAAGGTCTGCAGAAGAACATCTCTGAATGCACAACGTGTCAAACCTTAAAGCAGATGGGCTTCTGCAGCAGATGAAAACACTGGCTGCCACTCCTGTCAGCTGAGAACAGGAAACTGAGGCTATAATTCGCACAGGCTCATCCAAATTGAACAATAGAAGATTGGGAAAACATTGCTTGGTCTGATGAGCTTAGATACTGTGACATTCAGATGGTAAGGTAAACAACATCATAAATCCATCCAGCCTTATAACAACACTTCAGGCTACTGGTGTTTGTGTAATAGTCAGGGGATATTTTTCTTTGGGCACTTTATCACCAAACGAGCATTGTTTAAATACCACAGCCTACCTAAGTATTGTTGCTGAACAATTCCAATCCTATTTTACCACAGTGTACCCATATTCTAATGGATATTTCCCCCTTGGTTGAAATCATACCAAACTGGTACAAGGGTCAGGGTCCCAGCTGGGGTATCCGGGGCCCTAGTGCAGGTTGTTGAGCTGAGTTGTACTGCTGTGTGCCAGGATATCAGAGCAGGCGGGGAAAGCAAACGGGAAATCGTTGTATCATAATAAGTTGTTGAAATGCTGTGAATTTGGGTTTCTTCGTTTTAACTATTCTTTATGTCTCACGTAACTAATGATAAAAATAAGTTCCCATTAAATACGATACTTAATCATGACAACAGAAGATAAAACAGTGTCATTAGCACTTTCTTTTAAGGTATGTAAAGTGCTAATGACGCTGTTTTATCAGTTTTATTGAATCTGTTATTTCTTATTGTCTCAGTATGGTTTGACTGTATTACTTTGCCTAGTATAAAAAGATTGACGAGGTTAATCAAGACTCCATCTAGGATTATCGGAGTTCAACAGATATCACTTCAATACATTTTTAAAGAGTGCATTGTTAAAAAAAGCCTATGTGATAATTCATTATTCTTCCTATCCATTACATAGAGAGTTTGTGGTACTCCCATCAGGTCGTAGATATAGCAATATGGGGGAGAATGAAGAGGTTTAAACACTCACTTATACCGAGTGCTATTTCTATATTAAATCAATTGTAATCATGCTGCTGTCAATTTTTATATGAATATATGTGTATGATTTGTATAAATTGTGTGTGGCACCTGTGCAAACTAAATTTCCTGAACTTAAGTGCTTTCATATATAAATAACATTCAGAAACTATAGGCTATTTGAAATTAAGGATCAATAAAGAAATACTGAAACGAAACAAAAAAATAAGAAATGACATTTGATTATGACCAGTTTTATTTGACATGCACAACACAGACGGATGGGACAGATACACACAGCGACGTGCTGTTTTCAACGGGTTCGCGTTAACTGCTACCATAGTCTATTCACATCATTTTTTTTCTCTGTTAAAATGCATCATCATGCGTGTAAATAATTGAAGTCTGTCATGTAAAACGAGCTTATTAATGCAGTTCAATCTGTCTAATTATTTATTCTGGCCGTAAATGTTTAGTTTACATGTAGATTTAGGCTTCAACTAAGTTTAATGGTGCAATGCATACAAAATATTTTTATATTAGTATAAAATATTTGTAACCCATAATTCGTAACTTAGTGCCTATTTATGTCAAAACTAGGCTAATTGAAACTTGTGTACAGCTGGTGCAACCGGCCCCAGGATATTGGAGGGTCAGGAAAGCTACCCGTCCCTTTATCAATACATGTGAAAGCACCCCGGGGGCATTATAGGGATTCGTTATGTTTAATCTGTCAAGTTCTGCTATCTAACAGGTCTATGTCTTTTGAATTAAAATGTGCAGTGAAATCTGTTGCCTTGAAACTCAAGCTGGCGTCATTTCATATTTGCTCCTGGCTGTCCCTGTCTGCCAATATGGCGTTGTAAACATTCATAATAGACTCCTACTTATTAGAGACATTCTGGTAAGAAACAGTCTATACCTGCTCAAAATGTGGTCCGTTTTCAAACTACAACAGAACAAAAGATTTTAACAGCAAATTCGGTTACAGTGAACAGCAAGATAATGTCAAAATACATGTGTATGTGTGTAGGTTTAATTAGCTGTACTTCGGGGACAAAACTGTCCAAGAAAAGTGAGCTAAATCTATCAACTTTCACCCTGTGACATCCCTAGCTCTATGAAGACGTTATGAACCGTTATGATTCTATTAATTTAGAATGAGCCACTTCTATCTACATACACCGTAGGTCCCCTTTTACCGTTTTGCGCCACCATGTTTAGCCCTAAATGGACAAACTACTCTACAAGACCGTTCTCTACTCGCTGCTGTCTCAGATGACATCTTTGTCCTGTGTCGGCCACCGTTAGCCTGACAAGCCAGACCCACATCAAGATGTTTGGTCTGGAAACTCACCATTGACAGCTCAATCCGAGGGGCGGGATAAACGGTTGTCTTTCAAACTCCCTCTGCACACTATATGATAGAGCTACAACCAACCAGAGCAACGAAGGTGAAACAGAGCTTGTTGATAGATTAAACATTCGCCGTATCCGGTCTGCAAAACTCCGAACACATCTTCCCTTTTTAAGAATGACTTCAGTGCCGTTCTTTTCTCAGAGAAAGCTTAACTCCAAGTCTTCCAGAGTCGCGGTCAAAGCTGATTCGAAAGACTGCCGTTCGCCAGTTTCTATGTTTACTAGAAGCACGCAAACGCAACTCGGCCGTCGTCATTATGGCCCCGCCCACCGACTCTATACACGATGTGATTGGCCCGGCAAGAGTTAGGGGAATACACCTCAAAAGGGTATTGAGAGTTGCTAGACGACACTTGCGGGCAGATTAAATTTGCTGCCGCTAGGGTGCGTCTAGATTTCTAGGCTAGGCCACCGTTGCTTCTCTATGTGCTTTTAAAAGGGAGGGGTGAGTGGTGGGCGGTTGAAATTTGCACCCTCACCACTAGATGTCACTAAAATGTACACTGCACATTTAAAGAACATGTGCTTTCCTCAAACGTATTAAAAGTGGGGTAAGTGCTTTCTGGTAACCGATGTTGTTATTTCAAATCACCAAAACAAACACGCCCCTACCCTCAAAATGTTCTCGGCCCTATTTAAGATGCTCCATACGGTGTGGAAACGACCGGGTCTTTTTCATCGCTGAAGTCAGCGAGAATACGATCGCAAATGGACAAACAAGCGAACATAACAGCATATTCAAGCAAAAGCCAGCAAATATTAGTTCTCGACTTGTTTCCGTCCTGTGTGTTTTGAATAATGACGTGCACTGGGCGAGAGCGAGCGCTCTTTTCAACATCAATATTAGACACAAGAGACACATTAGAGACAAGTTTGTTATTTGACTTGGACCAAGACTGTTTTGTAAAATGGTTTTGAAATAACACTTACCCTACCTTTAAGGAATTATTGAATCAGAATCTCGTCGACCAGGTTTGTTAAATGCCTTGTGATTCCCATACCTACTTAAGAAGAATTTTTACATTTTAAAGAATGTCACCATTGTAAAGTTTTGATAGATTTAGCTCACTTCTAGGACAGTTTTGTCCTCAAAGTATAGCTAATTAAACCTACACACTTTCAAGCTCACACATACACATGTATTTTGCAATTATCTTACTGTTCACTATAGCAACCAAATTTGCTGTAAAAATCTTTTGTTCTGTGGTAGTTTGAAAATCTGTCCACGTTTTGAGCATTTGAGACATTATGTTTGACATAGTTACATGGTTACCATTTATGTGGTTGCCAAGGATAAGCACAGCTTGAGAAAAAGGCTGCTGAACCACTTGATTAGTTTTAAGTACATCATTCGAAAAGGACGACTTGTGAAGTCGCTCTTTGCTCGCTCGAGTTTCCAAGAGAGATGCGCCAATGAAATGTCAGCAATAATCTCCAGAATTTATCGACTCTGGGGCTAGCAATTCATTATCCATGAGGAACTCTTGTCCTTCAATAACTTCAAATTAATAATTGTGAAAAATAAATCACGCCGCATCGCCAGAGGTCACACATGTTGGCAAACGGAGAACGAAAAATGGAAGTGCGTAATAAATGGCAAAGAAAAATACTTAGATAATACGATCATATTAAACCCAGAGCCCATCCATCAGAGATGTGATGTTCACATACAGCAGAGCTTTTTATGTGCGTGGATTTCCTTTATGTGATTATTCACGTCGTAACAAAGCAGCTTCATGGGGTTCTACACGCTCCGATTTATCTTTGATCTCTGGCTTTGGACGAGATGCTCCGGAGGTGGTCTGCACTCATAAAAGATGTGCTTTCTTCATAATTTGTATTCATGCGTGGTCGGAGTCAGAGGACGCGATATGTCTGTCGCTTGTGAAATCAGAGCAATCCGTCTGGAAGTTTGCAGGGGGAAAATGAATAGAATTGATCAGAACGGCATTTGAAGGGAGATTGAGTTTCCTCAGCTGCTGAGGGCTGATATCCTAAACACGCGTGCAAGTCTGATCCTTTCTGTTTGACTCAGAGGAAAACTCGGATCAGATTTCCTGCTTTGTCTTTCATTTCTTGACGGGCTTTACTCTTATCACACGAAGTCCCGTTTTGCCTTTCACTTTCATGTGAGTATCCAGTCTCTCTTCCACCCCCGCTATCGCTCTCTCTTTCACCAGGATTAAAATGTTTAGGGGTGTGAGCTTTAATGTCACATAATCTGGAAACATTACGGCTCTAATAGTCATATTTGACAGTCTAGGACAGATGACATTGAATATTGATCCTTCTGGAAACTAACTGCCCTCAGCTAAATTACAATGTACATTCATTTCAAATGCATCTGAAGTTATAGTCACATTAGATGTGCTGCCAATTAAAAATGTGTCAGTTATAACAGAAGTTTGTCAATTAACACTTAAATATGTGAGTTTTCTCAAGCAGAGTGGCTGGTGTTTTAATTGCTGGCACACTGATAGAAATAATTGCAGTTTAACCCAATTTGTTATTACTATTTGCCTGTAAAAGGGAATAGTCTCAATCAATGGGCGCTTTCACATGCACGGTCAGGCACCGTGTTCTAGATGCGATGCAACAGACAATAATGATCTGCCGGCAATTTGATTTTGCTCTGCATTCATTTCTACTGCTTCTATTACTCATTTGCGGGAACCAATCACAGACTGGCTAATCCACCTGGCACACTATTGGCGATGACGATGAGTTGTTGTCTGTTGATCACGCCTCTTGTGTTCTGATTGGTTGAAGGACTATCCAATTGCATACATAGTCATTTGAAAAATGCTTGTTTATCACGCCTCTTGTGCGGTAGAAAATACAGAGCAGACCAATGTTCAATTAAAATGAGCTTGGTCTGATGATAGCCAGACAAATAAAAAGTATATTTTCTATGTTAGTCAGTTTTGTCCCAACCAGCTGCAAAACGATATGCAAAAATTCTGCTTTTGGAAACTTTGTCTGTTTTGGCTGGAACAAATTATAGCCCAATTCCGATGGTAATTTTCTCATGTGGACGTCGTAAAATACATTTGCATGCCACCATGATAAAACTTTCTTTAAAAGCATTCTGATGGCTTATTCACTTGTTCCAGTGAAGGAGCGAGTTTTGTGTTCCTGTGCACCGGAAACACTGCTCACGGGGTCAGTTGAATTATTGTTTGTCTGCTGTAAAAATGTCATATGCTTGGAATAAAATATTATTTAATTTAATAATAGGAAATTGTTAATTATTTTGTTTAAAATTTTTAATTTTAAAATTGTGGAAATGAGTGGAAGTTAATACAATGCTGCAAATGTAACCTATAGAAATAAAAAGTTAATTTTGAAGCAGTCTTTTCTTGAAAACTCAGAAATGTGGATTTGGACGGCAATTGAATTACCACATGACCTTGGTGTTTGTCAAAAAACGGTAGGTAATTCGGCCAGGGATTTATACGCGGGTGGTGGGAGAAAAACACTAACATTCTGGATTCGGACGGCAATAAAATCACTGACTAGCCTTTGCGAATGATGAAAACCTTACGACCCCACAAGACACAATTACCATTGGAATAGGGCTATAGTCTATAAAAACGACAGATATTTTTCTTGTCGAATATTCTATTGAATAACACTGTTTGACCAGTGGGGAGCTGTAGTGCCAATGCAGCCCTCCTAGATTCAATCTAATAGAAGAAGATATGGGCAGACTGCCAACAAAGCCGAACCAGTAAATAAATAAAAAAATAAAATAAATGCATATGCAGGGCTGCCAACTATCACACCTTCAGACTCACACAATTGACACTGTTGTTATGTCATAAACGTCCTTTTTCTAAGGCATTGAAAAATACATCGGAGAGCAAAGTGGAGACTGACAACATGCCAACCAGTGGCGAGCCACAGGGGTGTCCGGGGTGGCTCTGGACATCTTATTGGCCACCCCGGGTGCCCCGATTTATTCCGATTAATTCTATTACGCCTCTATTCACCATTTATTTTGACGTGTGGAGGAGTGTTCACATTGAAACTTTACAATGCATGTAGCCAATCCATTTAACTCCTAAGTAGTGATGAGTTATTTGCTGATAAATAGAAGGGGAGGGGGGGGGAGGGGGATCATAATTGATTTAACTTAAAAAGAAATGTAGATTTCTAATGGCATTTCTCTTAAATTTATTTAGTGCATTTCAAAATTAGTACATGCAAATTAAGAGAGATATATATAAAATTATAATAATGGAAAAAAAAGAGAATATATTTGTTTTTTCTCTGCAGTTTCTCAGGATGAGAATTGCAATTCAGTTTATTTTTCCAAAATATTCTATACAATTGCTTTCATCAAATGATACTTACCTTATAGTTTGGGAATTATTGGTCTTTATTAGTTTTTTTATATGTGCGTCACTCAGAAAAAGAAAAAGAAAATCTAAAAATGCCTTCAGGTCTTTAAAGGCGGTTTTCTCCATATTTCATTTTTTTAAAAAAAAATTTGCACCCTCAGATTCCAGATTTTCAAAAGCTATATCACAACAAACTAAACATCAATGGGAAGCTTAGTCAGCTTTCAGATAATGTATAATTTTTATTTTTTTTATTTTTTTTATGGATTCTTATGACTGGTTCTGTTGTCAGGGGGTCACATTGCCTAACTGCTACTTGTCAAGTGTTAACAATTTTACAGACATGGCATCAATTTTGCATTACCAATTCGAGCCAGAGTCTGACGAGAAAACGTCCAGAGTTGCTGATGTTCCAGAAAGTCAATCGCAAAAACAACTGGAGGAAGAACTCAGTGTCAATGTAGTTTATGGCACTTCAGGCCGATTGAACATGAGGAATCAGAATGTCAGAGAAGTGATGTGCTGTAATCTGGTTAATCTTGCTGTCTGTTGCCATTTGTTTGTTCAGTGTAACAGACAAATGAATTGCCAAAATTATTTAGGTGCGCTTGTGGGAACTGTATCAAAATGCCAAGCGAGGCTGAAAATGCGGGCAATATGTTTCGCCTTGACTTTCGGATTGGGATTCGTTTTTAAAAACGATTCATTTAATTGACTCTTATTTTTGAGAGACAATAACTACACATACACTGTAATAAAAATGTCTCCAATTGAACATTTTCTAGTGAGTAATCAGATCTAAATTTTTCAGTTGGCCAAATTGAAATTCTGTGAATTGATGCTATTATTTCACAGAAATTCAATTCGGCAAACTGACAAATTTAGATGTCTGATTACTCACTTGATCAGTTCAATTGAAAACTTGATTTTTATTTTTATTTTACAGTGTGGTGCACTTTCAGATTTAAAACTTTACGTGATATGTTCATCTTTACTGTATTGTTTTCATTCACTTATAGCTATGTTACATACTAAATATAAGGTAATTTTCAAAAATCCATTATGGGCACTTTAAGGGAATAGTTCACACAGATAATTGTGTGGAAACACAAATAAAATGTATTTTGAAAAAAAAAAAAATGCTGTGTTGCACAGAAGAAAGTTATGCAGGTTCGGTGTAAATCATGACGGGATTTTAATTTCTGGGTGAACTATCCCTTTAAACACAATTTTGCCCACCAAGCATTGCATGCTGCCTTTAATAATATGGGCAGCATCTCGTGGGAATCATTAGGCCCAATCATTGCTCTGTATGGCCCTGTAACAGCCAATAATATGAGGTCATTTGACAGCCTCAACTTCACCCTAGGGTTTAAACATTCTTCCCTATAGTGCTCCAGGATGTTAATATGGTTGCATGCTGTAAAATGTATTCATGAAATCATCCGTGAATTTTAAGATTGAAGTCAAACACCTCTCATAGTTTTCCTAATTACCAGATGTGATCATTGAACCATTATAGACATTTTAGAGTTTCCCATCTCTCATACATTGGAATAAAGACTTTCCTTCAAAAAGAAAAACTTTAGTTGATGCGCCAAAAAAGAGATAAATAGAAAAGCTTACGGATAACTTTTACTTACAGAAATCAACTTGGGACATCATTGAAATTCAGCCTCAATAGATCATAGATCAACGCTTGAAGGTACATTCGTTTGAGTTCAAGAAAACTTCATGCGCATTGTCAGGACCAGCATCGTGGAGCTGGTTAATCTTTTAGTGGCTTAAATAAATATATAAATAAAAAGTTCCATTACCTTCTTAATTCACTGTGCAAGCACAAGAAAGAGTTGCTGTGGCACTCTATTGTTTTGCATTAGCATAGCTTGGCTATAATTAGGCCCATGCAGGTGCTCAGGTGCTCCTTTGTCTTGTTCTTGTTAAGTATTATATTATGTGCCTTTTTAAAAGGAATCTCTGGTGTACTTGCCTTGCTGCTTTGTCACGCTAATTAAACTGCTGAAGTCAGACTCCTCAAAGCTCAGCCAGGCCTGCGTGTGGAGGAGGATGCCGATTCCAGGTGAACAAGTTGACAAGTCGCAAGAGGATCCCTCTGCTTTTCGTTTGGTGTAGTCGCAGAGAAAGCATAATATGAAGAACATTCCCCAGACGTAATTAGCTAATTATTGTGATTAGTTTTCTCACATTAACTCAAGCACATTTATATATGCTGCAAAAGGGACACATTCAAAAGGCGCATTTAATTATAAATGCAGATATGTGTTTCTGTGAAATTTTGTTGCTGAAATTTGAGAAATGCACTGGGAAAAATAAACTGGATCTGTGAGGTTGGCTAAATTCCTTTTTTCTTTTTTTGTCTTATCTCTGGGCGAGCTGGGTAATTAGATAAGGGATTAAAATGTTAATCTAAATTGTTTCATGACTTTCCTCTTTTTCCACTGGGCCTCCACTCGTCCCTTTCACATCTATTCTAAAAGGTTCAAGGATTGCATTTCTTTTTATTTCCTTCTTTGTGCGTGTGTGTTGAAGAAATTCTCAGGTACACAATATATGGATTGAAATATTACGCGTGTCATGTTTATGGTCAAATGAGGTTATTTTCTACTATAAAAAAAAAAAAAAAAAAAAATCAGGCCCCAATTAAACATTTTCTAGTGACTGAACACATCGAATTTTTGTAGTTGGCCAAATTGAATTTCTGTGAATTAAATTGAATCAATTCACAGAAATTACGGCTGACCAACTGAACAATTTAGATGTGATCAGTCACTAGAAAATGTTTAATTGGGGCCAGATTTTTTTTATTTTTATTTCATTTTTTATACAGTGTATTTATTTAATGAGGTTTGCAGTTGTTAAAATGTCTAAATAGTTTAAAACACTGATGTGTGTGGTTTTATTTAAAAACAATATCAAGCACTAAGAATTAAAAATATATTTTTAAATAATGATTTTATTTAATTTAAATTATGCTGTCACTCAATGGTAATTAGTTCTGATCCAAATATTGTCCTGCCAAATATTTATTTGATCATTTAGGGCCCTATTTTAAGGATCTGGGAGCATGATCTGAAGCGCATGGCACAGGTCCGTCTGAATCCACTTGTGATAATTTAATGACGTAAAAAAATGGTCGGTAAACCAGGCACATGGTCATGGGTGTGTTTTGGGTGTAACGTACAATAAACCAATCAGAATCTCATCTCCCATTCCCTTTAAAAGCCAGGAATCCTTTTCATTTTTATATTTTAAAATGTCTGTGTGCTGCTGCACATCCTTGTGTGTGATACGTGTTGTGTACCCGCCTATATGTGCCCTTGAAATAACAAAAAAATAATGGGATTGACCAGGTTTTTGTTGGTCAATGGCGCAGAAATAGCATCAAAATAGCAAAATGCCAACAGTGTGCCTGAACACGCCTCATTTTCAGACCAGCACGCCCATGGGCGAATTGATGGGCTCGAGTGCATTTGCTGTTTAAAGAACGTGGTGCTGAATGAGAAAATCATGACTGTGTCTGGCTTAAACTAGCAAAAAAAACACTTAGTGCATGGATCATTTGCAATGTTTGAAACACTTCAAATGTGGTCACTGCACTGTGTTAACCCGGGCTTGGGTGAAACCACTGATCTATATAATGACTGGATTTCTCACAAAGTTTAAACTGCCATCAGGTGGTAAAGCCCCCGGAAGTGTTCGAGTGGCCATCTTGCTATTCTCTACTGACAGAGGGCATCATTGAGCCAAAAGATTGACCTAAAATCACTCGATTTGCAGCCTCTCAGTCTCACAGGATTAGTTTTATGATATCTGTATGCAAATGAATGTTTACTTCAGAGGTTATCTGTAATGTTTATGGTCTTTTCAGAGAGGATGAGTCATATATTGAAAGTGTTAATGTGGGTGTATGTACTGAACATTGCTGACATAGGTAATAAACTAACACAGAATATATTTCTTTATGTAATTATGAAAAAAAAAACAGAAAAAACATATATCTGTGTTTAGCTGCAAATACTCACAACACAACCAAATGCAGAAAACACACTGCAAACTGTAGTTGAGTATTTCTGTATTTGGTTGCATTGTGAATATTCGCAGGCAGCACATGTTGTAAAACCAATGAAGATGTTTTCTTAATTTGAAACTTTTCTTTTCCTATTTGCATGCGTTTTCTTCAGTTGCAGCGCATTAAGCCCTCTCGGCCACCGTACAATTGCACTCTTTTACAATTCAGAGTTTGCCATGCATGCATCATCTCGGAAATAACGCAGTGTTCTCAAAGTTATAAAATCAGCGTATTTTGTCTAAATAAGTTATGATGCATGCATTTTATTGCCTGATTGAGCAACATCTATTTGAGATTCTTTAAGACAGTGCAAATGTATGGCTTTTACAGTTTCCAAATGAGTAAAGTATTATGTATTCCATGTTGTTGAATAAATGATTACTTTAACCATCCATTGTTTAAATCATTAACTGCTTCTAAATGCATAACGAATAAAAAACATACTACAGCACAACTTAAATCAATAAACACAACAGTAGCGATTTTAGGTTACAAGGCATAAATCGTTATTCTGGTTTCAAAATGTGTGCTTTGACATTTGTAGTGTCCTAAATGTTTAATAAGCAGGACTATTCCAAACTATAATAAACGAATAACCACTTTCCTGCTCAGGATATAAATGCTGCTCAAGAATGGACAGGGCGGCTTAGAAAAAAAACATTTTTATATCTCCATAGGCAAAGTTTTCTAAGTAAAATCATATAATTTACTATTAATTCAATAGAACGCATGATCTTACTTGGAATACCAATATGGCATGAGGGCTTCCCAGTTCTCTATATAGATCAGCTCACAGAACCATTGTGAAATTCAATCAAAATGCTAAATAATAAATCGGTCACTTTTTCGGTTATGTGTAAGGCTCCTTCGTGTTAACTTTGTCTAACTTTTCAAATCAGTGAACTTTTTACATATACATTTACACATTTTTAAATATAAAATAGTTCTAAGCACTTTGTTTTGTGATCTGAAAAGCAGCTCAGTAAAACAGCAATGTCGTTTTCCAGTTCAGTTCAGTTTTCATTCCAATAGTCAATATATGTAATATATTTATAATGCATTTATTTGATATTATCATTATTGTCAGTTCACATGGGTATGGTGCTGTACTGTGTTTGTGGATGGCTGTGTTCATCCGACACCACTGAAGACCATTTCTGGTCCAAGAAAAACCCTGTAGTTGTTTTTGCTCAGCTAGCTTGAAGCTTGAACAGCCTGAAAACTCTGTGAAGGTTCAGCTCATTTATGAAGGGAAATTAGCTTATTTACTTTGGTTCTTGCTGTTGAAAGAGTTCAAGTGCTCTCTTACTGGATGTAGCGGTTTTCAGGAATGTACATTTTTTATAATTGGAGGAAAATCCCACTCTAGTAGGGTTTGCATGCAAAATGTGGGATATTGTGAAATATGTAGTAGAAGTAGTAATAGTAATTATTAATACTTTTATTATTACTACTTACTGTTGTCAATCTTTATCATTGTTATTACTATTATTAATAAAACATTTGCGATTTTTCTGTTGGTTTAAAACCTCACAAAAGTATACTTTGTGTGTGTGTGTTAGTTTTTCTGTCTGTAGATCAGATAATTGACTAGCTCAAGATGCTACACTTCCTACATTAAACATTTCCATTCTAGGGATGTTTCGAAGGAACCTAAAGACCCAGGCTAAATGAAATGTCATGCTTTATTAGCCCTGTGTATCGCACACTTTTCAACAGCTTTTAAGTCCCCCAGTACCACAAGACTGGTCTTTAATTTGTAGTGCCTTTAGAGGGCAGCCTGTGATCTTCTCTTTAGGCAAATGACCCTGTATTGTTTCCCTGTCTCATTTTTTAAAGTTATTCTAAAGGAAAGTTGGGCTGCTAATGACAACCATAAGAAAAGAAGTCATTTAGGTCTACATCTACATTCACGGCATGCACTTTCCTTGCAGAGTACATATTGTGCAAGTGGTAATTACCAGAGTGGTAGCTAACAATCACGATCATTTCCATTTTTTTCCGCAACAAGCCCTTGCTTGAAGCGTCCATTACTCTATCTATCCATCTATATATCTGTCTATCTGTCTGTCTGTCTGTCTTTCTGTCTGTCTGTCGAGAGAGAGAGAGAGAGAGAGAGAGAGAGAGAGAGAGAAATGGGTGGGTAATGGACGCTTCAACGTCAATATATATAATATATTTAAAGGTAAGGTTTATACCTTTTTTAGGGTTAACATGGGGCGTTGAATCGATGGAAAATATGCCCTTATTCCTTTTCGAGGAACATTTGAGAGACCCTGGATATTGATTAGACGTATCTGAACAAGAAACTAGATAAAACATATTGGTTCCTGTCTGCGTGTGTAAGAAGAGGAGATAGTCTAGTCCTTTTATAGTTGCTCACTAATCTTTTCTTTAATATGTCTTCTTTTTCCTGTGCATTTTTCTTCTTTTATCGTGTATGTGCGAGCTAAAGAGAGAATGAAAGGAATGGAAAACTGCGTTAACCTCAACCTATCGCAACCTTTAAGTTTTACGAGAAGTGTGGTTCTACAACACATACATTAACTTATGTTTTCATACACACTATAATGTTCAATATTGTATCAATATTAAAATTCTGAAATTAAGGTTTAGATTAGGGTATCTTAAATTTATGAAATGGTAAAAATGGGAATTATACTGATATTATTTATATTTGTAAGTTTTTTTAGCTGTCATAATGGTACATTTAAATGTTGCAAATAAGTAAAATTTTCACGTTTCAGCACCTATCCAAATGTACAAAATGTGTCTTTGAAAGTTACGTATTAATTCCCAAGTATTAATGATGGCTGGTGTTTCTGACACAAGGACTGCAGTGTCAATTACAGGTGAGGTTATAGAGATTTGTTTGACACCTTGTGACCTCTTGCAGGACTTTTCGCTAAGGCAAGAGACTGTAAATGAGATAAACGATAAAAAGCAAATGAAATCTGAAATTCTGAGACATCTGTTTCACAGCACAGGAATTCTCATTAAAGGCTTCACACGTTTACTGCGGCGCTCACTCCGACAGTTGGTGAACAAATGAACTGTCGTATACATTAAAGGATGAGATCACTGCTAACATGACTCTTTTACATGTGTTATTTTAGATTCACAGTTCTTTTGGGTGGAAGGTTAGGGGTAAGTTGACCGATCATGGTTCTTTAGAAGTATTAGATTCGTTTTTCTGAAGAGTGTGAAGTTATTTTTGGATTTTTCACAGAGTGAATTAGTGTAAATATGGTGTGAATGTGTACTTAAAGTGACAGTTGAAAGGTGTGAAGACTCCTTTTCATTGGACACTTAATTTTCTTCTTTTTTGGCTTTTTATAGACTCCTATGAATCACTGTTAAAGGAGGGGGGGGGGGTGAAATGCTGTTTCATGCATACTGAGCTTTTTACACTGTTAAAGACTTGGATTCCCATCCTAAACATAGACAAAGTTTCAAAAACTAATGTTGGACGTTTGATGGAGTATTTCTTTGTCAAAAATACACCTTCCGGTTTCTCACAAGTTTCGGAGAGTTTTTTTGGGTCGACTTGACGTTAATAGAGCGGAAGGTCCTTGTATGGGCCGTACGGGCTCTTCTCCCGTTAGGGTGCGCGCGTGTGACTAGAGCAAGAGAGGAAATGCACGCCCATAAACAGTCTCTCAGCTGCAGATCCAGTCGTCCGTGAACAGTTATGTCACGCGCCGCGCTCTACTTTATTCCTATGGGTGACATCAAGCGACTTCAACGCTTCAGCACAGCATTCCGGGAAGGCAGCGCTGCATTTGAACCGATTTGAACGCAGAAATAACGGGAAGCTTCACAACATCGCTTCAGTCGCGTCTCAAAGTGGATCTCCACCGTTCACTGCTATCACAGGACTTCACCAAATCATACCAAAGAAGTGTGTTTTTGACGGAGCGGTCCCAGCGATAAAGGTTCGGTCCTGCTTTGGTAGCAGGCGGTGAGTAAAACTGCTTCAAATGTCTTTGCTGTTGGCTATCGTCGCGTGAGTAAACATCAGTAAACGACACGATCGCGTGCTTCGTCATTCAAATGCGCTAACGGACTCCATTGTTGTTCTCTGTATAACGTTACACTAGTCTGACGTGCAAAACCGTTTTGCTTGCTACTGCTAAGGTTTAGTCGCATACAATAGTCCATAAACCGAATCATGTCCTCATAAACTGCGAGTAAACACACACAAATGTTGACGGGCACTAAATACAGTACTTAACACAGAGACGGACGTCCTGCTGTTGCTGTTTCTACTGTTCAATTTATTTCAGCCTCAGATCTGATTCTGGATCATTATTTGTATTAGCTGAGATCAAGGGTTTCTCCACGCTTGAGGACGTCACCGCTTTGTTCGCGATCGTCATTCTTTAGCTCCGCCCACTTGATACGCCTCCAGGCGTTCGTTTTTTTCCGGAAAGACTCGGTACAGCCTATATTTCTTTTATAAATATAATAGAACTAAAGACTTTTTGGAGATATGAAGGATGCAATGCTACTCTATGGGTACTCAAGATTGACATGAGATTGACTGAAACAGAGTGTTTCACCCCCGCTTTAAATACGAGTAGTTTTCAGGGGATTCAAATTAGTTATATAATAAAACCATATACTTTTGACCTTTAAACATGTTTGAGCTATGAAAACACAGTGTAACTCAATTATGTCTATTTTTTAAAACTGAACTTTGTGCTATCAGACATGACTTTGAGATAATATAATGTTTAATATAAAGTGCATTACAAATAAAATGTATTTATTATTATTATTATTATTATTATTATTATTATTATTATTATTATTATTATTATTATTATTATTATTATTATTATGACTTCATATGTGCACTTCAGCTATGCTTATGTTAATTGGAAAGAGGACACCTGCACATCCTTTTAAAACATGTTAGGAAGGTTTTTTAAGTTGTTGTTTTTTTAGTTTTAGTCTGACTGTATGAGTATCACATTTCAGCATGAATTGTCAATATGTAAAGCAGAATTTGCAAAGAGGCTTTTACTGAAACACTGACTCTCAAATGCAATGAATGCAGTAGCATCGGCCATTAATGCAAATGTACATTTGACATTTTTTGTTGCAACATTGCAATGCTATTTTAGGTCTATTTATTATGTTTGACATCATATTTATGGTGTTCCATACAAAATAGCTAAGATGCCTTCAATTGATTTACATTTACACACACAAGTGATACCTTATTACTGACCTCTTCCACTGTTTACAAATATCAGTTAATAGCTGATTTGTATTTTGAGCATACCAATTACCACAGTGCTGTTTTGGTAATTACAGATTGTACCTTTTAACAGATTCAAATGAGCTTAATGAGCGAATTGGTTTTGATGGGTAAATCAAAACCATTCGTCTCCATTATGGTTCTGCAGAGAGAGAGCGAGAGAGACCCAGCAAGTACAAAACAGCAAACCCATTACTATATTTAATTTGTTCTCTCTTAATTTGCATATCTTGGCTATTTTAAATCAGCTCTGCATGCAGCCAGCTGGTCATTTGTGGATGTTTGTCTTTTTGTATTCATATTACCCCAGAATCCTTCCTAAAAGCTTGCAATGTAATGTACTTACTTTTTTTTCTGACACCACCACAAACATAACATTTTGTCTGAAAAAAGTGTTTTTATATTTCTGTTTTTGTTTATTTGATGTTGTTAAGCATACTACTATATATATACAGTGGGTATGGAAAGTATTAAGACCCCCTTAAAATGTTCACTCTGTTATATTGCAGCCATTTGCTAAAATCATTTGTTATTTTTTTCTCATTAATGTACACAGCACTCCATATTGGCAGAAAAACACCGAATTGTTGACATTTTTGCAGATTTATTAAAACATAAAAACTGAAATATCACATGGTCCTAAGTATTCAGACCCTTTGCTCAGTATTTAGTAGAACACCCTTTTGATCTAATACAGCCATGAGTCTTTTTGGGAAAGATGCAACACGTTTTTCACACCTGGGTTTAGGATCCTCTGCCATTTCTCCTTGCAGATCCTTTCCAGTTCTGTCAGGTTGGATGGTAAACATGGGTGGACAGCCATTTTCAGGTCTCTCCAGAGATGCTTGTGTTTAAGTCTGGCTGGCCCATTCAAGAACAGTAACAGAGTTGTTGTGAAGCCACTCCTTTGTTATTTTAGCTGTGTCCTTAGGTCATTGTCTTGTTGGAAGGGGAATCTTCGGCACAGTCTGAGGGTTTGAGCACTCTTGAGGGATATACCTGTACTTAACCACATTCATGTTTCCCTCGATTGCAACCAGTCGTCCTGTCCCTGCAGCTGAAAAACACCCCCACAGCATGATGCTGCCACCACCATGCTTCACTGCATTGGACAGGTGATGAACATTGCCTGGTTTCCTCCACACATACCGCTAAGGATTAAGGCCAAAAAGTTATATCTTGCTCTCCTCAGACCAGATGTTTTTTTTTTTTAACAATCTCCATTCAGGCTTTCAAGTGTCTTGTACTGAGGAGAGGCTTCCGTCAGGCCACTCTGCCATAAAGTCCCGACTGGTGGAGGGCTGCAGTGATGGTTGACTTTCTACAACTTTCTCCCATGTTTCGACTGCATCTCTAGAGCTCATCCACAGTGATCTTTGGGTTCTTCTTTACTTCTTCTCCCCGATAGCTCAGTTTGGCCAGCTCTAGGAAGGGTTCTGGTCATCCCAAACGTCTTCCATTTAAGGATTATGGAGGCCACTGTGCTCTTAGGAACCTTATGTGCAACAGAATTTTTTTTTAAACCTGGCCAGATCTGTGCCTTGCAACAATTCTGTCTCTGAGCTCTTCAGGCAGTGACAAATATGTTTTTCTGTCAATATGGAGTGCTGTGTGTACATTAATGAGAAAATGAACTTAAATAATTTTAACAAATGGCTGCAATATAACAAAGAGTGAAAAATATAAGATGAATACTTTCCGTACCCACTGTATATAAAACCATAACGCTGTTTCAAGTGCAATTTCTTTTAAAGTGACTTAAAACATAGACTGGCCTGGGTCCGTTGTTAGTGAGAATTGCTAAGATACTGTAAGTGCAATCACTCTATAAGAATTCACTCTGTATTGCCTATACAAAAGCATATATATATATATATATATATATATATATATATATATATATATATATATATATATATATATATATATATATATATATATATATATATATATATATATAATATGTGTGTGTATATATATATATATATATATATATATATATATATATATATATATATATATATATATATATATATATATATATGTGTGTGTGTGTGTATATATATATATATATATATATATATATATATATATATATATATATATATATATATATATATATATATATATATATATATATATATATGTATGTATGTATGTATGTATGTGTGTGTGTGTGTGTGTGTGTGTGTATATATATATATATATATATATATGCTTTTGTATAGGCAATACAGAGTGAATTCTTATAGAGTGATTGCACTTACAGTATATATATATATATATATATATATATATATGTGTATATGTGCATTTTATCATTTAAAGCATTCAAATTGAACTTTCTACAACTCTAAAGTAGTGGCAGTTTTTCCCAAGGAATGTTCCGCTTGACATTGAACTTTTTCAGGTTTAGTGAGGGACGCTAATTGGACACAAACTGCACCTTGTACATTATGCAAAAAATAAGATTGTCTGAATGTGGTACATAGCCGATGTGAACCGCAGGGTTTTCTTTTTGGGAGAAGAGATGCTGTGATGTGAAATAATTCCACTAAACCTGGACTCATGGCAGAGCAAATATTTGTTGTCTGGTGGTAAACAGGCATCAGTCAGGACCTCAGACAACACCATTTCCTGTCTAGACTCTGCTGCCTATGTACCACTATCTGTTATCAATCACTAGGACCTTAAAAAAACAAAAAAACAGCGTAGTTGAGACCCACCTGAATTCAAGAAATGTCTCTATGAAATTGTTTTTTTTTTTTTTTACATTAATGATAGAGACATTATAATTATAATTGAAAGACATAAAACATTATGACAGTATAATTGAAAGCTATCAATTTCAAAATTTATTAGCCTTTAAAAAATAACTTTTAATGTAAGTGAACTTAAAACAATCTTCACGTAAACCCACAAGGCCCAATACCAATTCTATTTTATACTCCTTCGTCTACCCCATGCCTAACCCTTTCCCTTTCCTCTTGAAACAGAGTGGCAAGGGGTAAAAAATATCCCCCTAAGAAATGGGATACCACTACTACACCATTATTCATCATACCCCGTTTCTTTTATTAGTGTTCTGTAATATTTAACCAGTATGAACAGCAGTATATCTTAGGCTATCTAACAGAAATCAAGCGGGAACGCATTTAAAAAAAATAACTCGTCCTCAACCTTGTTTTGTGCTGTATTTGGACTTAATGTCACTTTAAGATCTGCTGCTGCCGTCACGTGCATCTATTTTTTCTTAATTCTTGTTAATTTAAGATGTTTAACTCATTTAATATTGCTCTTGTGAGGATACTCAACAAAACAGTATTTTGGCATAATTGAAGGTCAGTACTAAATGGAGGGGGGAAAAAGTATATTCAGACAAAATACAAATTTAGAATAAAAATAAAATAAGTTTTCTGACACATTTGTGAAGTTTTGAGAATGCTTTGACCTGTTATGTTGGACAAATGAATTAAAATGCTGATTGTTAATAGCTATGTACAGTATACACATAGCTTAAATTCAAACCATGGGAATGGCTTTTTAAAATACCTTTAATTAAATCAATGAACTTTATTGCATTATATCATGCTTAAGAGATCATTAGAAACGCAGTGCTGCTGGAAGCATCATGCATGAGCAACCTGGAAGTGAAGACGCCTGTTTTGTGACCCCACTGTAATGATAAATGGAATTGAGAAAATTAATTTCCTCCAAAATGTAGGCCCGTATCAACACTTTGTATCCGCCACCGTCGCCATGGTTATGTTGTTAAGTTACTGGCACATGAAATAGCTTAATAATCTGTATAGTAATTTTAAGAAAATTAATTTCTGATGACATTGTAAAGAGGTGACGACATCATAAAATGCATTAAAGCTGCCGTTCATCATTGTGATGTTAAATTATGCTGTGCGATTGCTCTATGATGCGTTGCTTGAGGGACAAAGAACTGATAAAGGACTTTAATTGTCTTGGAAAGGGCAGGCGACGCAAGAGTGCCTAATAGAGAGAGTCTTTACCTGACCTTTCCTGTGTCCAGTGCTATACAACCAGGCCATATTTACAGGCCTTCGCCTATTTATTCCAATTAAGCTGATAGAGTGTTCATGTTTGGTTCCAGTTATCAGAAGATTTTGCCTGGGAAGTCAAATGCCAGCGTGTTGCAGATCAGAGAAAGGAAATGGTCTTGCAGCTGCGGTCTGGTCATGGTTCTGATTGGTCTCATTGGTTCTTTGCGGTGTGGTTTTGATTGGTCAGTGTTCAGCTGTTGCAAAACCCTGTTTGATTTATTCAGCAAAGCAGTACTTTGGAGAGATATAGACCTGACAAACAACCGTGCTTTTCATGCTGTACATTTAAATGAATCTGTTCAGTTGGATACATTATTCACGGTGAGGGAACATTATCAGTTGCATCTACCGCGTTTGCATGAGAATTTAATTTTAGTGTTTGTTTGTTTTTTTATTATTGAGCTGACACATTTCTATGGCTGTGACAGAAATGTATCGTTCCCATAAAATGTTACTTTGCTGATCTACTGTTTGGTGATGAAAGTGAATTATCAGATTCCGCACAAGATCGTATCCATTAGATATTAGTTATGTGTAATATCAGATTTCAAATTCAAATGTTAACCATTATGTAGTGTTTACTTCATTTGTGCATTGATCCATGAGGAGCCCGTTAAGCATGGGCTGGCAGTTGTTTTTCTGTGTGTGTGTGTGTGTGTGCGCGTGTGCGTGCATGCATATGAAATAAGTGCAGAGAGTGATGAATATATTAAACTCTATAACAACATAAGCGTGGGAAGCTCATCAATCAGCCTTACAGAATGACTTTAATTTGAAGCTTTGCATGGCTAGAATATGCTCTCATGAATAAAGGATTTAACATTGTCATGAGTTGGAACATGTGTTAACAGATCGTGGAAACTTCCCACGCAGTTTTGTCCATTTAGGATGTTAAAGCCCCCTCCTCCGAGCCAGCTGTTTAAAAATAAAACATTCTAAGTCACACATGGGCTGTTGACACGACCTGTAATTTCACTGTCTGCAAAGGAAAATACTTTTTTTTCTCTTAACTGAGCGGAACTTTAATTATCTTTTTTTCCTAGATATTGCATGTAAAAATAGTTTGGTGTGATTTGTTCTCGGTAGTTTTTTTTTTATTTTAGTATTTTTTTATCAATTGTGATTTTTATTTTTTTGTGAATCAATATTTTTTTTCTTCTTTGAGTGGTCATGAATTTGCATATTTTGCTAAAAATGAAACAAGACAAAATCCTGTATTTGTTTTGTGATCCATTATTGTGGAAAAGAGTGTGGAAAAGAGGTGAAGAAGTGTGTGCAGGCAGGTTGGAATGGGTGGAGTAAAGTGTCAGGTCTGTTGTGTGATAAGAGTACCAGCAAGAATGAAAGGAAAGGTGTAGAGGACAGAAGTGAGACCAGCGATGTTGTATGGTTTGGAGACAGTTACACTGAGGAAAAGACACAGTGACACAGTGACGCCACATAGATCTCATTTGCCTGCCTAATTTTGACAGAGGGAGCGAGGCTACTCATCATGTACACTACAAGTTAAGTAGACTCACTCCTTCAGTCAAATTCGGTGCGTTGAGAGTCCAAATAAACTTTCCTTGTCCACTTGATGAAATTGAATGCACTTCAAAATGGTGGTGGGGATTTCCTCAAGGGGAAGTGCTTAGGGAAGTTTGCATGTGTCTTAAACACAGCCCAAAACTTAGTTTTTGCACTTGATCACTTGTCTATACTTACATGATGTATTTCCCTATATTTGACCCAACATAGAATCCAACATGCAAGTAAAGTTTTTTTATTATTATTATTATTTTTAATTATTATTATTTATTTATTTTACACATTTTGATTTTCAATCCTTTGCATTTTAAAATAATTTAGTAAACACCTGTTTAGTAGACCATGTGTAACAAACATACTTTAATTGTGTTACATCTGAGTAATAAATAATATGTCATAAGTAATATTTCTGTACCAGTAAAATGTGTAACATTTTACAGTTTACTACCAAATTATACGAAAGCTTTCCTCTAAATCTCACAATTTCAGGGCACATAAGTCCCTGAACATGATGACTGATGGGATACACTTAGCCTCAAATACCTCTCTGAAGTGTTATAAATAGTGTGGATCTAGTGTGCATTAAGGGCACTGAGTTTTTGGCATTTTTCAGACCTGGGACAGTCTTGCACACTTATTTTTCTGTCTCATGCGCACTTTCTCAGGTGGCCAAGACAGCAAGTGGGTGTTTTGGAAAGGCCCCATATTCAAGCTTGCATGTCGGGGAGGGTGTTTTACCTCTTGCTGTTAATTACTTTTGGGCGGCAGGGGCTCAGTGGTTCCTGTAGGTTGTCTTCAAACGGGAAGTTTGGTGGTTCAATCCCCGGGTCCACCTGACCAAGTGTCGAGGTGTCCATGAGCAGGACACCTAACCCCAGCTGCTCCCGACGAGCTGGATGGCGCCTTACATGGCAGACACCGCCGTCAGTGTGTGTGAATGGGTGAATGTGAGGCAAAGATGTAAAGTGCTTTGGATGGCCATATGGTCTGTTAAAAGCGCTATATAAATGCAGTCCATTTACCATTTATGTGCATTACAACCATGTTCATTTATTCACTTTTGCATGTTGACAAATCCACATAAAACCGATCATTTTGCATTAATAACACATAATTCAAAAAATCTAACATTTATTTATTTATTTATTTATTTATTTGTTTGTTTGTTTTTGTGTTTGTTTGTTTGTTTGTTTGTTTTTAGTTCAAACTAACTCTTTTTGTTATTGTGTATTTATTGCCACATTTTACTGCTTGTGCAACTTCTGAATTTCCTGCTTTACTTTATTGTTTGGACTTCAAAATAGAGTAGAGCATTGGCACATTCCAGTAAAAATAATATGATTCTGACATATGGTGCAATATTGCTTCGGGCGACCTGAGTTTGAGTCCAGGTTCTTGGTCATTTCTAGATGCCATTCTTCCCATTCTCTCTCTCTCTCTCTCTCTCTCTCTCTCTCTCTCTCTCTCTCTCTCTCTCTCTCTCTCTCTCTCTCTCTCTCTCTCTCTCTCTCTCTCTCTCTCTCTCTCTCTCTCTCTCTCTCTCTCTCTCTCTCTCTCTCTCTCTCTCTCTCTCTCTCTCTCTCTCTCTCTCTCTCTCTGTCTCTGTCTCTGTCTCTGTCTCTGTCCGAACTGTCCTCTCATAATAAAAGCAGTACAGCCAAAAATATAACTTTAAAAAAGTACCATAAGAATTGTGCATCTTGGCTAGCAGGCTGTGTCTAAAAAAATAAATGTATTATGAGGGAAAAGATTGATTCTTGATGTGAGAATATCATTTCAGTATTGTGAGGTCTACAATATAGCGATACTTTGAAATGCTGGAAGAAAACAAAAATCAGTATTTTATCCAATACAGCCTGAAACCCTTGAGACTAGTTCGAAAATGATGTGGGTCCATGTTGAACAGTTGGAACCTCATTTATGTCATATATATCACCTCAGTCTTGCATAGAGCCCAACTGGACAGATTGGGCCAGGTCTGTCTGCTGGTTTACCAAGCTCTCATGTTGTAGAAAAGGTCACCATGAGTAGCTAATGGCCATCATCACAGTGCCAAATTAAGGCTCATTAGACGGGCCATATCCCGTGGGCGCATGGTCTTACATCAGCAGAAAGAAAGCCATTTTGACCTGCAATAATTGCCTTGATTGCACCATCCTCTGCTTGCAACAGAACGACTTGAATTCCCAATTCATTTAAGCATGTTTTTTAATAAATGAATGTCCCTGTAAGATAAATGACTTGTCGGTCGTAGCACAAAATGTAATGTAACAGAGGGGGGCGAAACTGGAAAGTGATGTATGTCCTTCATTGGACACACAACATTTAGTTTTTATTAAGAGTTTAACACGTACACGATACATTAGCAGAGGTTCAATAGCCATAGCTTTGCTCTTCACTGTATTTCACCCTGATGAATTAGCAAGTCAGCACACCACGTAAAATGACAAAAGGAAATGAGCAGAGCGGCATTATTATGACGTGTTGCACCAGGGCCGGCGCGGCTGGGTAATGTCTTTGTGTGGAGGCTGACGTTTATTACTACAGCTTAATGCTACCTCCGTGACCCGAGTTGTGGTTTTCTGCAGTGGAGATGAGGAAGGTACCAGAAAGGTCAACTTTAGCCTTGGTGTTTCATTAGTGGAGATGTGTTTTTTGCACTTAGTGAACATGTCATAAATAGCAGTCTTCCCGCTATTGATAATTATTTTGTGAATATCATGGTCCACAGAAATTAGCTTAATTATCTAAAAGTGACCTTGTGACCTCCGTTCTATGAGGTTTGTAGTTGCTTAACGATACCGTAAGGGATTTTTGTTTTGTGTTTGTGTGTGTGTGTGCACAAAATTGAGTTTGCTGGAGGAGTTTTAAGTTTGCCCACAGTTGTGTCACTTCTCCTAAAGACTTAAACAAAACCTTTTGGGGAAATTCAAATCTATATCATTGTGCTAAATATTTTTTCTCAACGTACCGTTCCATACTAATACTCGCTGAAAGCTGTCTGTCATTGCTGTGGTCACCTCCTCAGCCAATTTGTTTGTGGCGGCATGTGAAAATACATTCTCCTTACTTGGAATCTAATTTAAAGGAACTGTATGTAAGAAATGTATTTCTATTAATCATAAAATGGCCCTGATATGTCTCTAGAGCAGAGATGCCCAAACTAGGGCCCGCGGGCCAAAGTTGGCCCGTGGTAACCTTTGATTTGGCCCACCGAGGTCCGAGAGAGAGAGCCTACATTTTGAAATGATAAACGCTCAAACATTATAATAAGCATGCATGTTTATTTTCCGTCAGTGAAACAACTCACTGCAGCCTGTAAAACAATTAAACAATTATCAGTAAATAATGGTAACCCAAAGAGTATAAGAAAATTAATTATTAGTTAAAAAAAGATTTGTAGATAGATTCCTAGCCTTTTCCCCCTTAAAGATGCGTCCTATGCCGGTCTGCGCTTTGAGATGAATGTGGGACATGAGCTGGATAGACACCTTTTCTAATATCTTTGTCTTCATGATGTTGCAAAGCAACACTTGTTGTAAAAGGGCTGAAGAGTGAATTTTATCTTCCACAGGGCCAAGACATTTAGGCTATGTTTGATTATGCACCGCTAGAAAAAGCGAAAGTAAAACCGCTGGGTGCACTTGAACTGCGCTATTCAAATAAACTTGACGCGCCTCAAATCTAATAACAAGCACAAACATAAAATTTAATAAAATAAAATTTGTCAAAAAGTATTCGTCCTACAGTCTTTACCATAGATGTGAATGGGTATAATATACTTAATTATACGCAAACGAAAGGAAGAAGCATTAATATTTTCCTGTGAAAATGAGTGCGACGCGAGTGAAGATTTGAGAAAAGAAACCAGATGTCCATCAAATCGGGTGACCAGATCGCAAAACAGAATTAAAAAGCTGGCAGATCTTAAATTGGGCTCAGCCCACCTCTCTCATCCAGGGCTGCAATGTTACATCTGCGAATTTATTTCCTTTTTAAACAAAGTTTTGTGCTTTTACTCCTGTGGTAATATTCACGTAAAACAGCATTCACATACCAAACACTGGGTTAATGACGAAGATAGAGCTTTAAGTAGAAAATAGTTTTTATGTAAAGAGATAAATTAAAATAAAAAGTGCACAACTCTTCTTAAGTGGAAGGAAGCTACCTTTTTTCCCCATCACGTGGAAACTTGTGCGGGTGAGTCCTTATTTGGGTTAATAAAATAATGAAATTATAGTTTTTAAGTAGAAAATAGTATTTATGTAAAGAGATATAATTTACTATACTCTGTATTTTATCTTTTAAACGATATCATCGTCCATTGCGATGTTTTACTGTAAACATTGTCAACTGCCAATTTAGGGGATATCGCCCAACCCTATTTGCAAACAGTCTGTTCCTTTTTTAAAAGAGTAAAATATCCGTCAACATTATGAATCTGGATCATTGTGTATTTGACATTGAACCGTATTTTACATTGAACACTTGGGGATTGTTGCCCATTTAATTGGTCATTAAAATGCAACACTTTACAAATAAAACTGCATTAGTTAATCAGATTACATTTGTTTTATATTTTTTGTAAACATTATGAAATGAATAAACCCATAGCAACTTTAATGTAGGCCTAATACAGTTTGATTTATGATTTTTTTTTAAATTACTTTCGGCCCACGTCTCTCAATCAAGTTTGATTTTTGGCCCTTCATAGGAAAAAGTTTGGGCACCCCTGCTCTAGACATTAAGAAATCATGTTAATTTCAAATACTAATATCACTGACAACAGTAGTCCGGCCAGGATATTGTCATTTAAAAGTTGTTGTTGCAGCGCTCAACTGATGTTGACATGTTGTGTTTTGGCCTGAAGCTCCGCCCTCCACCTATTGACCAATCACGAAGTCAGGGGTGTTTCAGCATCCGGGTTGCCAGATCTCCTCTAGTTACCACAGCTGCAGCTGCAAACCTTCCTGTGGATCCTGCAGCCTTTCTGGCAACCTCGAGTCAGGGGGAGGAGGAGAGGGGATACACCGCTCTACAGTCATTTGAAATTGATTGCAGTACCGGTTTTGGCCACTATCTTGCATACACTTCCTTTAAAGGGGGGGTGAAATGCTGTTTCATGCATACTGATCTTTTTACACTGTTAAAGACTTGGAATCCCATACTAAACATAGACAAAGTTTCAAAAGTTAAGGTGGATGTTTGATGGGAGTATTTCTTTGTCAAAAATACTACTTCCGGTTAGTCATAAGTTTCGGCAAGTTTTTTGAGATCATGCGTTCCCATTGACGTTAGTGGGGGCGGAATTTCCTTGTATGGGCCTTACGGACAATTCTACCGGAAGCGCGTGAGAGAGAGCGAGGGAGAGAGCGAAAGCAACAGGCTACGCCCATCAAAGCCCTGGCTTGTAGGATGCTAAACAGGTGATATAACCAGTAGCTACTGACTTACCCACTGATAGGCCGGCGGTCGATCTGTATTAGCACTTTCCTCACGCGACGGGCGAATCACTTTCCTCACAGAGCGACTCACTTTCCTCACGCGGCAGGCGAATCACTTTCCTCACTGAGCGAATCACTTTCCTCACCGAGCGACTCACTTTCCTCACGCGGCGGGCGAATCACTTTCCTCACTGAGCGAATCACTTTCCTCACAGAGCGAATCACTTTCCTCACGCGGCGGGCGAATCACTTTCCTCACTGAGCGAATCACTTTCCTCACAGAGCGAATCACTTTCCTCACAGAGCGACTCACTTTCCTCACTGCAGCGCGCTGCTGCACACGTCATTATTTAGCTCCACTCACACGACACGCCCCCACCCGCTCGGCTTTTTTCGGAAAGACTCGGAACAGCGCATCTTTCTTATATAATTATAAAAAAAATAAAGACTTTTCGGAGATATGCAGGATGCAATGCTACTCTATAGGTACTCAAGATTGACATGACACTGACTGAAACTGAGTGTTTCACCCCCCCTTTAATGTCATTTTCCAACCATGATGTTGTTTTCCTGATGATGTGCACCTGGGCAAGCATTCCAAGTTTTCCCCTTGCCTCATGAAATCAAAATGAGTTTTTTTTTATTTTATGTATTTGATTTGAATCTAATCTGTGCGAGCAAGTGATGGTTCACAGCTTTGATATGGCAACTATTTGCACTCCACAAGCATTTCCATGGGACCTAAAAACAGTCAAACAGAACAAAACTCTATAAAGAGAAACATGCCGAGGGAATAACTAATTATCAAAAGTGATCGCTTTAAAAATTGAGTTCAGTCCTGAAGGCTATCAGACATGTAGTGTGTGTGTTTGTGTATGATGCACAATGGTGTGGGACCATCAGTATGAAGAGGGAATAAACAGCAACCCGAGGCTGCTTGATTGCTTTGGATTGTAGGCGGAAAAGGATAAATTAGCAATTCATTCTTAATTACAAAGACCAGAAAAACATTGCAGCTAACAAATGAAGCAACAAAATTACTGATAGGGTATAGCGCTCCGTTTCCGCGGCGCACAAAGGAATCATTCTCCCGCACGTCGCAGGGCCAAGCTCTGATTAATGATGATTTCTCATTGAATATCTCCATGCGTTTACGAATCCACCCGCCACTCTGCTGCTTCCGTAAATCCGCACGTGGAAACATTTCCGCCCACAAAGTCGAGCAGATCTTTGATCCGCAAACGACAGGCCTGCTCCCCACCTGATCTCGTTTGCGCTACTGGGTGCCATCTGAATAAAGAGCCAGTTCTTCTCACATTTAATGCAGCCTATTTGCAATGGCGGCCGTCAGTCAGTGAATGGCTGGCAGTCACGTCATTGCATTCAGCCGGGGCGTAATAAAGAGTTGAGTTAAAGCCCTAGATACAGGGCCCGCCGAGCATGTTTTGAAGTGCTGTGGTCATTCAGCAAGAGGGATTTATGGCCTGCAGTCCATCAGCTCTGATCTTAAAAGGCTGTGATTAACAGCAGAGAGAGCAGAGATGGGATTCAGCACCGCTGTAGGCAAACCCTGACAAGGCCATACTACTCAGAAGCTTTTTACTCTGCCTGTTAACAAGACTCACTCTCTTACACACACATTGTTTTTCTATGTGCGGTGGAATATGGTAGCACATTTCTTTTTCAGGGGAAAATAAAACTCTTGAAATTGACTGATATCTAAATCTGGTCATTTAAACCTGTAAGAAATGGATGGCAAGACCTTTTTATGATCTCAAAAAAGTAGACAGATAATCCCGTTTTTTTTTTTTTTTTTCATCTTAAGAATTAATTGTAAACTATTTATCCTACATAAATAAAAAATTAAATAAAAACACAATTTGGGGTCTCAGACTTTTTAATGGCGTCAAACTAAAGCAAGCAGAAGCAATGTTTCTAAAAATTTTAACAGTTTAAGTTTTAGTATCTACCCAGTATGTTTGGCTATTCATTTATTTTTTGTATAGAATATTATACGACCATATTCATGGAGTTCTTTAACCTTTTTAAATCCCGATTTTAATATTTTTTCTCTAAATGTACAAATATTTAAAGGTGCACTATGTAGTATTTTTGCAGTAAAATATCCAAAAAACCACCAAGCCAGTGTTATATTTTTTTTTTTCAGTTGAGTTCTTACAAAATTCAAAATGTTTCCAACTATTTGTAAATTGTGAGAAATTGCTATTTTAACCAAGGACCCGGGAAATCTGAGAGAGTCGCTTATCAATTGCATCATATATGTGTTACTCTCGGTTTCTGGTTTTATTCTGCAGAAACACTTTGCTTTTAGCAGTGTGAACAAGTGTCACAGCAGCCGCCGAGCAAACGCACAGAGTAACATCATTACATCATTTTAAACACACTTAAATGCATCTGATATGAAACAGAAAGCTGCGTAACCTCATACTCATGACCGGAAAAGTGGAAATGGCACTGGCGACTATGTTCCATCATAATAAAAGTCCCGCTGCTCACGAGCCGTGTGTTTGCGTAAACAATCGCTCCAGCGGCCTTGCTCAACTCCCTCAACATTCGGTCCTGCTCTGCTTCATACAGTAACATTAATAATCGCATCCATGAGCATGATTTCTGCCCGAGTTCTAGCCCGATTCTTTTCCACCGATTTAATCGTGTGAGAATTGATTGTAAACTATTTAATTTCTAAGTATTTAATCCTTCATTAAAAAATGAGTCCTTCATTAAAAAAGTTACATAACTGTTTGTGTTCTCAGGAACTCCAGATGTAAAAATATGATAAAAATGAATAATCTTTTACATGATACATTTTATTGGTACTATTTTATGCTGTGTGTTTTTTCTTGTCAAACTGAAGCCAGCAGTAGCAATGCTAATGCATTGAAATAAAATCTAATTTATGTAAAACTGTCTACTTTGTGATTAATTTTGTAATAAAGCTTTTTATTTGGTCACAGTTTGAATTGGAAATAATGGGTTCAGTTTCAAATTCCTGTTCTTTTTTTTTAATTTCTCTGGCACCCAAAATAATAATACATGTTATGTTGTATTAAAATTATTTGTCACATTCTTAAATACTTTACATTTGAGAGAGTTATGGCTGGTGTAAGACTGAAGTTCACAAAAAAGAAAGAATTGAAAGTGAACTCACAAATCACTGTACAAATAGACAATATTGGGCTTGCATGTATAGTATGTGTATTTAATTAAAATGTTATAATTACTTTTTTATTGATTTCTTTATTCACATAATGTTGATATATCACAAATAGGAACTGATCTGAAACCAGTTGCTTACAACATTTATCAAACATAGCCAGTCAGTGCAACCTAATTAATATTCATGAGTTAATTCTTCAACGTGACACGACATCACATCCCACCCACATGAGCAGCCCATTCAAAACTACTTTGTCTTGAAATACAAACCTATGCCTCTCAGGAAAAAGCAAGCCCTTTTAACCACGTCATTAGCATTATTTCTCAGACCCGCTGTAGCGGAGACATTTTGTCAGCCGTGGTTGGCAGAATGTCTGTATTCTACTAAATAAGAATGCACAGGATTAGCATTGCACTCAGGTGCGTGTCAAAAGCAATCTCTCTGCTCACGGGGTTTGGAGTGTGAAATTAAATCAGATACACTCATTATCTTTTTGAACTCCTAAAAGGTTTTAGGCATCTGAACAACCACAACCTGTCCCTAAAGTTTTATCTTGCTTGCGTTCACAGGTGGAGAGCATGCGGCCACTGTAACACATCCACTTCCTGCTGCCTTCTCTGACCTGCTGCCACATTTCCTGGTTGAGCCTGATGATGTTTATATCGTTAAGAACAAGCCTGTGACCCTCACCTGCCGCTCGACCCCTGCCACTCAGATCTACTTCAAGTGCAACGGGGAATGGGTTCACCAGGATCAGCACTTGATTGAGCGTGACGTGGACCCTGCCACAGGTAGACCCTCTCCACACTCTCTCTGAAGTCGACAATAAAGCCGGCTGACCCGCAGCATTTATATAATGACGCCGGAGAACAGGAGTGCCTATGAAGGATACTTTCTAGATATCATGCTCTTTCTTCTTCTATAGTATAGTACCAAAATACAAGGACTTCCTTTAAGGCAATTTTTTAAATGGCTTCTGCCCATATCATGAACGGAGCTGGCTTTCAGCTCCAGGATTGGTCTATTGCATTAGTGTACTGTGTATCATGAATGGCTGGCTTAGTTTGGATATTTCTTTCTGGCTTTTTGTAGTAGAGGCAGCTATATTAAAGAGGCCAAATTATGCCCTTGAAGTCTTGATTTTGTTTTTGGGGTCTGCTAGAATAGGTTTTGATACTTTTGCATATACTGTATTTTAAATATTTTACATTGATGCAGCACCTCTTTTCCCAGTCTGTCAGTAACACTCTGTTTAGTTCCTGTCTCTATGGCTGTGTTTACACTTGGTCAAACGGAGTCCAGCTAGTAGTCACTGTGCAAGTAAAACTTCACTCCAAGAGACAGTCTAGCGACTGATGCTAGAGGTTGCAGTCTTTAGCTTCCTTGTTAGAGTGCCCGATTCTCATGCTGGCGGACCCGGGTTCGAGTCTCGCTTGGAGCGGGTGGTACGAACAGGAGGGGTTACGTTGGTGCCATGACCCGGGTGGGAGTGAGGTTTAAGGGGGTGAGTGTAACAGAGGCCAGCTAGTAGTCACTGTGCATGTAAAAGCTCACTCCTCTGACCTCAAGAGACATCTAGCAACTGATGCTAGAGGTTGCAGCCTTTAGCCTCCTTGTTAGAGCGTCTGACTCATGTCAGTGAAACCTGGTTCGAGTCCCACTTGGAGCGGGCGATTCGAACAGGAGAGGTTACATTGTTGCTGTGACCCGGATGGGAGTGAGCTCATGCCAGTGGACCCGGGTTTGAGTCCCACTTGAAGCGGGCGGTTCGAACAGGAGGGGTTACATTGACATTAAAGGTCCAATTCTTTGCGTGTTTTCGAAGCTTTGATTATGTTTACAGTTTGCAATATAACATGAGTTCATGTTTCGTGTGTAAAAAAACAGTATTTTTCACACAATTTACTTATCTGTACAGCGCTGTTTTATCTGTCCTAAAAACGGCCTGATGATTTCCTTGTTCTATGAAGTCCCTCCTTCAGAAACACGTAACGAGTTCTGATTGGGCCAGAGCTTCCCGTGTTGTGATTGGACAGCAGCTTAGCGCACTTTGCCCAGAAAGGTCCCGCCTCTTACCATAACGGGGAGATGCAAGCGCTGAATGCGCGCTCTTCTACACGTGGGAGAGCAACAAGACCACGCCCCCTTTTTTGCGTGTTCTTGTGGGCGGAGGGTTAGTCAACAAGCGGTTCTAGTGACGTCATTACATCCCTGCACTTCCTGCTGTAGTCCAAACCGGCCGTTCGCTGTAGGCTTTGAAAGGGAACTTCTGTTAAATAAAATATCTCGCTTGGCATTGAACTTTGAGCTTTATAATTTTACAGTTATTATTTATGCTCTAACAGCAACATTACACACTAACTAAAGTTTGAAAGATGGAATCGCGAAGAACGGGACCTTTAACATGCGACCTGTATCCGGATGTTGTCCACATACACATTGAAAAGACAAGTGGAAACTCGTTTGTGATCAGAATGTTATCCGATCAGTATGTCCTGGTAGTCGATGACACATTGTGATCTCAGTGAAATGTAAATGCAATCCAGCCATCATATCGACATTCAGTCGACGTCATATAAATCCCCGACACTCTCTCTGAAGGCTGTTGGAAAATAATGGACGGATGCAGTTTTGATAAGAAATTGAACTAATCTGAGATTCACAATAAGTGTCAATCTGTAAAACAATTAATTTAGACTGACATGATAGCCTACAGTGTGTAATTTTGTTTTTGATTTAATTGCGCAACATTATCTTAAAGAGGCGATCGCCTGTACAATCACAGTCATGACTCATGAGATCTTAATGAATGAAAAGCTGCACACTGCTTTGCCAGAGGAATAATCGGAATATCCTTTGCTTTTTTTGCTTTTTTTTAAATGTTTTTATTGTTTTCCATTTCTGTCAATATAGTCATTGCACACTTTAACCTTAAACCCGGAAGATGTGACTTGTTTCAATATGATCAACCCAGTTATTTTTGTATGATCAACATAGTATTCCTTCATTTAAACTTAAAGGCCCACTGAAATCAAAATTGATTTTTTTTTAGCTTTTATTATGACTGTTAGCCTTAAAGTTATGAATAAGCTGGTATATTCCAAAACAATGACAAAATTTTAATTTAGGAGATATAAGCATTCAAAATTTACAGTCTCTCACTTCCGTTAAAACGAATCTCAGATTTTGATGACATCATCACAGACTTCACCTTCTCATCAAATCTTCTGTCCAATCAAATGCTCTCTAGAATCTAAAGCCCGCCCCTACACTGCTGAGGCTGCAGCTGAAATCGTTCAGTTGTTTACACACATTTACTAATTTCCACATGGTAAAAGGAACATAGCACACTATATATGTGATAGGAAACGATTCAGTGTAAATATGCTTTCATTTGAGGCGAATGAAGTCTGGTTTCACGTTAGTTTCACGCACCGCAGCTGCGCTCTGGTCAAATTTAGACTACAGAGAGCGCAGATCGGATCATATGCGCGAGTCGGCGCAGACAACAAAACATATCGGACCATTTGAATTCTGCACAGAATGCTGCATTTCAAAGTGATATGGAGGAGATTATGATGATAAACAGTGTTAGAGGAAACTGGTTTTACCAAACAGAAAGGTCCGGTCTAGTCAAACTGTATATCAACGAAATGATATTGGCTTTTTCAAAAAAGGGGAGGAGCTGCTAACAGCTAGAGCCGTGTCAGGGGAAATCACGTCACAGTGGGCCTTTTATTTGATCCGAGACTGGAGATTGCATCAGAAAGTTAAGTGAGTGAGTGAAAGCAATGGGACATCATTTAATTTTAAACTGTAATCATCTTTGTTGTATAGCCTATACCCTTGTTTAGTTCTAAATAATGAAACCTAAATGTGATATGCGAGCTCTTTAATTTCTTTAATACAAACGTTTGGATTCTGCACGTTTTAATGCCGTTATAAATGCTTGCGATTCCTCAATCAAGGAATGCATCAGAATAACAAATCTTTTCATCATACAAGTTTAATGTTGGAAAACTTAAATAAATACATTAGCACTCTATATAAATTTTTTTAACCTGGATTTTTTGATAAACTGGCTTCTCTTGAGGTTCCCCTGATTCCTAGCATAGTAATGGTGATTTGCTAAAGCCCGGCCGCACGTTGACGTGATTGGTTTACAAGGTAGTTTGTTTTGTCAGAAACACCAGCGTTTTCAAACCTTTTTTTTGAGACCGTCTTTTTTCACTGCAGTTTTAAGAAGAGAATACTCAGGAATGGTGTCAACTTATGAATTTGCACATGGTTTGTCTTAAAGCATATTAAAAACCCCACATAAAACAACATTTAAAAACGTGATTTTCACCACAGGGGTTTTTAAATTAAAATTCTGTTTAGTTATTGAAGGTTTTGACAATCACAATACATTTGTTTTGGTTTTTTTACCCCATCCCCCTCTTTTCCCCTTCATATTTCTCACAAGTTGGCAGTCCTGCATATTGTACTAGAGATGGATTGAGACAGTCTATATTAATGCGCTAAGATATACTGTTTCTTGGCAATTGTAAGTGGTCCCCTTGGTCGTTCAAATGAATTATGATACTTGGCAGAAGATTTGTTTATTATTATTATTAATAAATGTAACTATTTATTATTAAACATTTCAGTATTTTTTTCTAACTGTGGCTGTTTTATGTGGCAGTTCGTTTTTTTGTGTGTTTTTTTTACTTCTTCAAATTTGACTCGATCAGATTTTAAGTCTGTTTTTTTGTTGTTGTTTTTGTAAAAACTGATTATAAAACAATTAAAAGTGCCGATTCCCCCAAAACATGTCCAGCACGGTTTCTCTGCAGCTTGCCATTTGTTTCCTGCTTTTAAAGACAGCTTTATCTTGTTATTCCTCAGGGGTTTAATCACACTCTCCCCTCAGAGAGCAGTTTAAGGCATGTAGCCGGAGATGTGGCCGATTTGTTTTCTTCAGCTCTACCTGCTCTTATGTGGACAGTCTGTGTGTTCAGTTATTTCACTCGTCTCATGATTGATTGGGATCCGCTGACAAGTACTCAGCTCGGCTTCCTACAGTATTGTTCCTAGCGTCAGTAGAATAAAAGAATTTCCTAAAGGGCTTTCTGTCTCTCCCGTTCGCCGTCTTCCCCTGGTTCTCTCTGGAGGAGGAGGCGGGGACGGCTCGTCAGCATTCAGCGAGCGGATGTTTGTGTGTTTGTTTGACGCTCCTTGGCAGAGGCAGCGTAGGGGCATAGGGATGCACGTCACGCGTGTGCTAGGATTCAGAAGTGATCTGTAACTTAAAACCTCCAATTCACAGCATGACAGCTGATTGGGAGAGCTGACGTGCGGATGACATGCTGCGGAGGAGCTGCAGCAATTTTCAGGGGAATGTGGCATTTCTTAAGATGGAGGATGTGCCGCTAGGTATTAGAGCAGACAGGCATAAACTCCTGTCATCTGTCTATAACGCATGCACACGTTAGACTATTAGCATTCAGTTTCTTTTGTCAAACAGTACATTGTGTTTATTTATTTAGCGGTGAGTCACATTGTGAATGCACACTCACATTCTTCATTCAGCGGTGTGAAGTCGGGTAGTCTGTTTGACTGTCACCTGCATCACTTACTTAGTGTATGTTTTGCCCACTGGAAAATACGATTGACAGACCATGTTTACAAGATATCAACAGAGTTTTGTCATATTTTAATGGCCATTGCAATATTACTTTTTCTGTGTACTTCCAGATATGAAATTAAAATAAAATTATATTCTTTTTTCTAAATTTATTTAAAATATACTTTCCCCTTTGGTTATATTTGGTTGATAACATTAGGATTTGCAAACATTCTTTGTATTACAAGTTTTCTGAAATTGTATGTTTAAATATGTAAATTAGGCATAATCTAATTAAATATGCACTAATCTGCATATATTTAGAGAACCAAAATCTGAACATTGAGTAAAGTTGTGTTTTAAAATTCTGGTTTTATGTTGTCGACAGTTTTTATTACGTTTCATATTAGTTTGTTACAGAAGCAAGTTTTTAGGAATAAAATGTTGTATACATTCTGAAAAATGCTGCATTGTTTCAACCCATGGTAAGGTCAAATATGGACATATTTAGCTGTTAGTTTAAGTCAAATAGTTAAAGCTACACTGTGTAACTTTAACTTTTTTAGTTTATTCTTAGCTAAAAGCACATAGTTCTTTCAAAAATATATGTGTTCATTAATGTATATTTACTTCTTTCAAGTAATAAAGTATTCTCGTAAGTTTATAATATGCCATAGAAAATACATACGGGTGAGGAGTTCGAATGCTGGTCGCCATGTTGCTCCTCCATCTTGAAAGTACATTAGCCAAAGAGGGACATACCCGTAAATTCAAGCTTTGCCTTTCGCGGTTTAACACTCGATGGCACCGTGACGAATGTGAAGAGGGGGATTTCCATGTTAATCTTGGACTAAATCGGCCACCGTAGGATTTAAAACCAAATCAGAATTGAGAGGAACAGAAACTAATATTCACTGGATGGTCATATACCTTTGCACCGCTAGACGGGGAAAATATCACACAGAGTAGCTTTAAAAATCCTATAGTTTAACTTAAACCAATGGTTGGGTTTGACCCAAATGTGTTAAAAGATTTTTTTAGAGTGTAAAATCAGGCAAATTATATAAACAAACACCTCTGTAAAATGCTTTATATATATATATATATATATATATATATATATATATATATATATATATATATATATATATATATATATATATATATATATATATATATATATATATATAAAGATTTTGTGCAAAACTAATTGAAATCTACAGATGTAATAAAGTTTTCTTTCCACTAACAATAACAAGCTATGAAAAGAACTCAACACAACCCAAAATCTCCTATTTGACTTATCGGTAAGCCCCGCCCCCCTTAGTTACTGTTGTTAAAGGTGTCATGAACTGGAATTTTTCTTTTTTATATTGTTGTCTGAGGTCAACTAATGATGTTTGTGTTGTTTTACATTCAAAAACATCATAACTAATAAGTAATAGGCTATTTTCTACACTGGTTTTCTGAATTCTGAACGCTGGGTTTTGATGGCCGTGCCGCACTGGAGCCTTAGAAGTAAACGCCCACGGCTAGGATTGGATAAGATTTGCATATTTAATGAGCTTCAGCTCCCCTGTCAGTTCAGTTCACATGAGGGAGGGATTGTTTTGAAAATGGCACCGGAAGGATTATCTCGATCACAGGGCTCGTAAACGTCTTTATCAAACAAACACAATGATTTATTTCTCATCCACCCGCAATTGATTTGACTATTATTTTTACATTACATGGCCCTCATGATCGATCGATATAAGCACGAACCACACACACTAGGGCTGGGTGATAAATCAATTTTATTAATTTGAGTTTGTAGTTTGTAGTCGATTAATTCGAGTTTGTAGTTTCATGTCGATTTTTGTGAATGAAAATCGGTTTTCTCTTTCAAATCCGCCGACACTCCCTCTGGGCTCCCGTAATGGCTCAGCCCTCCCCTGCACGTTTGCCAGTGCCACAGAGATACACAAAAAACAAGGATAGCGTCTAACAACATAGTGTCATTGGTTCAATTTTTCACAGAACAATTAACAATACCCCGCTGTAAAGAATGCAGCGCAAGCTCATACACGGGCCGATCTCGTGACAGACACGATACACAGCGCTGGAGATCCAGTGAGAGAGCGTTTAAATTCACCACAGAATTAATAACATCGCTACTGTGATCTAGTGGAAGTGTTCGGCGCAGAATTCTGTTATGAACCACAGATATCAGATCAAACAGAGCTGACGTGGAGACAACATGAGCGAAGGTCAGGGGTTTCAGTCACAAATCACCAACATTCACCATGATTTACTGTAGTAAAACCACATGGATTTAATGTTGTTGTCATTATTTATCTCAGGATTCGTACAACCTTTTGAGATTGAAATTCAAGCACTTTCCAATGGTTTCGTACACTTATTTGTACACTTACTGCACTTATTTCCAGCACTCCAAAGCTCTAAATATCCAAAATAGGCTATTTTTAATGGGATGGTTTGTAAAACTAAAAGTTTAAAGGGGTCTCATGAAAGAAATAGTCTTTTAGTTTATTTTTTTAATGTTTAATCATTAAATCCATTTTGTGGCAAACAAGCATTTTTTTATTAAAAAAAAGATATGCAGTGCCGGAGTGCGCACCACTATAACCAGCAGAAGAGCACATATTGATTTATTAGCCATTTCCACTTCCTAATATATGGAGAAAAGTATGAAGTCACCAAGTCTCATGAAAAACTAAATTACACAGAAAGCAAGTAAAGAGCTCATTTAATAATAACTGAAGCTGTCGGTCAGTTCAGTGTGAGACTATTGAAGAACAATGGTAATCTATATTTAATAATATCATTAGAATTATTAAATAGCATAACATTTAACAAGTTAAATTAAATCATAAAAGTTAATTTAATCTGCATATAAATTAATAAACCCTTGATAGGTATACTTTATATTGCAAAAAATATGGTACCCATTTTACCTGTGGAATGGTCTGGGTTATTCCCATGCTGAAAGTTTTGCACCCCAGGAAGGCATTTTACCAAGCCGCAAATATTTTACCTAAACAAAATTATTTTCGATTAAAATCGTAAATCGAAATTTTTGGCAAAAAATCTGGGATTTTTTTTTTTTGGCCATATCGCTCAGCCCTAACACACACACATGCGCGCGCACCCTTCAAATGTCAAGTCAAGAGAGAGAGAATAGCAGAACAAGAAAGGAATATTATGAGATTCATTGGCCTGCCGACAGGCTTCCGTTTTGGTAGCCCGTCTGGAAAACACACAACCCCGGGATGTTGGGCTTTGCGAGCCCTGGCCCATACATGTCTGAGTCCGGTGTGCTAAAGTTATGTTCTGTTAGACACGTACACATAAGCAAAACGCTAAAACAAAAATCTATAACAGTGCAGTACTATTACATATATTAAAAAAAACAAGTTTTACTCACATCTTTCATACTCACATAAATGTGTTGCATCATTCCTGTCGGATACAATAGAGAAGAAACAGCGTTGTTTTAATCTCAAATGTCTTCAAATCCAGCATCAACCTGAGATTTGTTTACAAATGATTCCACAGTGAAATGGGGGGGGGGGGGATCGATTAAAATCGTAAATCGAAATTTTTGGCAAAAAATCTGGGATTTTTTTTTTTTGGCCATATCGCTCAGCCCTAACACACACACATGCGCGCGCACCCTTCAAATGTCAAGTCAAGAGAGAGAGAATAGCAGAACAAGAAAGGAATATTATGAGATTCATTGGCCTGCCGACAGGCTTCCGTTTTGGTAGCACGTCTGGAAAACACACAACCCCGGGATGTTGGGCTTTGCGAGCCCTGGCCCATACATGTCTGAGTCCGGTGTGCTAAAGTTATGTTCTGTTAGACACGTACACATAAGCAAAACGCTAAAACAAAAATCTATAACAGTGCAGTACTATTACATATATTAAAAAAAACAAGTTTTACTCACATCGTTCATACTCACATAAATGTGTTGCATCATTCCTGTCGGATACAATAGAGAAGAAACAGCGTTGTTTTAATCTCAAATGTCTTCAAATCCAGCATCAACCTGAGATTTGTTTACAAATGATTCCACAGTGAAATGAAGTGAACTGTGTCTTCTAGCCTGACAAGCCAGACCCACATCAAGATGTTTGGTCTGGAAACTCACCATAGACAGCTCAATCCGAGGGGCGGGATAAACGGTTGTCTTTCAAACTCCCTCTGCACGCGATAGGATAGCGCTACAACCAACCAGAGCAACGAAGGTAGCTCGTTGATAGATTAAACATTCGCCGTATCCGGTCGGCAAAACTCCGAACACATCTTCCCTTTTTAAGAATGACTTCAGTGCCGTTCTTTGTTCTTTTCTCAGAGAAAAGCTTAACTCCAAGTCTTCCAGAGTCACGGTCAAAGCTGATTCGAAAGACCGCCGTTCGCCAGCTTCTGTGTTTACTAGAAGCACGCAAACGCAACTCGGCCATCATCATTATGGCCCCAACCACCGACTCTATACAAGATTTAATTGGCCCGACAAGAGTTTGCCATTTACAGCTCAGAAGGGTATTGAGAGTTGCTAGATGACACTCGCGGGCAGATTAGATTTGCTGCCGCTAGGGTGTGTCTAGATTTCTAGGCTACATGTCTTCCCCACGTGAGCTGGAACTTAAGAAAGTAAAGTTCAACCACACATTCCTAATATTAGGATCCGAAGGAAGCTTATGCAGCAACTGTGTTCTTCCACAAACAGGAATAGCGCAATATATTATCTCCCTTGGCGTGTTTATTGTTGTTGGCTAGCGCGAGCCGATCACCTCCATGAGTCTGTGGGCAGGGCTACTGAATTAGACGTGCTGTAGAGGCGTTTCATTGCGCGATGACGTAACGCGATCACTATAATTGACGTGACGAATCACCCCTTTAACTCAGACAAACAAAACAGAGTTGCTAACTGTCTTACAATGACAGCTGTCAGTCAGGTCTCTGTGCAGCTGATGCTCAACTGTGATTGGCTCATCTGCATTCAAGGGGAGGAGCTTACCAGTTGGTCAATTGACCGGTGCATGATAAAACTATGTGAGACCGTAGATTGACACTTAACCCTTACAGCATGTCTGCACTGCACACGACATTGACGCGCCGCAACAGCTAGAAGCTGTCTACACTGAAGTGGTCTACACTAATCCATTTGTCCTTTTGAAGTATTGTGAGTGCTTGGAGTACATCATAAATGGAATAAGAGATTGTTACTGTCTGGGTATCATTTGGTGTCTATCCTGAAGTCTGTTTTGCAGAGATAGACTAAACATCTACTCACATAACTTACTGCGAAATTCTGGAAGATGAATTCTTCAAAGAATGATTAAACAGGATGTGATGCTGGTCCTTCAAAAATCACTCTCAACTCATCTGTCTATAAAGCCTATAAAAAAACCTTCAGGTATTTTACAACACTTCCGATTGGGATTATTATTAAGTGGGGGTCATTTCAAGTCTCTGGGATCCTGACACCTTGCACTTCTGAAGACTCCAGGCAGTTTGCAGTTCTGGAAAATGATGGTGCTGGAGACTAAACCTGGTGGTTCTGCACCTAATTCTTCACTTTCATTCTTTTTTTTGTGTTATTGTTGCAGTTAACATGTCTTTTCTTCACTGCATGGTTTTGTCTGACCTTGCTGACCCAATGAGCATTTCACAGTCCACTGGTCATATCTTTACTGCAATTTTTTTTATTATGTTAGTATTGCATCCTTCTCGTGGGCATTTAATAATTTTTGACTTTTCAGTTTTAAAGAGTTAAAAAAAATCTTGCTCATTTATATGTAAAAGAAAACATGCCCTAATAATTCTGAATATAAGGTGTTTTTCATTTCCAGGCTTCACAAGGATTTATATATCACTTATAAATAATTAAATACAAAATTAATAGTAGTTATTAAAATTAATAAGGCATCTTTGTGTAAACTTTGAGTATCATTTGCATATCTCATTGCCGGGACGTGTGTCCTGATTTTTGGTAATCAAAATATGGTCACCCTATTCTAGTAGACAACATCACTGGTTATATTAATGTATAATGCCGCTCATGTCCGGTGTAGACCTTTCAAAAGATTGTAATTGTATTTTAGACAATAGTCTATATAGTTTTGTAAACAAAGTGATGGCAAGTACAAGGGCGGATTAGTGCCCTTAAAGAGGTTACAAATAAAATGAATTTACTTGAAGAAAAAAAAGGGAAAAACAAGCAAACAGATGATTTATTGTTATTATTTTGATTTTATTTAACTTTAAGCATAAATCTAAAAAAAAAAAAAAAAAAAATAGTGAGATTTAAACAATTCACTAATGGGGTAAGACAAATATAGTTCAATATGTATTCTCTGAAATAAAGTCTCATTTAATATTTCCTCAGGTAAATTCATGCTTTTTATATAATTGATTATTCTTTATTTATTTATTAGAATGGAATTAGTTTTGAATGGAAAATACTGAAAAATAATAAGCTGAAGCATTTCCTGACTTCAGGAACTGTCATTCTGTTTGAATACAATCCACTGTCAACAGTGAGACAGTACAAGGTCTTAAAATGACACCCCATTCCCCCTGGCTCTGTGTTGCTGATGAATGGGGCAGCGTTTGGCCAGAGATGAAGGACAAACAGATGTCCAACAGTATAGGTTTCCGAAGGTACCCACATTGATCTCTTCCAACTTCCACATTGTGCTGTCAGCAGTGTTTTGAAAGGCGAGCAGCGGGAGGCATCGTCTCCTGTGTAGCCTCACAAAGTCTGGCTCAAAGTTAGAGCTGGGAAGTAAACTAGACTCCTGACTTTTCCTTTTGAATAGAAAAACAACTCAAACATATGTCAGCTCATTGAAGCAGAGAGTACAAAGTAGTTCCACTTGTCTTGCCAGCTCAGGTGCAAAGGAAATCAGTGTTGTGTGGATATTGTGTCTCAGGTAATGTCATTGTCATGAATATGTTTTTGTCTTGGGTCGTCATGGCATTTACACTTTTATATGTAGCATTTAATATACAGTTTTACATTATCTCTCCTGCCATTAGTGATTTATTTTTTTTAGGAACATATTTAATTAGTGCTTTCTATATTTACTAATACAATTTTATTTTTATGCAATTGAGTGAAAATATGAAATAATAAAATAAATATATAGGCTATTCTCTTTAAGCGCAGTTGTATTTTGTTTTTAAAGGTGCTTAAAGGTGCACTGTGTAGTATTTTTGCAGTAAAATATCCATAAACCACCAGGCCAGACTGTTATATATTTTGTTCAGTTGAGTTCTAACAATATCTCAAATGTTTCCAACTATTTGAGTAAATTATTTTGCTTACCCCATTAGCAGATTATTTAGCCTATTTTTTACTCTTACTTTTGAGTTATTTTTCCCCAAAACAAGACAATTACTTTAAATTACTTCTTGTTTTAAGAATTTTTTGATGTTTAGACCAGAAACAAGACAAAAATACAAAGTAAGAAAGCATTTTTTGCAGTGTACTCATGACCGGAAAAGGCAGAAATGGCACCGGCGACAGAGTCCCGTCATAATAAAAGTCCCGCTGCTCGTGAGCCGTGTGTTTGAGCAACAATCGCTCCAGCGGCCGTGCTCAACTCCCTCAACATTCGGTCTTGCGCTGCTTCATACAGTAACGTAACCCAATTTTTTTTCCACTTGGCTGTGAGGTAAAGACCACATGTCCCAAGATTCTGAGCTCAAACTTGGCGTCATCAAACTATGCCTTTGTTTTGAATAGATGCCTTCTAGTGGACGATAAAATTACATACTGTAGCTTTAAATGTTCAAATATTGATGCAAAAATGTATGCTGTAGTTATACATTTATTCACTTTTTGAGCATAGAACTAAAAAAAATTAAATTTTCAGCTTACTGTGATATATCTTGAATGCTTTGACCACAGACTATCTCAAAAGTTTGGGCGCAGTACCAGATGTTTTCACTAGATTCAATTTGTTTCCCATTACAATGTGGGCATTTTTGTACAAGTGTGACTTTTTTCAGAACCATTTAACCTTTGAATCATGTCCATGATTTTTATTTTTTTATTTTTTACAGATAAATTGCCAAAAACTTTACCAAGTTGTATACCATTCTGATGAAGTAAAAAAAAAAAAGACGAAAGAGCACAAGAGGGTACATTACTTATTATTTATTATTAATATTTATTTAAATTGTAAAATATTTTTCCATCATGGTAGTGTTTTTTAGTACAGAATTTAATATACTGCTTTAAATAAGAAATCATTGTGTCCAGACTAAATAATTTTATATCACAGCATTAAAGTAATGCGGTTGTTTTACATTAGAGTAATTGGAATTTATGGCAGGAAAATGTGCTTGAGTCCATGAAAATAACATCACAATTTTGATTGTTTTTGTCCTTTAATTTTGGGTGAAAAATTACCTGGACGTTTCTTAATGAGATCTCCCCACAATATCAATACGTTTTATATGCTATCAATACTTTAAAATGTCACAGCCTTCATCATGTTTCTGCCCTCTCCAATAAGATTCAGACCGTTCCGAGTTCTTCATTCTTATCAGAGGTTCAGTTATCTGTACCTTAAGGCAGCATATGGAAGGATGTTTTAGTTTGCAAATATCAAGTTGTCGACAACTATTTAGTATCCGTCTGCTTGGCACACGTCTTCCTTATATCTGCAGCATTTACTCAAATGAAGAATAATGTAGCGACCTGTCCTTCCTCTGCAGTGTATCAGTGTCCACTATCGATTCCTTTCTGGGAGTCTATTGGTTCTCATTACCTGTCTCCAGTAACTTATCTCAATTGTATTTCTCTGGCCAGTTCAAAGCTTCTCCCCTCATGCTTTTACACACACACACACACAAACACACAGGTTTTTCATCCTCTTATCTGAGGAAACTAAGCTAAGACAGAGGAGAGAGGAAGACACATCCATTCAAAGAGAAATCAATGATGACAGTGGATTTGCATGGACTAGACCTGGATGCCAGCTGATCCATTATGACAATGTCCGCTGTAGTCTCAGACATGGGACTTCGTATTTGTCCGATTATATTTGATTTGTTGCCTCCAATAGGCTCATAGAGGATCAATGTGGTTTTGAACTTGATCGCTTTTATCTTACAAAATCTGTCATACCTGACATCTCATTTCCCACTTATAAGGTCATTTGTGGCAAAACGTTGAGAGTAATTGTCAAGGTACACATTTTGTTCGTCTCTTTAGATATGGTTATTTTGATAAGACATCTAACTGACTAGTATTACATTACATTTTTCCCATGAGCCTCCTAGAGATCCTTTAGATTATGCAAGACATTTTTATAGAATTTAACATTCGATCAAGTTTGGCTGAATTTCTTACTCAAATGAAAGTGAATTTAAGTAGTTCCTTTGTATTAGATTCCCTTAATTTAATTTTGTTAAATGAGCCAATTATGATATTTCTCCATGCCAACATTTTGAGCTTGTTTCCACTGTTCGCTGGTAAAGCTCCTGGGTTCCTACAGACAAACTAAGATTGGCACAATCACTTTTAATTGATGAGGCAGGATTCTGCCAAGATATCAGGTAGAAAATGAGAATGTCATTGGCATTTTTACCATATTTTTACCATCTTAAATTGGGAACAGTAAGAATTTATTTTTTTATTTTTTTATTTTTTTAAAGAAGTCTCTTCTGATCACCAAGGCTGCATTTATTTGATCCAAAATACCACAGAAAACAGTAATATTGTGAAATGTTTTTACAATTTAAAATAACTTTTTTTCTATTTGAATATATTTTAAAATGCAACTTACTGAATCATTTCTGTGATTCAAATCTGAATTATCAGTATCATTACACTACTCTTTGGAGTTGCATGATCCTTCAGAAATCTTTCTAATATACCGATTTGCTGCTCAAGAAACATTTATTTTTATTATTATTATCAATGTTGAAAACGGTACAATTTATTTTTCAGCAATGCAAAGTAACAGCATTTATCTGAAATATAAAGATTTTCCAACATTATAAATGTCTATATTGTCCCTTGATCGATTAATGCATCCTTGTTGAATAAATGTATTTATTTCTTTAAGTTCTTTCCCCAATTCTTACCAATCCAAAACCTTTTGAATGGTATTACAGTGTTACACTCTGTAAAAAAATATTGTTGTTTTTTGTTGGTTTAACTTAAAAAAGTAAGTAACCTGGTTGCCTTAAAATTTTGAGTTTATTGAAATTTGAGTTGATACAATGAAGGACATTTGTTTAATACTAGAAACTCAAAATATTTTTGTATCTGAACCACATAAAAAATGTGATAAATCATTAAACTAGCACTATTTGGCATGTTTCACTGCGTCATCAGGAATAAAACACGCACAATTCCCCAATATGCATACAAAATATTTTAATAATATTTTAATAAAGGTTGTCGAATCTCAAAAAATGTTCATTGTATTAACTAAAAATTTTAATTTCAATGAACTCAAAATTTTAAGGCAACCAGGTAACTTTTTTCTAAATAATTTTTTACAGTGTCAGCTTTCTGTTTCATATGAATACTGTTCTTTTGAACTTTCTATTAATCAAAGAATCCTAAAAAAAAAAAAAAAACTTTTTACACAACAGCTTTTAACATTGATATAATCAGAAATGTTTCTTGAGCAGTAAATCATTATATTAGAATGAAGGATCATATGAAACGGAAGACTGGAGTAGTGATGCTCAAAATTCAACTCTGATCAAAGGAATTAATGACATTATAAAATATACTCAAATCTTTATTTTACATTTTAATAATAATTCACAATATTATTTTTATTATTATTTTGTATTGTTTGTATTTTTAATACCATAAATGCAGCCCTGGTGAGCAGAAGAGACTTCTTTAAAAACATTTAAAAACCTTAGCGCTCTTAGACGTTTGACTGGTGGTGCATATATCTATAGTTTAAATTGTGGGAGAGGAGAGTGAGTGCGTGTCCTAAGGTGAAATGAATCATGGGCAATTTTCAGAAGCCTGTCAGAATTCTTGCCACCCTGTGTGCATACTCTCAGAACAGTGTAATTAAGTTCATGCAAACTCTGTTTTTGATTAATTGAAACCATTCTTTTGCACGATAAGATTTTTCTCAAAACCTCAGGCCTCCTATTCCTACATTTACTGAATAACAGAAAGAAAAGTAATCACAGGCTTCCATTCAGAGAAATCCCATTATTATTCATTGTTATTTTTAAAACTCCCTGGAAAAGGTGCTTATAGAGTTGATATGCAGATAATAAGAAAACTTTGATTATTTATTCATAAAACATAATGATCTATATCAGAGCAGTCAAACATGACTATGATTATGTAGTATCTTATGCTGATCAAAACGATAATAAAAAACAGTAATGATATTGTAAAATATCATCACACACACACATCTTTTTTGATTATTAATCAAAGAATCTTTAACTGTTTTCGACGTATTAAGATCATTATACTTGAATGATTTCTGAAGGATCATGTGACCCTGAAGACTGGAGTAATGATGCTGAAAATTCAGCGTTACCATCACAGGAATAAATGACATTGTCAAATATATTAAAATAGAAAAGTCATTTTAAGATGTAATAATATTTCACAATATTATTAGTCTAATACAGCAACCCCAAACTTTGAACGCTGGTGTGTGTATGACTACTACACAAACTTTTACAGCAGATGTCATAAAGACTACAAATGAAGATTATCACACGTCTGAGAACATCTTGCTAACAATGTACAAATGCAAAGATTAGACTCAACAGTGATAAAACCACCTTTAATGGGCTGTTAGAGGCTTGATTTAGTCAGTAGCTGATGTATCTATACAAGCCTGGGCTGTAATGAGTATCAAACAAACGAGTAGGAGGTGAGGACAGTCAGTGTACCTCTAAATGAACATAATCGTCTCATGCCACCTGCTAGACATCAATCAGTAGCAATGGGGCTAATTGATAAGGCATTATTAGCAACTTTCCCTTTAATGGGAATTGTATTTCATCCTGTCTGAACGGTAGACAGGGAGAGTGTTTGGCGTTGAGGCATCGGGAGCAGATGGCAAGGTCAACAGCTCCAGTAATCCAGAAGCCGGCAGCCCCATTAACTGGCCTGGCCAGGTCAGCACCAGCCAGGGGATCGGCATTAGTGCAAATGCAAGAGACTGTTTAGAAATGGAGCACAGGAAAACAGTCTAAACGAAAGGTAATATCGCTGCCCGTGAACCAGGCTTCCTTAAGGGCAGGCTCTCTCAGGAGTCAGAGGCCTAAATGAATCTTCGGTTCAGATGTCATGCCACAAACAAACCACTTGCAACGCTGAATTGCAGACTTAAAGGAAGTGTATGTAAGATTGTGGCCAAAACGGGTACTGCAATCCCTTTCAAATGACTGTAGAGTGGTGTATCCTCTCTCATCTTCGGAACACAGTTTAAGATATTTTATATTTAGTCCGAGATCAATGATTCGGATCGCGTGTCAAACTGATGAAATCATGTGACACTGGCGATCCGAATCACTGATCGATTCACTGATTCATGACCGTTTAAATCTTTATTTGAGGTTTGAAAACAAACGTGGAAGAGAAGAGAATTCTCTTTAAATGAATAGTTTTTTGTTATTTTTGGACCAAAATGTATTTTCGATGCTTCAAGAGATTCTAACTAACTAACCAACTGATGTCACATATGGACTACTTTGATGATGTTTTTATTCCCTCTCTGGGTATGGACAGTTGTGTGCTTGCATAAGCTCTCAGACTTAATATAAAATATCTTAAACTGTGTTCCGAAGATGAATGGAGTTCTTATGGGTGTGGAACGACATTAGGGTGAGTCATTAATGACATCAATATAAGTTTTGGGTGAACTAACCCTTTAATGTCTAGTGACATATCAGGGTCATTTTAGGATTAATTGAAACACATTTCTTACATACAGTTCCTTTAAATGGTTAGAGTCCGCTCAAGAAATTAGAAATCCGATTGCAGGCTTCTTTAGAGTTATAGGAAATCAGGGGGTGCAGTTTTCATTAAGCATGTTATCACAATAAGTGCCTTTAAAGAATACTTTTTTGGCTTTTCCAATGTTTAACTTGCATTAAGATACTGTTGTTTCAGTCAATGTCATGTCAATCTTGAGTACCTATAGAGTAGTATTGCATTCTTCATATCTCCGAAAAGTCTTGAGTTTTATTATATTCATAAAAGAAATATAGGCTGTACTGAGTCTTTCCGGAAAAATAAATAAAAAAAGCAGCGGGATGGGTATCGTGTGGGCGGAGCTAAAGTATGACGAGCAAGTGCAGATTGCGTTGGGTGTCTGAAAGCTCTGACATACTTAATCTTGGAGAGAGAGAAAAAAAAAAACATTATCCTAATTAAACCATTGTGATCAGTTAGATTTAGCCATATGATCCAGAATCAGATCTAGAGGCTAAAATTTAACGCCTCAATGGTATGTACTGTAACTTATAGTGTAACGTTATATGCTTAGCGGCTTGTCATGCTCACGAGTTTTACAACATTTGTGTGTATTTACTCGTGGTTTATGAGGACCTAAAATCGCATACAATAGTGCATAAAACAAATGATGTTAGCAGTAGCAAGCAAAGCGGTTTTACACGTCAGACTAGTGCGTGTTTACATAGAAAAACAATGGAGTAGCACATTCGAATGAACGAGTCGATAGCAAACAACACAAAGACATTTGAAGGGGTTTTACTCACCACCTGCTTCCAACATACGAACATGTACATTATTCGGTAGAACCGCTCCATCTTTCAGCATTAGACGATCTACAAATCCAGAGTTGTACCATACCTTGTTTATTAACCAAGTCGCCAAAATGCAGGCAACAAACAAAAACAAACTCGGACGTTTTTTTGCAATGCGACCTCAGTCTGAACCTCATATGGGAAATTCATGCAACTTTTACATCGATAGAGCAACATTCGTCACAATTCTGCACTCAGTCACTTCAAAGATTTTTCATACCCAAAGCTATTATTGTGAAAGGTAGTCAGTGGAAGGACAGTGATGTGTCAGAGCTTTTACAGTGACAGCTCTATACAAGCAAAACATGAGGGCTCGTATCATAAATGTTTCAAAACTCTGCTCTTTTTTTGCCTCTTCTTTGTTTTTAGTTTTTTTTATATTGCCTGTGCATACATCTGCTGGCTTCCACTGCAGATCACACTATAAATGCCTCTCATCACTTACTTTAATGTTCTCCGTGTTTACGTCTGTATTAGGGGAGAGCGGGGCTGGTTGGGTCAGGGGGTTGGTTGGCACGCAGTTAAATTCCAGTAAACTAAAGGGTGCTGCCACAAAAAATATAACATTAAAATGACTGCCATCTTGATCTGAACACATCCATTTACTAAAATCATCCAACTGTCACTAACTATTGAAGTGAGGACAACTTTTCTATTTTACAGTGTCAAAAAAACAAAACAAAAAAAAGTTTCCCCCCCCCCCACTAAATACATTATATAATTATGATATTTAGAGATATATAAAATGTAAGGAGTTCAGCTTATAGAGATAGGAATGTCTATATTTTTTAATATGACATTTAAAAGTCTCTGATGAGTTATGCTATGTGGCTAACATCATTTGAGTAAAGAGGTGTGTCCAAATATGGGTGGGGTTGGTTGACACACTGATTTGGGGATTGGTTGGCACATGTGTCAAACATATTTATATGTATACGTTCATATATTATATGGTGTATGTTTATAAATATAATTATACTTTAATTTTTTTTATCTGGGATGTATGTTCAATTATCATGAACATAAACTTATGTATTAAATAATTTTCTTTTAGAAATCAAAACGGTCAGAAAATATTTAAGAACAATAGATGGAGGAAAGACACCAGCACAGATTATGCCAAACAGGTGAATACTAAAAAAAAGTATTAGGAGCACAGCAAAGGACATCAAAATACCATTCAGCACACTAAGCAGATATTTTGCTTGGATGTGTGAATTAGATGCTCAAGTTCTTTATATTCGTCATCTCCTTCTTTGTAACTTGTATCTGTGCCAAACAACCCCATTGCATGTGCCAACCGACCCCCATACTGGGGCTGGTTGGCACAAGTGCACAACATGACTTTAATGATGAATATTTAAAAAAAAGGAATCATTTGTGAACATCAAATGTATCTGTTGATTAGCTGAGATCTTAACCTTTCAGTTGTTACTGGTTAGACTTTTTTAACATATAGCATGACTGAGAAATATTACAGAGAGTGAAAAGTGTGCCAACCAACCCCTCTCTACATGTGCTGCGTGACATTATGTCGTTCGATTGTACATGCAGGTCAGCCACAACAATGTGTTAATCTATACAAAACATTGGTAGCCATACATCGTTACAAAATATTTAGATTTTTCAAATGAATGTGGTTCTTTAGAACTTTCTATAGCAGTACAACCATTTTCAACATGGGTAAGAAATGCTACTTGAGTACCAAATCAGCATATTAGTATGGTTTCTGGAGGATCACTGGAGTAATGATGCTGAAAATTACATTTTAAAATATATTCTAATATAAAACATTTTAAATTGTAATACTATTTCACAATATTACTGTTTTTATTGTATGTTTGATCAAATAAATGCAGCCTTGGGAGAATAAACCATGGAAGAAACATATACCGACCCCAAAATAAAGTCCTTGAGTTAATTTACTGCAAAACACTTTTTATCTTCTCAATAAAATTAGTTAAAAAATATAGATGCTCTATTTTAGCCTCCACATTTTCTTTGAACTTTGGTTCAAAGAGGGCTGCTCTGATGTTAGAGTTGTCATTCAGGTATGATTGTGGCTGTCTTAATTCACTGACCCGATGTGCCCCAAATCTTCTGCATTTAGAAATGTGTGGCACAACAGAAATTCTGCTGGACGATGAAAACAACTCCTTTCAATACACACACAGCCTGCTCTCCCACAATCCATTTCAGCTCAGCCCGTAGCTTACAGCTAGTAAGTAATTACTTTTTGATCAAGAGCTATGCCCTTGTTGTTGCACAGAATGCAATCTAGACTAACAACATGCCTGTGGTAGTGATTCTAGCATTTATTTTTCTCACTGTGCACTAGGAGACCAATGGATTATCAATACTGTACCATTAAGATGTGTTGCTTTTTGTGAAAGTAAATGAAGATTGACACCAGGCTGTGAAGTGCCGTGGAGAGCTGTTTACTTCACAATTAAAATGGCAGTGATGGGAGCAAAAAGAGGAAATGCATTTCAGGATGTTCATGGAATGGCATAGAAAATGGGAATTGGTGTCCTTGGGGTTGGCAATCTTCGTACATTGTGAGGTTTCCAATGGAACGAGCCATGGATGCTTGTCATTTTACAGCTCTTTAGCACTGTAAGATACACATAGATACAATGATTGGTTGAAGAAGCTTTTGGCTGCACATTTTTATGCTTTAAATCTGTAATTCAACAATTTGCCCATGTGATGTACTAATCATGAGTAAGTCCATAAATGTTAAATCAATTTTAAATAATTTATTTCAATCAGTCGATATATGGGTGATTTCAAAAATTGCAGATACATTTGGTGTCCAAAAGTCATATGTTTTTCTGCCTTTTATTCAAATGGTTATATTTAAATTATTTAAATAATTTGTTGCTCGTTCTCATGAATCACAAGATGTTACAGGCCATAACAATATATTTTAATATTGTCTTCTATAGCTGAAAATCATGATTTCTACAATATTAAATTGTTTAAAAATAACTTTTATCTTATAAAAATGTGTCAAGTTAATTCCAAACTGTAATACATTATAGATTAGGCAATTTGTTACTGCTATTTAAAAGTAATTATTAACATTACAATATCATTGTCCTAGAATTATAGTGTTATATTACATTACCAAAATAACTACATAAGTAGAACTTAACATTAAAAAATGACAAAATGTAGGCTGCTACGGAGGATTTTACATCCAGTAGAAGGCGATATGATGTAGCATAATGACTGTGGGCTATCCAGGCTACTAAAAATATAGCATATAATTGGCAAACTGAAGGCTCAAGACAATGCAAGAAAGGATGAAAGACAGAATCACAAACTATCCAAGTCTGTTAAAAGTATGGTAGAGGTAAAGTGATTATCTGGCAAAATCTGGGAACAGCTTGGATCTGTTGTAGGCCTGTAAACTCTAATGCCATGACACGATGCACATTTGTTATTTTCCTATTGGTGTCATTATTTTATTCTCTTTGAAAACGAGGTTCAAAACACAAAAACGTCATTGCAAGTGCAAAAATAGCAAGAGATGTTTTATTTTTATTGCTAGTGCTATTTCACGACTTTGATAGTTCTTTCAGTTTTAGACAAAGGTTATTTGACTTCTTGTCCTTATCTCTGACGAACTGCGCATACGTCCCCCCATAACAACCCCCCCCCCCATACTCTTTCGGTCATCTTCACGCTCCGCAGCGCGAGTCTCGCGAGCCTTGTCCGTTTGGGCAGGTGCTATTCTTGGAACGACAGAGCCTTTTAGCCGCTTTTCCACTGGTCAGCGTGAACACAGAGGCCGAAATCATGCCTCGCAGCACTCCTGTACTGGACTGTCACACAATACAAAGGTACACCAGCAAGAGGGAATGAAATAAATCACTATAGCCAACAAATATATCAGAAGCTGTCATTTAGTCTCTATTTACAAACTTGGACACCACATGCGGCTATTGCGGCATTTTTAATTCGTTAATGTCTCGTGGTCCAGTTAGTTAGTTAGTTAGTTAGTTAGTTAGTTAGTTAGTTAGTTAGTTAGTTAGTTAGTTAGTTAGTTAGTTAGTTAGTTAGTTAGTTAGTTAGTTAGTTAGTTTGAACAATTAAATTTTGAGCTAATTTTGTGTTGTAGCACAAGCATTACTGAAAATGTACAGAGTAAAATATTACTGAAACTTGATTAATAATGACTTACACTACTGCATTACAGCAAAATGTAATATGGTACTGAACATTACTTTTGTAACGCATTACTTCCAACACTATTTTGTAAACACTTGCAGTACCAGTTTTGGCCACAATCCTGCATACACTTCCTTTAATCATGATGGTGCCATGTAGAGGTTAGATCAGGCTCAAAAAATCAAGCCCGACCCTACCCGAGCCCGTGCACGTTGTGTCCGAGCCCGGCCCGGCCCGACACATTAAATGTAATTATGAGCCCGAGACCGATTTAAACCCGACCATTTTTTAATACGCGGGCATTCTGACGAGAAAGAGTATGTAATGAGCAAAGCGCAGCGAAACGGACTGGTGAGACTCATGTTAAAACTAACATTGATAAACTTAAATGAGTTGATAACATCGCTGTTTTCTCCACAGCGACGGCACAGCCGAATCGAATTTTGTCTGACAGTTGTAGGTCTTCTAGTAGTTGTGGAAAGTAAAATCTGAATCCCATTGTTTAAATATTTTCTCCCGTTGCTTTTGGCTCACTATGGGCTTCTCCCCATTATTCCCCCTTGACTTTATCAGACTTTATGTCTCCACGTCCCCCCGACTGTCTCATAGACAGTAAAAGATTGTTTCTGAGCGTCTCCTCCTGTCTATACGGTAATTTATCAACTGTGCGACAGTGTCGTGTTGGTTATGAAGCAATCGTTAGCCTATTTTTCACAAAAACAGCTACGGGGTGATAGTGTAAGATATAAGGTAATGGAGCCTTTTATGCATTGTCGTGTTTCTTTATAAATAAACAATGGACAAATGGAGTCTTCCATTTGTCAAGTTATTCACTGTCAAAGTGACTAATAAATGAATGGGAGTCAATGGGATGCTAACAGCAGGTGATGGCTTGGTTATCAATGGCCGCCCCTATGGGTGGAACGCTTCCCGAGTGCTAGATTACCCCCTTGAGTCCAAACTGGCTGTTTGCTGTAGGCTTTGAAAGGGAACTTCTGTTAAATAAAATATCTCGCTTGGCATTGAACTTTGAGCTTTATAATTTTACAGGTATTATTTATGCTCTAACAGCAACATTACACACTAACTAAAGTTTGAAAGATGGAATTGCGAAGAACGAGACATTTAAACAATGTGTTTTTTCCTTCATATTTGTGTTTAAATATTATAATATTATTTTTACATTTCATCTGATTATGATAAGTGAAAAGATGGAGTGGGTCCTAAATGATTTTGGTGGTTATATTTAGTTTAATATTAAGTTTTGTTTTGTGGAAAGCATTTCTTTCGTTTTGTTTAAAATGTATCTTAATTTTAAAAAAGGTTTCTTATGCCAATTGCCTGGATTTAATAAATAAAAAGCAAATAGCAGACTACAATCGTGACATGAAGTCGTGGGAGTGATCGCTTTCATTGCTCATGAACTGGAGCGCACGTCTCATAAATAAACCGAAACTCAGCAGGCTACTTGCCTCACAGACATGAGAAATATGAGTTTAGAAAGCTTGAAATGTCCACTTTTAAACAAAACAATTTGAAGATATTTAATTAAGCAAAGTGCAGTGTTCACACGAGCAGCTCTTGACACAGAGCATTTCTTTTCAGAATGTTGTGCTCCATCACTGCTCGAGCTGTGAGTTTAACGCGCATTTTTACACTAATCCTGACTTGTGCAACTTTGTAGCCATTTGTCTTTTTAGTTCAATGAGCATTTGCATTGATTCTGAACCAAACCTTTTCATTATTTCTTTACCTAATTTGGATGTATTACTATATGCCATATTTATAACCATAACCTGTTTGTCAAATAGGTAAATGCACTGTTAATTCAGTGGCCCGTTTGTTTCTTCAAGATTGGTCAAAAATTCAGTTACATAAAAAGGTACATTAGTCTACTTTTAATTTAAAAAGTCAGACTAGTTTTTAAGGCACAGTTTTGCATAATGGCTATGTGTTTGCAACTGGCCCCAGTTATATTCCACTCAGTCCAATCACTTCTTTCTTCTGAGTGCAACTAGTAAAGCTTGAAGGAGATGGCAACTGTAGCTAAGGGCAACTGTGACTAATTTGATTGACATCTGTTGCTGCCCCTCCACCTTTCTCCATCTCTGATTGAAATGCTTATTTCCATGCCATGTGCTGGCATTTTGCATAATCAGGGTAGATACAATTGTTAAAAATTGAAAACTCAATGAGACATTTCTTTCCCCCTGTCATTTCAGCTGGTAAACCATCTACCCCAATATCTATCATTACAAAGATGGTGCGGGTTAGAGATTTAATTATTTCGTTTTTGTCACATTCAGCGTGTCGATATACTGTAAGACAGCATTTTGTGTGTGAAGATGGGCATTGATGCATTTATTCAGATATGAAAAAAAGGGAAAAGAAATGCTTTTGTGACAAGTTCTGCTTGTCACTCAAGCAAGTCTTACCAAACATAAACAATCCACCAAGACATTTACAGGTTTTTAACTGTCACCAATCAAGTAAAATGATTTCTGATGCAGATCAACACCTGTTCAGCTCACATTGCTTCTTAAATAGATCAGCCACTGGGAGAGGAGGGAGGGAACATGACAGCTTAATAGTCCGTGAAGATTTTTGATAGGCAGAGATACCGGGTGGATGACAGTTTGTGTTTTGTGTGCACTAGCCCTTAGGAATGAATCGGTATAAACTCACTTGGCACTCAAACAAATATCAAAACATACGGATCCTCTTTTTGTCAACTTCAGCTACAATCACATGTAGGATTATGACAGAGAAGGTAATTTGGGACAGGAAATGGTTTCTGAATGGATTTGGAGTAGGCCTGGTACTCTGTACAGCAGCTGTGAAATCCTGTGGCAGTCAGTGTTGTTGTTGAATATCTGTCCTCTAAAGGCTGAGGTTTTCAGAAATATCCTTTGTTCATCAATCATGTTATCTAAATACACTTTTCAGCACGTTTACTGTTGGTATTAAGATCTCACTTGGGCCTTCAGCGTGTGTGTGTGTGTGTGACATTAGTGTGTGTGAATGTTTTCAAAAGTAATATTTAAAAAAAATGTATAATTCATTTCTGTGATGCCAAGAAAGTTAATGTTTTATTAAAGGAATGGGTCAACCAAAAAAAATAAAATAATAATTACTCACCTTCAAGTTGTTTCAAACCTGTATGCATTTCTTTCTTCTACTGAACACTTAAGTTGATGAGCCCCATTGACTTCAGTAGTATTTTTTCCCCATACTATAGAAATCAATGCACTAAAATATATGCACTGCTGGTTTCACACCGCTTTAAATATTTGCATGTGCGCAGCTCACGTTTCCTCAAGTGTCTCAGAACAGCTCTGTTCACAGTAAATGTTGTGCCCACACAAACTTTCCAAAAGCTACATTTGGGAATGCATATAATGTCTGATGCGTTTGTGTTCCATAGCGAAGTGTTGCACTACACTTCAGCAGCTCGGTTTATGCTATGAGTTTTGGTTGCTTATAAGGTTCATCTGGGACCACAATGAGCGTTATTTCATAAAATGTATAACAAAAATGATGTATAAATCTACACCAACACTAGCCTGGCTCTGCCTTCCTACATACTTCCGCTCAATTTTTATCTTCCTTCAGTACTCTGTCTGGGACTGCGGTATGTTCTTAGGTTTTCTCCGAACTAATTTGTACCTGTCCAATCAGCAGACAGAGGGAGTGGCTGAGAATGATGACGTTGATGTTGTTCGCTAGTGTGAGTTGTAGTTCTGTAATGGCGGCTGAGAAAGATGCGAGATAGATGCGAGCAAAGCCATTCATTCCGTTGTGGCATCGTTGCCGAATATTCAGAAGTTAAAGCCGCAGCAAGAGCAATCTTTGCTGGGGTTTGTTGATGTTGTGGCCCTCGTCCCTTATAGGGTGAATTCGGAAAAAGTTTGATTTTCCAGCTCACTCCATTAATGGTGAAGGAGTTGGCTGAAGCCCTATTCGGACAGTAATTGTTTCTCATGGGGTCGGAAGGTATTGTCGTTATTTACAGGGGCTAGTCAGTGATTTTATTGCCGTCCGTTTCCCACCACCAGTGTAAAAATCCCCGGCCGAATTAACTATTGCTTTTGACAAACAACGAGGTCATGTGGTGATGTAATTGCTGTCCGAATTCACATCTCTGAGTTTATATACTTTTTGACCACTGCAGAGCACCGTACAATTGTGCTTTACTGTCGTTTGAATGCATTTCTAGATTTGTATTTCTTTAAATGCTGACAAGTATTTACAATAGCAATATATTTCATCACCACTCAAAAAAAAAAAAAAAAAAGCACTTAAACATTTGATTTGGGCCATCATTTATAGCTCCATTTATCATCATACCAAGCATATGACATTTTATTTACAGCATAGAATCATGATACGGACCACGTGAGAGGCGCGTTCCCGATCACAAAGCTCTCCCCTCCACCGTGAATAAATCGCAATCCGAATGCACGGGTTTTAGGTTTTATCACTGAGGTGGCGTGCACCTTTATTTTGATGAATTTCCAGAAACAGGCGAGGGGCGCATGACATGCGTCACGACCAAACATTAGTGACTGGTGGATCCAGAGTGGCTTTGGGCAGATGCAATAGTTTTAAACTTCAATAGAGTACCCGCCTTCAAGGAAGTAAACACTTGTCAATGGGGAGTAGCCAGACTCTGTACAAATTAAATGTACAAGAGCTACACCAACACAGGATATATAAAAATAGTTATGGTTCACCATGTTGTGCAACCCTAGATAACCTCACACAAGCAGAAAAACTAATTCTCACTTTACACAAACAAGCTCTGTCTCACATGCTAAACTGTATCTCACACATGGTACTGTGGTAAATGTATTCATTGCACAGACTGACGTGAAGACTAGACATGGAAAAGTCAAAGATGTTTATCAAAGAACTTGTTCATGTATCTTAAGCCTAGCTTAAAAATTCAGAATAAGCGATGATTTCTCTCATTTTAAGAATATAAAAGGGAGTTTTTACACTGGCAGTGAAAAAAGGGTAATGTGAAAGCCGTCATGCGGACCTAGGAGCGCACCATACCTGGAGGAGGTCCATATTCCTCGAGTAGGAATATAGTGTGGCCCCTTTTAAGAGATGCGCGTTCCTATTGAACTGCCGGTATTTTGTGTGTGTGTGCCGAACTGTGCCGCAATTCACACTAACAGTGTGTGAAACATGGACTCGGGAGCACTCGTTCAGAAAAGTAACCTACGTATTCGTTTAATGCAATAACTGCACTTTTAGAACAGTAATATTAATGTTAATGTTGCACTGGACAGCCCTAGCCAGTAAGAGTTGTTGGTGGAAATCTCACTACCCTGATCTTGAGAGGCACTTGGAACACCCGCCTCCCACGCCGGAGACTCTATATTTTTTATGTACATTTATTTTCTCCCTAATATCAGACACATACTAGACAACAAAGTTGGATTATTTCTGTTTAGCAACTTTTTTTAAAGTTTCTTTTGCTTCTTTTGTCAATATACAGTGCCATGCAGATGATAGTGATGCATGTAGTCAGAAAGCCAGAGGATAAAATCCAATCACAAGTGCTGACAGGAAACTTGTTTGGTTGTCTTGTCATTTGATAAAAAAATCTCTTATTTTGCAGTGCTGTCATATGCCTGGATGCAATGCAACACATTTAAAAGATATAAACCCCAAAGATAGTGTGATGCCAGCTAGTTTTCATGGGTTGGTAGGTCTTTAGCTTGGAGCAATTCAGATTTTTTGGCTGTACACAGTCTTAAATTGGTTTACCTTAACAGCATCTCGCTGACTGAGGGTGCCTTCTGGTTAAAAAGTCTGACAGAAATGGAAGTTTAATAAGGCTGATGTGATTTTTGCTAACTCCATTGCTATCAACTAGCAGATGGACGGTCTCAGTGTCTATCTTTAGCTTTGTTCATTTATTACCTGATTTGTAAATTGTCAACAGAGGAATACCTTCTGTCAAAGTTGGATTTATCCTTAGTTGTTGGCCTGCTACAACCAACCATGGCTCATGCGAGCAGTAAAGGATGCTGGCTGAGGAATGAACTAACAGCCCGTGTACACACACACATTGTTTTCGTAAAATGTGTAGTTTTCCGTAAAGTTAAAAGGTTCACATAATTTATTAGTGTTGGAACTATTAATCATTTTTGTTTCCTGGACAGTGGGCAGTGGATATGTAGTTCCCAGCATGCTTTGCAAAGAAATGCATTTATGTACACTGTAAAAAAAAAAATGTCGTTTTTTTGTTGGTTTAACTTAAAAAAAGTAAGTAACCTGGTTGCCTTAATTTTGAGTTTATTGAAATTAAAAATTTGAGTTGATACAATGAAGGAAATTTGTTTAATAAATAGAAACTCAAAATAATATTGTATCTGAACCACATAAAAATTTGATAAATCATGAAAATAGCACTATTTAGCATGGTTCACTGCGTCATCAGAAATAAAACACAATTACCCAATATGCTTACAAAATCGTTTAATAATCTTTTAATAAAGGTTGTCGAATCTCAAAAAAATGTCATTGTATTAACTCAAAATTTTTATTTCAATAAACTCAAAATTTTAAGGCAACCAGGTAACTTTTTTTCTAAATAATTTTTTACAGTGTAGAGATTAACGGTGCATCCGAAATTGCACTCTGAGTTATGTTGGACATTTGAAAGAGTTTCTGTAAGGTTTTTGAATTTTGTTGTTGAAGACTGGTGCTTGTGCTTAGGCAGCTTTGGGAAAGTTATGGTGTGAGTTTAGTTGCATTGCATAAACAGTAATGATAAATGAAACTAATATTTTTATATTTAAAACAAAATAATTTTTTGATCACCTTAATTAAGGGGAACTTCTACACAATTAATTTAACTAATAGCACTTCTACACAATTAATTTAACTAATAGCACGTTAAAGACATGCACAGGATGTACACAACCATTATGTGTTGTTTGTCAAACTGAAAAAAATGCCTGTTTTTTACACTGGAGTTTTTTTAACCAGTTTAAATGATGCATTCCAGTAATACATGATACATGATAGTGTTGTTACCTGCAAATGATGTTGTTAATATGTGTTGACAGTGTTTTCTTTGCTCGACTAAAAATACTGAAGCGAATTAGCATTTCATTAGCCTGGGTAGATCTGTGAATTCCTGTCCTCTGTTTGGTGAAGATGCTATGCATGTTAGAACCTTCTGCCACAATACATGCTCATCATCACATGCTGATCTTACATCCTATCAAACAGACTCTCTCTAGAGGCAATTTAGCATCAAATGTCCAATAATCCGCAATCAACATTGACATGCCAATATGGTGCTATGCACAGATCAGGGTGTTGATGCCATAAGATAAGAAAATCAATCAGCAGACGAATGACAAATTACACCTTGAGTAACCTTCACTAGCTGCCTGTTGAATTATCTTTCAAAAGGAATCTTATATAAAGGAAGTTCAGTATTTTAAAGCAAGAATTTTTAGGCTAGATTGGTGTGTTTACGTGTTCTGTTACAAAATAGCCTAGATAAACTAGCATTCACTGTTGCCAGGGCTTTCTCAGGTTACAGACGCTTAGCATTTAATTTAATATCAGTCACATAAAAGTCGACATGAAAGCATAGTGTTGTCTTTCATGATGCTTGTAATCACTCTTTCCATGTCACGGCCCATTTCAGGACTCTGTAGGCTCTAATATTGGTGTATTTTCCCTTTTTCAAGCTGCAGATTGACACGTTAGCTTGAGTCTGTGGTTTTTCTAACCTACCTGCAAGTCATTTCACCTTGAGCTGGCATTGGCCTGAACTAGACTGGATTGATTGGTGCCGCAGCCGCATGCTGGGTCACCAGCCTTAAATAATCCATAATTGAACGGCGGGTGCAAGCGGGAGGCCTTGAACGTTGCATTGACAGTCGCAAATGGACAGTTCAATCAAATTAGAACTAGCAAAAAAATATTCCTGTAATAACTAGAATCCTTGAGCCAAGCCTTGACCTAAAAGTCTGCTGGACAGACTGGTTAGGGGTTCCTGGACGTGCCCGTGTGGCACCTCCGTGGCTGATAGATTTAATGTGGCCCCTGGAAACGTCTGTCTGTCTCTTCTCTTCTTCATAGACTGCTGCTCACTGGAGTGAGCCGAGGATTACAGTATCTTATTAGTGCAAGAAAAGAGACAGCGTTCACTGAGTCATCCTGCCTGTTGGTCCACATGGGCCACATATCCAGCTTCAGAGTGCCTAAGGACACAGACAGTGTTTTTCTTTTTTTGCTGAATAGTTTGGGAGGTTTTTTGGGGACGGCACAGATTCTGGTTTTGAACCTTCATCTATGTGCAGCATAATTATTTTGGACTGTTTATCATTAGTGGTGCCTAAGAGGTGTTGAAATTCCAAATGATACACCATTCATTCTGTTGAATCATGTGGTCTTTTGAGAAGAGGTGCAATTTTCTGCAGTTTTTACCTGCTGGATAAAAATCCTGTAGATTTACTAAAGGAGGGATAAAAACTATATCTAGAAACTTAAAGATTACTGTTGGATTACTTATGGATTTTTAGGAACATGGCTGTGTGATAAACAACACATTTTATTTTATTTTTTTATTTTTTTATTTTTTTTATTTTTTATTTTTTATTTTATTTTATTTTATTTTATTTAATTTAAAAAAAATTATTATTATTATTATTATTTTATTTTATTTTATTTTTTATTTATTTATTTTTTTTTATTAGTATTTTATTTTTTTATGAATTGTATATTTTATTATTTGTATATTCATTTACTAACCCTAACTCATATTATTATATACATTTTTTAAATTTATTTCTTTACTTTTGGTTTTATTTTTAAACATGTATTTTAAAAAAGTGTATTATATATTTTTTATCTCCAAAATTTTTAATTTATTCTATTTATAAATTAATGTAAACTATTTACTTTACTTTTTTTAAATTGATTTAACTCAAGCATTGTTTAGCAGAATGTTTATGTCTTTTTTGTTGTTGTTTTATTATTTGTATTATTTTTATTGCATTTTTTCCTTTTGATCTTTTTGTTTATTTATTGTTTTACTTTTTGTATACGAGTCATTTTATTTAAGGAAAATGAATGATGGGTAGATCTTATGAGGCAGATTTGAACTCCTGTTGACCTCATAAGCATTATGGCTCAATGTGTAGGCACACGGCTTTGAATTTTGTCCATGTTTTAATGACGTTTTTCGAATTGCTCTGATTATTCATCTGTTTGTTTACCTTTAGTTTGTCCGCTGTTTCAGGGCTCAGACGTCCAGAAGCGATAACAGCTAATGAAAAGAACGCAATGCAATGAAAGAGAGTGATATGTTTGCCAAACAGCAAACACTACATTATTCAACACAATTCAAAACTCTAATGCGTTTTAAATGCGCGTTTACCTCTCTAATTCAGCACTAATGATAAACATCATTATTGCCACTAGTGTGTCTATACAGGTGATGGAAGCAATTCAGCGCATCAGAGAGTGATGCTTTATTCCAGCTGTATTCAACGAGAAGTCAATGAAAAAAATAAAGTCCCTTGTGATGGGCACATGCTGACCTTTTGACTGATCGTCCTAGTGTAAGTCAGTTCCCCCTTAATCCCAGCTCCCATTGATGAATCTGAGCTCCGCGCACTCTAGATGCAGCCTAATTGAATTTCCTCGGTCACAATGAAAACTTACTCCAACCTGCCAGTTTCGGGCTGCGCCTTTGATAAGCAAATGACCCCTGTGGAATTGAGGTCACTGGCAGCAAAAACAAGAGTGAGTGGGAGAAAAAAAATCAAGTCTCTTCAACAGACAAGCCCCTGTATCGACTCTTAAGGGAATAAGAGCAGCAATGTCACTGCGGGTCTGAGTCTTCTGCATTTCAAGACACACATGCTATTTGATTTAGCAGCCTGTGTCCTCTTCACAATACTAGTTCTTTAAAGCAGTAATGAGAACTGTTACTCACACATTTGGATGGATAACATCCTTGAATAATGCATCTCTTTGTCACCTAGTCACTCCTCTTGCAGCATTTGCTGCTCCTTTGTGGAGCTGTTGGTGCAGACACAATGAACAGATGTTCGCTGCTGCAATAATATGTAGAGCAGTCACTGCAAAGTCACGCTGGGACTCAGATAAAGTTATGGTGTAGTGTGTCGGAACGGGATGTTATCATATCCCTGGATTCTACAGTAAATGCACCATCGAATCCGACCAGGACCCTGTTAGTTCCCTGGAGAAAAAATAAACATCTCATCCATGGTTTTTCCTGTGAGACTGTGCCTACAAATACCACAGTCGAAGGGGGACTGAAATTATTCTGTCATGTCGTTCCAAACCTTACCTTACTTATGTGGAACATAAAAGAAGATATTTTGGGAAATGTCTCAGAGTATTTTTGTCTTTTTTTATTTTCCGCAGAAGAAGGGAAGTCATACAGGTCTGGAACGACATGAGGGTGAGTAAATTATTTGTCATTTTTGGGTGAACACTGTGAGAAGCAGGTGAGAGCCGTGAGAAAGAGGCGCGAGACCGTTGCGTGATTGACTGATGAGTGCCAGCTGCATGCGTGGGACTCGCTGCCGGCTGCCCTCAGCTGAAGGAGCCATCGCCAGCCGCCAGGAGGCGGAGGAGGACAGAGCCGTCCACCGAGCATACAGTACCATTGCATGGCTCCTCGAGGAAGAGCCTCTTGGCTGGCTGAGGACCGAGTGGCCGTGTGTCCAAGATGTTTATTTTATTTTTTCCTCTCTCATCTCGTCTCCTTCACTCATTGTGTTTCCGTCTCATTTTCTCTCCTCTCGTCTGTCCTTACACCCCCTCAGGTGCTCTGGCCACAGAGACTGGCCAGTCGAGGGGCGATGAGGGTATGTGACAAGCAGGGCTGGCGAGAACCATGAGAGAGCAGCGCAAGGCCAGCGCGTGATTGATGACGAGCACCTGCTGCGCGTCACACCGGTCTCGTATCTCTCACGGAGGAGAGACGAGACTGAAGGACGAGAGAATTCCAGGCCTTTTTTTTCTTCTTTATATTATATGTGCGCAGCACATATGATTTCGTCTTTCGGGAACTGATTGGATCGTTGGAAGTTGGCCGTTGCTAACAAAATGGAGGCAGATTTAAATGTCAGCGACAGTTGTCTGAGAGGTGCAGAAACGAGACAGAGCCCAATAGCCCTGCCCTCGCGCAATAGCACATGACCGGGAGAGATGAGAAGTCGTTTTGAGGGGGGAGGGGAGCTTAATTAGCCTAGAAATCTAGAAGCACCTTAGCAGCAGCAAATTTAATCTGCCCGCGAGTGTCGTCTAGCAACTCTCAATACCCTTCTAAACTGTATTCCCCTAACCTTTGCCGGGCCAATCACATCGTGTATAGAGTCGGTGGGCGGGGCCATAATGACGACGGCCGAGTTGCGTTTGCGTGCTTCTAGTAAACACAGAAGCTGGCGAACGGCGGTCTTTCGCATCAGCTTTGACCGCGACTCTGGAAGACTTGGAGTTAAACTTTTCTCTGAGAAAAGAACAAAGAACAGCACTGAAGTCATTCTTAAAAAGGGAAGATGTGTTCGGAGTTTTGCTGACCGGATACGGCGAATATTTAATCAATCAACAAGCTCTGTTTCACCTTCGTTGCTCTGGTTGGTTGTAGCGCTATCCTATCGCGCTGTTTGAAAGACAACCGTTTATCCCACCCCTCGGATTGAGCTGTCAATGGTGAGTTTCCAGACCAAACATCTTGATGTGGGTCTGGCTTGTCATGCTAGAGCTTAATGTATTTGCTTAAAAATTATAAGGGTAAATTAATTTTTAAAAATATATATTATGAAGTGCACAGATAAATAATTTATTGTAAACATTACAATATAACATATAAAAATACAAATTTTAACATTTGATTTCATACCGTTTTAATAAGTGTTTGGAAACATGTTTCAGTAACCATTTTGACTATAGGGATGCACAATATATTGGCCACCATATCCGTATCGGCCAATACGTGTTAATTTTTTAATGTTATTGTTATCAGCCCATGTAGTCGATATATCAAAGCAAACAAATAATGTATTTCCTTCAGCTGATACGGTGTTCACCATGAGGGTTTTGAATTGCTTGAAATATGAATGGAATCTCTTTAAAAATATAAAAATCTGGAAAATATGGTTAAGTGCAACATGTACAGTGCAAGTCTGTCATATAGGATATATAAAATTATAATGAGAACATCATTATAATTGAGTGCTTGTAGCATGGATTTTTGCGATATGTTCAGACGTGATCAGACTCTTTATATCTCAAAAAGTATATACAATTTGGAATAAGACTTATCAATCAATATATCAGTTATCAGCTTTCAAAATTAAAGAATTATCGAATATCAATTTTTAAATTATTATTATTATATAAGAAATAAAACTAAATACATTTAGTTTGTGTGTGTGTGTGTGTGTGTGTGTGTGTGTGTGTGTGTGCATTTTAATGGTTATTTTAAAATATGAATAATTATTCAGTGAAGTTTGCTGATGCCCCCTAGTGGACCTTGGTTCCCTCATTGTGGTTAGATCACCCAAAAAATAACTTAATGAATGAACTTTTTAAGTTTAAAACTGTATGAATTAAACTTGTTTAATGTATGCTTGCATAATGTCTATTTTTCAGCATCTCTGTGTTGAATTTTTAAAACACTGTATCAAGTTTAAAATGGTTTACCATTGGTAAAAAAAAAAAATTAAAAAAAAAGTTCTGTTTCATTCACACTATTCTTATGATGCATCCATTGAATTCTGGGAAATGCCTGGAAACTGTCTGACCTTATGGTCTGTTATGAAAAATGCACTGGGTTCAGCTAACCCCAGAATGGAAAGCGGCATCATTATTAATCTTTTTCAGAATTTTATGTCTATATTTAATAATTTGTTAGATGTCAACGCAGAAAAATGGGGACGGGTTATGAATTTTTAACAATTAATTTTGAAGGTGTGCCGCATGTGTTGAGTATGCAGACGCACAACACGACAAAAGCACAAAGCAATAACTCAGTATTATGATTCAATCTCCGCAGGGCCTTTTTTTCTTTCGGGGTCTAATAAATGTGTCTTCATTTCAGAATAATTTCCTCTGTCTGTGGGGGGTTTAACAGTATCGGAAGCGGGTGCTTGCATGTGACACCCGGTCTAAGAGTCAATTATTCTTTAACTCTGTGACCTCTTAGACCCCAAAGGGAGGGTTGCCACAGCGACCTCGCTCAAGGGCTCATGGGTGAACATTTTAATGGTGTTCCTAGTCAAAGACTTCATACTCGGTTAATTACTAATTATACAAATCTGCGTTGCAGTATTATCCCGGCCTATCATGCAGCTAAATCTGTCATGCAGGAAAAGTGAATTTTCACGCCTGAGTAACAGTGCAGGCCGTTTGGCATATTCACAAAAGTGAATCAAACCGAATGTGGCTGCCTCGGCGGCTCTCCGTGAAGCGCAGAGGGAGTGCGAGGTCAGAAATCTGGGTAATTGAAGCTAAAAGAAACAAAAAGCAATTAATAAAACAATTAGAGTTTAAGATAGCTTTTCCTCTGACTATTTCAAGACTACGCCTGTTTCCCTTAATTGTATTTTACGTTTTAATGCGGGCAGTAATTACATTCTCCCCCCAAAAAATGATGATATTAGTGGTCTAATAGAACTATTTCTGTTCCTATTGAATTGGTTATGCAATCTGAATTAAATGCAAAGCGAGTGGAGAAATGAATCGTGAGTGTTATTTTCAGTGCGCTTATTTTAGACTGGATAACGGAGATTTGTGCATTGAATCTCATAGTTTTGAGCCATTGCTAAAGTGTTTTAAACCATCAGCGAGGATTAAAGTCCAGACGTTGTGTCAGAGGAGAGCAAGATTGTCTGAGAGGTCCATTTTGATGTTGACGCCCTGAGTAACACTGGAGGGTGTTTTAAATCTAACAGTAATTGCATGTGCTCCTAATGTCTGCCAAGATAGTGAGACACAAGCTCTCTGTGCTGCCCTATTTCTCTCCTCCTAGAGACTCTCTGCCAAGTGGTGATGGATGTGATGTTCATTGATTTGTGACAGACAGGCTGGAGCAAGAACTCAACTGACCAACAGAATTCGAGATGATGCATTTCTGTCACATCGGCGGAGCATCTGACCACACTGTGGCTAATTGCAGAATGTGGTTATTGGAGTTGTTTTGTGCTTATTACAGTGCATTGACATTAAATGCTTGACTGGTCATGCAGTGCAGTGTGAGTCTCAGAACCTAGAGAGCTGCTGTCTTCCTAGACACCATATTTGGACATCATAGGGCAAGTATGAATGTTCAATTTAAGTCTTCGCACACTGCTATGATGAGCAAAGATGTTTATATATTCCATTGAGGCTGACAAAATCAATTGGAGCATTGAAATGATGTCCAGAAATCAATTTGAACATTTGAAGGCAGCTGTAATGTGCAGAAATCTATTCAAACATTCAAGTGACGCCACAGCATTAGTTTGAAAGATGCCCAAGGATCTATTAATATAGTCAGTTGTGCAGAAATATTGTTCAGAGCCTTTTTAATGTACATTTGGAGCACAAAAATAGATTTAAACATTTGAAGGATTCCCAGAAATATATGTTTTGGATGTTCAGATGCGCACAAAAATTGATTTGCACATTTAAACGCAGAAATCGATTTGAACATTCAAAAATCCTTGGAATGTTTTTATGCCGCTAAAAAGCAATACAAGCGTTTAAATGTGCCTCTTAACGTCTTTTTAAACCTTTATGCCCCAAAATAATTTTGAATGCTCTCATGATGCCCAGAAATCATTTTAACTCTCAAGCGCAACTACTGCATGATGCTCAACAGTCGATTGAAATATTTTAGTGATGCCTGAAATATTGTACCGGTGTTCAAATATTTGCCCAAAAATCTAAATCAAATTGTGTGTTCATGCAAATAACGCACATTAAATATCTGAAATGCGCAAAAAACGTTTTTTTTATTTTTTTTATGCGAACATCATATGCCTATTACGCCTCAAAATGCCCCAGGTTTTAAAACCTAGACCTCGTTTAGCAAAACATGAAAAAGGGAGAGGGGAAGAGGAAAGGATGAATAAGTTGAATGGAGAGATTATAGGAGAAATTAGGGGGAAGGTGGATGTTGAGGGGGATGTGGACATCTTCAAGGTCATGCTTTCGTGTTGAGATGAGCGATAGCCATGGTGGAAAAAATCCCCGGCTTAGGGGTTGAGGAGATGGTCTAGAGATAATGAAAAGAAAAATGATCTTTGTCTAACTCCATCCCTTCATCCTCAAAGAGAGCTTTATTATGCATTACACATTTTGTTGCTGGTGTTGGTTAACACTGATAATGTTCATTTGTAATTGTCAGCTGAAAATGAATCATTTTGTTGGATGACTTCACACCAGTTGTATAGACATTATTCATCTAACTGCAGTTGACAAATTATCACTTCATTCCCTTTTTTTCTTGTCCTATTTTACATTTTATTTTCAGAAAAGACCTCTGAGCTTTGATGGGATAATCCTAGCCACTCATGTCTAAATGGAAACGCACATATTGAGTAACCAGGAAAATATTTTCCACTGGAAGCTCACATAAATATTAATATCTGTTTATTTATTAATTCACCCCAAGAAATCATAGTAGAGTTTGGGATTTTCTATTTCAAGGTGGTTTCGTATGTCGTACACTTCCTGCATTTAGTGACATTGCGCAATCATATGTCAGTATTCCATGAGTTAACCAAGTAACGAAGCAAAAAAACGTTTTGCTTCGTTGCTCTTTAATGGATGTGGTGAACTTCCAGAAAACCTTTGGAAAAACCTTTCCAAAGTTTTGATTCGCCACTGCCAGTGAAGCGCTGCTAATTTCTGCCAGCCATTTGCCACATATTATCGCAAGTTTGACACAAATACACTTTTTGCAGGGGTCTGGTGTACACCTCGGCTGAAGGACAGTCTCTGAACGGCTGTCTCTGTCAATGGCGACATGTTTAGAGCGGTGAGCTGAACGTGTCTGCTTGTGTTTGCTTTGGTTCCAGGGCTGCCGGTGATGCAGGTGAAGATCGACATCTCCAGACAGCAGGTGGAGAAGATCTTTGGTCTGGAGGATTACTGGTGTCAGTGTGTGGCCTGGAGCACTACAGGAACCCAAAAGAGCCAAAAGGCATTTGTGCGCATCGCCTGTGAGTTCAGCTCTGCTGTTTTATAGTCCAAACATTTTGACCAAATGCCAACTTAAAATCTGATATAAATGTCTAGCCCGGTGGTTCTCAACTGGTGGGTCGCTCCCCAAACTGGGTCACAAATCTGTATTAATCTGGACAGGAGGAAATAACAAATGCAAATAATAAATTGAAACTAACCATGCAGCAGAAAGGTGTATAGTTCAGATACAGTACCAAATTAAATGAATTATTGATTAATTGTAATTCATTTTTATTATATATTTTTTAGATGTAATATTTTTTAATGTTATGCTCGCCGAAGCTGCATTTGCTAGTTTAAAAAAGTACTGTACAAGTAATAATATTGCAAAATAATATAAAAAATGTAAATAATTGATTTCTGTTTGAATATTTTAAAATGTCATTTATTCCTGTAATGGCGAAGCTGAATTTTAAGCATCATTACTCCAGTCTTCAGTCACACGATCCTTTAGAAATCATTCTTATATGCTGATTTGGTGCTCAAGAAACATTTATTGTAAATATCAAAAATTAATAAATAAGAAAAAGCCTTGTGATGCTTCATATATATTCACGATACAAGAAACCAAACTTCATTTAAAATAAGTACACCTAAAACAAGGTTTTAAATGACCACGATGTGTTTTGAGCACTTCATTATAAAACTCTAATAGTAGAGTTCAATATGTGTACATGCTTTTATGCATTTGCAAAATGTTATAGCAAAATTGTTCCCACTGGCTTGTCATCATTTGATCCCCAGTGTAAATTCTAGATCCCAAAGCAAAACCAACAGGTCCAGCTGGCTGTGTTTGTGGTTTACTAGTTAGTATATTATTTATCTGTACTTGTGCTCAGTTTAAAAGCTACATGAACAATTGTTGCCTGCCATAGATATTAACACTGTTCAAATACTGTTTAAACATTGTGTTCTGTTAAAAAAAAAAAATCATGTTTAAAAAAAAATAATTTATCCCTAATGTCTTTAATGTGCTCTACAATGCAGTGGCATTTGCGCACCAAAAAATATTACTCCACCATCAAGTGTTTTGATAGTGATATACTTTCTATTAAAAGTTATTTTGAAATTCCATTTAGCCAATCAATCTTACCACTTATGCTCCGTGTTCTCCCCAAGGCTGATTGATTCAGTTGGTTTTATATGACTTATTTAATGTTTGATTGGGAAGTTTGATCAGGAAGAGCCCGTGGCAAGGAAATCTGCTAATCTGCAATGTAACACTTTGTAATTGCCTCAAGAGGCCCGGTGGTTTTGATATCTCTGTGATTAAACACCAGGAAACCGCACCACCTCACTCAGAACAAACATCAGCACAGAAGACGCCCTTACTTTAAAGGAAGATAATAGTCTTTCTTTCTTTTCTTTGTTGCTTGTCTAAAATGAGGATTAAAGCATTGTGTGATATGGGAGTGCATGGTGCTTATAAATATTCTTAAAGGATATTTCTCTTGCCAAACAAAGATTCACCTCAGATTCTACTTTCGTATAACAAAATGACTTTAAAGGATTTTTCTCATCCAAGAACACATGCAATGTCCAGGGTTTTTGCACACGACATGACTCTCCATTTGTTCCTGCACACAAAGTGCCATATGGCTTCTGAGCACTTTGAATATGACGCATGATTCATATGGAAAACTTTTATGGTGTTTGCATGGAGTTTCTTTCATTTTTGAAGCTTGGAAGCCTCCATTCCCCATTCACTGGTGAGCCGTTCCTTTAACAGACCTGAGTTTTTTCTTTCAAAGTCACGACAATGTCAACTCAGGACTTGATGGCCATCTAATCCTTTGTGCCTCTCTTATTCCCATTAAATCCTATTTAATTAAATTGAATGTCAAAGAGCCCTCTTCACCTCTTAATGTTTGCCAAGGCCTGATTGGTGAAGACAGGCATGACATCTGTTTTGAGGAAACGAAATGACTGGCAGTGCCGCCGTTATTGAGAGAGATTTTATTCCCTAGCATCTGAGCTGAAGACAAGTCCGCTGTCTCAGTGGACACCTCCTTCCAAAAAGCTTTTTTGTGTCATAACAGCTATAAACGTTTATGCAAATGTTGTTTTGAAATTGTGCCATCCATAGTCAGGAGGGCATGAAAGCCCTCCATCAAGAGTAATGCAATTTTGACAAGCAAATACAATTCGACTTGCATCAACACTTGTCCCAGGGGTTTTAGGTAGAGTGGGTGGTCGTATGGATACCACAGCCTCGGTGCAGTATCGAGTAGAGGAGGAAGATAATGCAATTCCCTTTTGTTGATGCTTTGCCTGGGGGCTGCAGACAGCCTTTCTCTGAAGCAACCAAGCAGGGTCTAATAAGCACTGGGGTCTGTGATATGGATCCTTCTAAGAGAGAAAGACCGCTCAAGGCTCCTGTTGAACGTACAAGGTGCAAACAAAGCCCCGAGTCATAAATGGAGGAGCGCTGAACCCCAAAAACACATTGCTAAATACGACACCGATAATGTTAGATTAAATGGCTTGGCAGTTTACCTTCCTGGTGATACATGTGCCAGTTCTGATCCACTTTATGACTATATGAGGATTTAAGTCAATAATCCTGGCTTGGAATAGGAAAGAAAAAAAGGTAACTCTATTGTGACCTAACTATGAGCCATACATTTGTTACTGTATAATCTTAATGTTAGTGCTAGTTAATGAAAATACAGCTGATCATAGTTTGTTAATGTTAGTTCATAGTGCATTTAAAAGTTAGTTCACTTCAAAAAGAAAATTCTGTCATTAATTCCTCACCCTCATGTTGTTCAACACCCGTAAGACCTCCGTTCATCTTTGGAACACAAATGAAGATATTTTTGTTGAAATTCGATGGCTCAGAAAGGCCTTCATTGACACCAGTGTCATTTCCTCTGAAAGACATGAATTAATCAGTGTATCTGAATTACCGTATCGATCAGTGATTCGGATCGCCAAAGTCACGTGATTTCAGCAGTTTGGCTGTGTGACACGCGATCCGAATCATAAATCGATACACTGATTCATAACGGAAAATCAAAGCTTTGTTTTAAAATCGGCCCATCACTATATGTCGCTATTTTGTTTTTCTTTGCGCACAAAAACCATCAAATAATTGTATAGCCACTGTAGTGAGATGGGCTTTGTAACGTCATCTTTAGTGCCTTTATGGGTCTTGAGAGAGAAAATGACATTTGGTGTCAATGAAGGCCTTTCTGAGCCATCGGATTTCAACAAAAATATCTTCATTTGTGTTCCAAAGATGAATGGCGGTCTTACAGGTGTCGAACGACATGAGGGTAAGTATTTAATGACAGTGTTTTTCATTTTGGGGTGAATTAACCCTTTAATTAATGTTTACAAGATTTTAATAATGCATTAGTAAATGTTGAAATTAACATTAGCAAAGATTAATAAATGTTTTATAAGGGCAAATCATTATTAGTTCATTTTAACTAATGCAGTTAACTAATGTTAATTAATGAACCTTATTCTAAAGTGTTAAAAAAAAAAAAAAAACTTGCAATCCGTACAAAAAGGTAAACAAAAGGTACATTTAGAAAACAATGTACTCAAAACGGAAAAGTGCGTTTTTTTTGTGTACAGACAACAACATTTTCAAGAGTTCACATGGATCTAAAAAACGACTAATCTCGTCTACCAGGCCAGCAGTCGCTGATGTTATTTTGTTTGTGACTAAAAAACACTACCTGCCTATAAAGTCAGCACATAATATGCACACGAATGACGTCACAGGTTTAAAAAATGTGCAGTTTTGGCAGTTCACATGACGACAATAATAGTATTGTTTTCAATACCTTGCATTTTGAAACCCGTTTTCAAAAGTTTGCGTTTCCAGGCCAGCAAAATGCTGTTGTTGTGTAAAAGTGTTCCATTTTAAGTTGAAAACGGAGTCGTGTAAACAGCCTATAAAATCTATTTTTTTTCTCTTGGACTTTTGCTTAATCCCCTCTTCAAATGGACTGATTTTATCAGGTTGCAAAGTGAAATTCTGTATCTATAGAAAATCTATACATACAAATAAATAAATAAATAACGTTTCAGCAGTGCATAATGCATCACATCAGACGCACAACTGCACAACATGTCAAAACACACTCACAGGCCAAATCTTTTCCTCTGAGGATATTAACAAAATATAGTATCATTAAAAATGTTTAATATTAAATATACAGTACAGTGCACGGTCTGTTTATTTTTGCACATTGCACAGCATGTGTATTATTGTATTTTTTTTTTCTCTTCCAAATGCCTCTAATGACTAATAAATAAAATGATTTTGCACTACAGATCTGAGGAAGAACTTTGAGGAGGAGCCGCTGGGTAAGGAAGTGGCAATTGATCAGGAAATCCTTCTGCGCTGCCATCCTCCTGAAGGTGTTCCTCCTGCAGAGGTGAGAGCAACAAGTAAACATGTTAACAATCAACCGCTCCGCTAATTATCCCTCTCATTTATGCACCCGCACAAATATTCCGTCGAGCCAGGGAACTGACGTCTTTCTCCATATTCCGTCTGTTCCGTGAGCTGGACTTGGATGAGGAACCATGCAGAGTGATTTGGCAAGCTCTGGTAGTCCCATCAATAATACATGTATTTTTGCACTGGTGCAGGACTAGACCAGCCTGCGACCAGCTGTTGCAGCTCCAAATGTCCATCCAAACTTGAAAAACTAACAGCAAAAGTGACTGATGTATCGGAGTACACTCATTCTCATAATCATTAATCATAGTTACAGTAAAATTCTTACAGTGAAAGTTAAGTTTAAAAGTAGAAAGTTTAAAAATATGTTTAAATATGTAATGATACACTTTTTTTCTTTTGTTACCCAAGTATTATAATAATCACAAATTGTTTCTGATTTTAAAGTGAGAAAGAAGTGTTCTATATGTTTTCCCCTTTATTCCAGTGGAATAGAAACACAATTGAAAGAAAATGCTAATCGATGTTCCTACTGCCCCATGCTACAATGCCTACAGTGCCTGCCAAACTAACATCCCCTGTCTGTGGCTTTGGGTGCGTCCCAGAACGGCAGCTGGATCCGAGAGCATACAGAGCGTTTTCCATCCATTTGAGCCAGATTGAAGCTGTGAAATGTTTTCTCTTGTGTATATCTATAGGTGGAGTGGCAGAGAAACGAGGAGCTGATCGACCCCAAGACTGACCCCAATTTCTTCATCACCGTGGACCATAATCTCATCATCAAACAAGCCCGCCTGGCCGACACAGGCAACTACACCTGCGTGGCCAAGAACATTGTGGCTCGACGCAAGAGCTCCTCGGCTACTGTGATTGTCTATGGTGTGTTTCTTCTCATACCTTTCTTAGATCACAGATAAATGGACTTCACCTTTCAAGAGTCTGACAAAAGTTTGGGATGGTTTTGACCTGGAGTCAGGGGTAATTTACAGAGAGAGTCAGGCTAGCTTTGATGGACAAGTCTATTTTGACCAGACTTTGAGAACAAAATGTCCCGACTACTTTGCTATTTGAAAATGTATCAGTGTTATACTATAATACCGCTATACCTGTAGACTCCTTTCATCATATTACTTTTAGTTCTATGAACCAATTTGTTTTTAACATTATACATTTTTATCAGGCTTCCCACAGTTTTAGAAAAATCTGGGAATTTCTAAAGTTTTTTTCCATGCCTGACAAATCATTTTGTAAGTGTAGCCAACATGTTCAAAATCTTTTTAAGGCCACTTCATTTATTGTAGCCCCCTTAAAACTAAGTGTTCCTCTAAAGCTGATAATGCCGTAAATGATTGCTTACAACATATACATTTTGGCGCAAAGCAGCCAGAGAGTGTCTCAGCAGAGCTGACAAACACTCACACTGTAGTTGAGCTTGTTGAATTAATGGCTGAAAGTGGCTAATGAATAGGGTTTATAAGCTAGCTGACCTTTATTAAAATGCACAGTGGCAGAGCATCGCTAACCCCGGAGGGGTCCCAGGACAAGCGGCGTTCTAAAGGTAGCATGCATTACAACCCTGTACACGCGCTCTACTGATCTAGGCCGAGTCAATCACACATGACACATAGTACAGTACTGGGACAGATCTACTGAGAATACTCCTAAACCACAGACAGACATGTTAACAATGGCAATTCTGAACTCCTTTCCCTTTTTTTTCCTCAGTGGTAATGTGTCAGTTTTATTATGAAGCATAAAGATAATGAGTCAAGGGACAGCTGCGTGATGACTTGCATTAAACGGGAATAAATACGGACATGCTTTTTAATGCAGAGACTGCAAGTCAATCAGAGCAATCGGTGTGTTGTGTTTAATAGGGAAATATGGAGCTAAACTGACAATTATTTCTCAGATGAGTGGAGATTAGATAGGTTGTTGCATTTTGTTTGAATTTGGGGAAATTTTGATGGAAGGCTCTGCAAAAGTGAGCCGAGAAACATTTTCGCTCTATTGTTTGCTTTGTATGCTGTCAATCTGTGAAGCCCTCACACAGGGAAAAAGAGAAATGGCACATGAATGCTAGGTGCGGTGCCTTACAATTTGGCGGTTTCAAATTGTGCAATGTTCCCCAAGCAATTTGCTACCATTGTAGAAATTAATTAAAGAAAAATTCCCTGTGAATACCTTTTGATCAAAAGAACTATTAGGCAAGGTCCTTTATGCTATTCTTTTTTTCCCCATGGCTTCACATTAAAATGTCAGTTTACTAATTTGAAGTCTTGCAGGCTTGCTTATTGGCTGAACCATAGGTGGTGTGAGAGCTGTTATTAGTGCTGTTGGACAGAGGACGAGATGAATTTTAACAAGGCTGGACTTGACTTGACACAACGGTGTGCTAAGAGGTAATCAGGACCAGAGCTGCCACGCAATTTCCTTCTTCGCGGTGAGCAATCAGAGAGGCTAAAGAATTGATTCGGTCTGACCAGAGCAACATTTCGTGGAGAATTAGGAGCAGCTCCAGGCATAATATAGACTCTGACCGGCGATCAAGGCTTCGGGACAACAAATCGCTCGAGTTACCGGGGGAAGAAGAAATCAGATTTGCTCTGAATTCTCCCACCAAGAGAGAGGAGGCTGGGAACTTGATTAAAAACCCTGCATGAACTTTAGACTCGGGATCATCCCGGAATCCTTGCAGGATTATGCATTTCACCAGCCAGGATATTGGTGCCATAAAAACCATACTGTGTGTCGGTGTAAAGCAGAAAACCAATATACACCCCACACGAGGTGAAGTCTACGCCGTCCCCTTAAAAAAAATCCCACCCACCGCATGTTTTGCACCGTAGCTTTAACATTGATATTTGTCCAGCTTATACAGCTTGTAAAAGAGATGACAATCTGAAGAGAGTAGTGTTTGGTTCTGTGTCTTTTCAGACACTTTTTTTTTTTTTTAGAGGAAGTGAGAAATTTGGATGAGAAAATAATTGACAGTACTAAATGAAAAGAAATGCTACAAAACAGGAGATCAAATAGGGCGCAAAGAACACAAGTGGCATAACCCTACGTTTCAGAAATGCTCCAAAGTGTGTCGACAATGTGGGGGGTAATGACCAAATGCAGGCAAAAATTTCACTCCATGGTGATTGGCTGATTATTATGTCACTGTTCAATAATGTCTATACAGTGCTGCAATGATGATGTATTTTTGTAGCTTCACCCTGATTCCTTTGACAAAATCCCAATAGAACTTTTTCAATGGCTAATTCTTTTAGATTACTGCAGAAAATAAACTCTGTGGCCAACTAAAGTGTGTTGTTACACCTTGTTCATGATCTTAATCTTCACAAATGAACAGAACTTTAAATTTTCAAGTCTATCAGCAAAAGTAAAAAGCTAAACATAGGCTGTAAACAAACTACACCACGGTCACAATTCGCAACCTCACCACTAGATGTTGCTAAAATCATCAAAGTGTACCTTCTATTATTTAAAAAAAATCCCAGAAAGTTTGATTTAGAATAGTTTGCAAGAGTGCATTTTATAAACGCAACGTAGTAGATGAGTTTACCTGTTTGATGTGATAACTTTTAATGTCCCCGACAACCATAGCAACCACCTTTTTAAGACATGTAAAGCATTAAAAAGTGAAGTGCAAAAATGCTAACTCGTTTCTGGGTTTTGGCACAAATACCTTGTCCCTGCAGCACTCTATTGCTCAGCAAATCAGCCTAAACGAGTCAAACTAGATATGTTATTCATAGAATACATTACCCACCAACTTGGAAACATTGAATGTTAAAGCTACACTATGGACATCTGGGATCCATTTCTGCATCCTGTCTGCTGCGTCAATTCAAATTCGGGACTCTGTGGCATACCTTCAACATCAACAGTATTATAGTATTAGTTGCTTGTTGAAAAATGCTGTTCTAGGAACACAGAAACTGGGTAAACATCAAATTAACACCAATTTAGATTTTAACAACAGAGATAGAAACGCTGCATTACTGCCTCAAATCAACAGTATAGCATTGACAGCTGTTGACGTTAACATAGCTTTCGTATGTTGCCGTAGTCCCTGTGGCCTGCCTTTAAGCACAGAGCTCATATTTGTGGCTGTTTATCATCCTCGTGCCTGTCGGGTAATCCTGACTCGCTGTGTTCGTTTCCCCCTCTCCTTTGCACTGGGCGCACGAGCAGTGAACGGTGGCTGGTCCACGTGGGCCACATGGTCGGCCTGCAGTGCTGTCTGCGGTCGGGGGTGGCAGAAGAGGAGCCGGAGTTGCACCAACCCCACTCCCCTGAACGGCGGGACATCGTGCGAGGGCCAGAGCGTCCAGAAAAGTGCCTGCACTGCCACCTGTCCAGGTAACGTCCACCGGGCGTCGCTCACTGCAGAGTAGAGCTAGTTTAGCATTAGCGCACAGACCCTTTGCACGGTCCCCTTGCTCTAATGGCACCAATAGCTCCCTCTCTGTAGGACGTCTAGCTTGATTGGCGTTTTTGTGCTTAAGCAAAACTTTCTCATGCTTTTTTCCTTTGAAAACCATTGAATTATTCATAGCTAAACCAGTGCTTGTGTCTCCATTCTGGCCATCATGTTTCTTTCAGATTTTATTCGTGCTATGTGCTGCTTTTGCTTTCGCTGCATGAGGTCTTTTCTTGTGGTTCAGTTGTAAGCAGAGTCCTATATATATATATATATATATAATATTTATTTTACCTTGTATTTACATTTTTGTAGTTAAATGTAAGGATTATTTAGACTTTACAATTTTAATTAAATTCCTAAATTTGAATTAAGACCAAAAACAGGATGCAGAATTGTAATTTGAATTATATTGAGATATTGAAAGTGAGGGGTTGTAAGATTTTTTGGTTTGTTTGTTTTTTTTATGCTTTAGAAAGAATCTAATGGTCACCAAGACTGCATTTTTTTAAATACTTTTTAAAAATAAATTTATTACACTGATGTAAAATCTGAATTTTCAGCATCATAACTCCAGTCTTCAGTGTCACATGATCCTTCAGAAATCAGTCTAATATGGTGATTTGGATTCTTGGATGGATACAGAGTTCAAAAGATCAGCATTTACTTGAAATAGATTTCTGTTGTAAATGTATTTGCTGCCACTTTTGATCAATTTATTGCATCCTTACTGAATAAAAGTATTAATTGCTGTGATTAGTCGCTAGAAAATTTTCATTTGGAGCCATCATTTTTGCATTTTATTTTTTACAGTGTACTGACCCTAAACGTTTAAATGTAGTGTGATTAGTAACACTAAATTGAAATAAGGTTTTAACTAGAGCCGAAAACTTTAATAAACCAAACTTTATATGTTATTTAAACATTATTTTAAAGAGAAAACATACTGAGGATTATAAATTTAGTTATATTTAATACATTTAAAAAATATTAATGTTTTAACAAAATCCTATTTAACTTCTACCGGGAGGTGGCCATACGGTGATTTTAATTTGTGATTGTTAGCTTGTGACCCTGGACCACAAATCCAGTCATATGGGTATTTTTTTTATTTTATTTGGCCGAGATACAACTATTTTAAAATCTGTAATCTGAGGGTGCAAAAAAAAAAGTAATATTGAGAACATCGCCTTTGAAGTTGTCCAAATGAAGTCCTTAGCAATGAAAATTACTACTAATAATACATTTCTGATATATTTACGGTAGGACTTTTACAAAATATCTTTATGGAACATGAACTTTACTTAATATTCTAATGATTTTTAGCATAAAAGAAAAATGGATCATTTTGACCCATACAATGTATTGTTGGCTGCTTATGACTGGTTTTGTGCTCCAGGGTCACATTTTAGACAGTCAGACAGTGATATTTTCTCTTCTGCGTATCTCATAAATACAAGGATTAGAAAATGATTTGATGCGGGTGAGCTACGTTAGTGCTTAAGAAGTTTCCCTGACCTCCACTATTGCCAGTAGAACTTTCAAGGGTTGAGAGTGAACAGATTGAAAGGAAGAGGAAACAGGGAAGCAGCACGACTGCTTTTCCTCAGTATTTATCGATCGCGTGCAGTTTGAAATGAAAGTCAGGCCGCTTCATTTACAAGCTGACATTAGACTCAGGTAGATGGGGGGAGGGATTCTCTTGATTACTGCGATAGGCTCGTGAGTGTATTTCAGCAGGGACAAAAATGGCTTTATGCAGGCGCTGCAGACCAGCGGAAAATATCCACGCTTAGTAAACAGGAGAGGAAATCGAAGCTTTTGTCAGCTGCAGCTCGTCTCCCTCGCTCTCCCCCTCTCTTCCTCCACTCCTCCTGTGAGAGGGTTTATCTACTTAAGCCAATCTCCTGTTTCATTACAAAGCATCCAGTGAAATTTAATAAGACGCCACCTTTACGCTTCTCTGTAAGTAACGTGCTCTCAAAATATGGCGTTTTTGATGAGCAAAAACACAAAGCATGGGGGAATGCTTCTGACGGAGCTCTGTAGGGATGGATTTCACATGATTACGACCCAAATAGCATTTCTGTGGGGAAGAAGAGAGAAAAGAGAAAGTGAAGGAAATAACGGCATGAACACCGTTACAGAGAAACACTGAAAGTATTTTTTTGTTATACATCAAAAAAGTGATGGGAAGTAGAGGGTGACAGCTATTTTTGAGACATCTGTCAATATTTGTTTTCATTATTCAGATGTTGCACATTTTACATTCAAACAATAAATAGAGGTTTGTAATACATACTCTGTCTGATTCAAATTCTGATTGTACGATCCACATTTGAAACCGTTTTAAATGGCATTGAATTAACGCACCAGGTTCCTGACGTGTGCAATACGTTAATTAACTGCATTCACCTAAAGGATGATTAGGAACACCAGTTCAATTTCTTATTAATGAAATTATCTAATCAACCAATCACATGGCAGTTGCGTCAATGCATTAGGGGTGTGGTCCTGGTCAAGACAATCTCCTGAACTCCAAACTGAATGTCAGAATGGGAAAGAGAGGTGATTCAAGCAATTTTGAGCGTGGCATGGTTGTTGGTGCCAGACAGGCCTGTCTGAATATTTTACAATCTGCTCAGTTACTGGGATTTTCACGCACAACCATTTCTAGGGTTTACAAAGAATGGTGTGAAAAGGGAAAAACATCCAGTATGTGGCAGTCCTGTGGGTGAAAATGCCTTGTTGATGCTAGTGGTCAGAGGAGAATGGGCCGACTGATTCAAGCTAACAGAAGAGCAACTTTGACTGAAATAACCACTCGTTACAACCGAGGTATGCAGCAAAGCATTTGTGAAGCCACAACACACACAACCTTGAGGCGGATGGGCTACAACAACAGAAGACCCCACCAGGTACCACTCATCTCCACTACAAATAGGAAAAAGAGCCTACAATTTGCACAAGCTCACCAAAATTGGACAGTTGAAGACTGGAAAAATGTTGCCTGGTCTGATGAGTCTCGATTTCTGTTGAGACATTCAGATGGTAGAGTCAGAATTTGGCATAAACAGAATGAGAACATGGATCCATCATGCCTTGTTACCACTGCGCGGGCTTCTGGTGGTGGTGGTGTAATGGTGTGGGGGATGTTTTCTTGCCACAGTTTAGGCCCCTTAGTGCCAATTGGGCATTAAATGCCACGGCCTACCTGAGCATTGTTTTTGCCATCTCCATCCCTTTATGACCACCATGTACCCATCCTCTGATGCTACTTCCAGCAGGATAATGCACCATGTCAAAAAAGCTTGAATCATTTCAAATTGGTTTCTTGTACATGACAATGAGTTCACTGTACTAAAATGGCCCCCACAGTCACCAGATATCAATCCAGTAGAGCATCTTTGGGATGTGGTGGAACTGGAGCTTCATGCCCTGGATGTGCATCCCACAAATCTCCATCAACTGCAAGATGCTATCCTATCAATATGGGCCAACATTTCTAAAGAATGCTTTCAGCACCTTGTTGAATCAATGCCACGTAGAATATAAGGGAGTTTTGAAGGCGAAAGGGGGTCAAACACAGTATAAGTGTGGTGTTCCTAATAATCCTTTAGGTGAGTGCATATTCGTGTAAGAATTGTTTATTATAACGTAATGAATGTAATCCATCATTGAAGCCTGGTTTGCAGTCCTGCTTTGCATAGCTGTATTTCAAATACATCCTGATTGGCTGTGATTGTGTTGTCACGATTCAGTTTTGTGTTGACTGCAGACAGACTGTTTCGTGTTCGGTTGCTTGTCACTGGAAATTTAGTACAGAGGGAAGGAGGAAGGAAAAATCAGGGGTGAAAAAACGACATAACAAGAAAGGAGGTTCACAGTGGTGGCCGTTGCAAGGTTTTTTTTTCATATAAGGGTCATGCTGAGCAAGCGAGTTGGACTTTGTTCCTGTGGTGGCTTTATTCCCCTCGTGTTTCCCGAACTCCGACTGATTAATCCTGACATGGGCCGCGGTGAGCGAGCCGTGGTGTCCTGGCAGAGGATGACTTAGTTGTGTTCCCAATCAAAAACGAGCGGTTGCCTGCTTTAGCGTGCTCACCAGAGGACCCCAAATCCTGTCAGCGAGAAAAAGGAGAAGGAGAGAGAATGATCGTCCCATTCCATTTATCACCATACAAAGACACGCACGGACAACTGCAGGCCCTAAAAATTACATCTGAGACTTCATCCCGATTTATCAAAACGTGACTTCTGACTGCAGGAGGTATAAATCATCATTTACTGACTAGCTGCAGGTAGAGGCACCGCGTTCCCAGAGCACAGTCAGACAGCAGAAGACAGAAAGAGAAACAGCAGAGCTTTGATAAACGACTCTGTATGTGAACACAGTCCGTTGCCGCTGTTCTACTGATCCTCGGGACAGGGCGACTTTAAAGGACGTGACGTGATTCTTTGTGTAATGCGGCGAGCATGTGATGCCTTGTGAATGCTGATGAAGCTGAATTCTTTTTGTAATATGAATAGTTTGGAATAATATTTCCAAGGCACCCAATGCTATATTCTCAGTCACAAGGCTACAGACTCAATCGAAATGAAATCGTGATTATTAACCACATAAACCATATACTCTTAGTATGAGCGACTGTAGTCTACCAAACATACTCCATAGTGCATGGTTCAGACAGTGTTTTCAGTCTTGTAGTTATTATTTATTAGTATTGTTTTTATTATGATTGTCATTATATTAAATAATTATTATTTTTATATTAAATGGTACTTGTTTATTAAAATGTAAAATAAAATTTAATTATATAATTTTTCTATACACTACATTTTCTATTTTAATGTATGCATAATTAACCCATTTGAATTAAATTATAAAATTGTAAAATACTGAATGTTATCAATGCTGAGTTAGCTGTTATTATTATTATTATTATTATTATTATTATTATTATTATTATTATTATTATTATTATTATTATTATTATTATTATTATAATATTATACAATTAAATAATTGTAGCCTATATTTCAATAATTTAATTTAACATGGTTTGTGAAATTAAATGATGCATACATAATAATAAATGTAGTGTGTCATCAAATTAAATAATTAAATTATTAAATTATTATTATTATATTGATTGTATAATATTTTTGTGTATTTTTTGTTATATTAAGGTTGGGTTTACATAACGGTACACTTAATATTATCATTCAATATAATTTCAATATACAATATAATTAAAACATTAAAACAACAACGCATATCGGCCCATTGGCCTTCATCAGGGTGTTGGTGAAGGCCAAACACCAACACCCTGATGAAGGCCAATGGGCCGATACGCGTTGGTGTTTTAATGTTTTAGCCCTACCAATAAAGGCTTTTTTACTTTTGCATCCTACTGAGTGCCTGGACTTGGATTTTTTCCAAATTCTTTTTCAACATTTAACCCTTCCAAGAGCACCAGAGGGTGCAAGGGATTCCAGCAGCGCTCCAGTTCTCTTTTGTCTATACAATATAATTACTCTTCAAAGAATGATAAGTGGACGGAACTATCTTAACTAATGTAGATCAAAAAGAGTACACTGTAAAACATGTTGTGTGCTATTCACCATATAAAAATGATGGTAACAATATTACACATAATATTTTTGAGTAGTTTTTAAGGCTTGATTTTTTTATTCACAATACTACCTGATTAAATCATGTAAAATGTCCAAAATTATTTAGTCTATGAAACAATTCATTTAATATTTTTAGTGAAATGTGCTTTTTTATTTTAAGTTGACTAAAAAATGGCGTGGATAAGAGTGAATGGAAATGACCTGTTTATTTTTTACATCGAGCCATGATGTATAATTACTATGCAGCACAACAAGTAGAAACAAAACTCCAACATAACAAAAACTCTTTAAAAGTCAAACATAACTGATTAACAGATGTTTCCCCTCACTCAAAAACACATCTAAAATAATACTATTTCAATATTAATGCTCCATGTCCAACCATATGCAAAGCATGTTGGGAACTAAAAATGTCTCTAAATAAAACTGCAAAATTTAAAAAAAAAATTAAAAATAAATACACTGTAAAAAAAATGTTGTTTTTTGTTGGTTTAACTTAAAAAAGTAACCAACCTGTTTGCCTTAAAATTTTGAGTTTATTGAAATTAAAAATTTGAGTCGATACAATGAAGGAAATTTGTTTAATAAATAGAACCTCAAAATATTATTGTATCTGAACCACATAAAAAATTTGATAAATCCTGAAAATAGCACAATTTGGCTGCGTCATCAGAAATAAAACACGCACAATTACCCAATATGCTTACAACATCTTTTAATAATATTTTAATAAAGGTTGTCGAATCTCAAAAAATGTTCATTGTATTAACTCAAATTTTTTATTTCAATGAACTCAACATTTTAAGGCAACCAGGTAACTTTTTTTCAAAAAAAATTTTTACAGTGTAGGTGGCCAGTTTTTCTTTAATTTTATCAGCTTAATTGGTTCCTCAATTCAAGCCTTAAACATTCAAGCCTAAATTTCCTTTTAAAAAAATGTGGAAATAGGGAAATGTTCTCTATTTTCTGTACAACTTAAGAAAACATACATGCTAATTTTAATTATCACTTTTGTTTGTTACAAATTACAAGACCCATGACTAATTTTGTACTTGCAATCCAAGGACAGCATGAATGCAAAAAGAGCCCTTGATGTGTAAGTCGTTACCGTTAGAAGCGGAGCATGGGCAGCACATGACTTAATTGGACATTTTAGTGTTTCTCAAATTACTGCATGCCATATTCAGCATGTTTGATTGTGATTTATGCCTTTTTGTACATTTAGCCTTCCTATCTTAGCTGTATAACATTGTATATGTTTGCAGCTATCATATTTATTGCAGCTTAAGTATGTGCATATTCTCCAATTTCATCACCAAAACCAAATTGAGTCCAGTTCTGAACCCGGGCACTCATCCGAATGATGTCTTGGCTTACCGTTTCTTCCCCTCTCTATCTCTCTACTTCCTTTTTCTCATGGAAAATTATTACCATAGTCTCAAGAATCAATAGTACTTGTGGGGTTTTTTCTCCTTTCAAATCTTTTTAAAAGGAACAAACCGGTAACTTAATGCAATTGGCCAATCAACTGGATGAGTTCAGCTGTGAAGAGTCTAATGTAATAAGTGGGCTTTAAAGGGCTAATTGACCCTGATGAGCCTCTTGTACCAGCTCTTGTTGAATCACTGGCTGGTTAGACCTTTAGCACGGTGAAGAGGCTGCTTCATCTAAACTCGACACGTCAGAGACGTCATACGCCATCAATAGCACTTACACACACACACACACACACAAAGACAGCCCTCACCTGTGACTGAGAGCATCATCGGGACTTTAATGCTCTCTGAGGAGATCGCCACCTGATATTACATGCAATCCTTCTGAAAACTTCATATTTCAGTAACTCTTTTCCCTTTCAACTAGATTCTAAACTTCAGCATTTTAACATGAAATTGAAGTTTTACAAAGGAGGATTTTTTTATTTATTTCACTGATGCATTCAGCATGAAACCATGGCTGTATCTTAACTGATGGATAGAAAAATCTGGTCTTCCAGTTTATGTTGCAATACGTTTTCAGAACCTGAGAATGTGTTCCTCTTCCCTGGATGCTAGCCTATTCTGCTGAACTTTATCTCTTAGCATTTTCTCCCCTCTTGAAGTTTTTTTTTTTTTTACTGATAAAATGTTGGCCTATATAACTATGAATATGGTTTGAAAGAAGTCTCAGTGCAAGGATATCAACAAAAAACTAAAAAAAAAAAAAATCTTGTTATTCTCTGCTAGTCTCCTTTTGGCCCATCTGCTGCTTCCTCTTGTTTCTTTTTCACTCTTATGACTTTTGTTAGTCTTAAATCTGCTTAACTAGAACTGGACAATATTAACATCTTGTAAAAATCAACTATTTTTCAGCCTTGTGATAATGACATTTGAGATGTACTTTATATGTAGTTTTTTCATTTTACATATCTTATTTTCATGTTTGGCTCGAAACAGTCATTTTTACCTACAAATTTGTTAAAAACATTTTAGTGTTTGAGAAATATGTAATATTATATATGTTAACATTATCCAGGGAACATTAACATTATAAAGGGATTTTATAATAAAATGCCCCCAGGGCATCCAAGATATAGGTGACTTCAGTAGAACACAAATGAAGATTTTTAACTCCAACCGTTGCAGTCTGTCAGTCATATATGTGAATGGTAGCAAAATCTATGAGAGTAAAAAACAAAACAATAAAAACATACACAAATCCAAATTAAACCCTGCGGCTCATGATGACCCATTGATGTCTTAAAGGGGTGGTAAAACACAATTTCACTTTTCTAACTTTAGCTTGTGTGTAATGTTGCTGTTTGAGCATAAACAACATCTGCAAAGTTACAATGTTCAAAGTGTAAAGCAAAGGGAGATATTTGCTTTTAAAGAAATCAATTTCTAAGGACTACAGCAAACGGCCGGCAGGGACTACAACCTTTTCCTCCAGACTCGCTGACATCAGCAGCTACAGTAGAGATCGCGAAGACGTGCCCCGTCCACAGCTCGTGATAACTTGCCAATCATCAAACACGTGAACTAGGCGGTTAGCGAATCAGAACTCAGCTGGGCCAGCTAACCAATATGAGCCCATTGCGTATTTTTGAGGGACCGGCATCATAGAACCCGGAAACCATCAGACCATGCAGTGTAGAATAAAGGTAAAATATATGAAAAATAATGAAAAAAATTTAAAACAGTCCACCCCACAATCACAATCAGGCCTCGAAAGAATGTGTTTTACCACGCCTTTAGGACAGAAACGATCGCTTTGTGTGAGAAACTGAACAGTTTTTACCATGTTTTTACCTCTAATACACCATTATGTCCAACATTCTTGAGTCTGCCATCACTTCCGTCTGTACACGATCTGGCGTAGTTTACACAAGCGCCGAAAGTGATCGCGTGCTCAAGGCTGTTGGACATACAGTAGTGATGTATCTTTCTCACACAATGCGATCGTTTCGTGTCTTAAGACATCAATGGGTTGTCACAAGCCGCAGGGTTTAATTTGGATTTGTCTGTTGATCATTTTTTACACTTATAGATTTTGTTACCATTCACATGCATTATACAACTGACAGACTGCAACGGTTGGAGTTAAAATCTTCATTTGTGTTCAACTGAAGAAACAAGGTCACCTGTATCTTGGATGCCCTACGGGAAAGCAGATAAACATAACACTTTCATTTTTGTGTAAACTATCCCTTTAAGCTTCTGTAAACTTGAATACACCAATGATGGCTGGAGCTGTATTTGGGAAGTTATTGACAAAAAAATACTGTAATATAATAGTGAGCCTCAAACTGGTATATTAGGAGGTATTTATGAAATTAAATCTTAAATATAATATAGTAATTTTGTTATATTGCCCAGCATATATTTGCATAGCAGTTTATTGTCATGAAGCTGTAAATGCGGGACATTTAAATAATAAATGTACAAGACATCATTTTTTTATAAGATATAATGCTTAACATCTTTTTGAGAAATGTATTTCATGAAGTATGCTTCTCATGAACATGTTCTCCTGAATTCCAAACCCATTTTAGATCCATATGTTTGAAGACCTATATTGTTTTTGTTGCAGTATGCTCTTGAATACAAGAGAGGCAGCAGACTGTTATGACATCATTGTGACCCTGTTCTGGCCCTGCCCACTCTGGTACAGAGCCCATGAATCACCTGTAATCTTGTTGTATCAGTTTTATTGAACATGGAATGATTAGGCCCAGGTGAGATTACAGATGTGAGTGTTGACTCTGTCTCGTCCCCGCTGATCTGAAAGGTAATTGTGTGCCTCTCCCGCTTGGTTCCTCCTCTCTGCTCAAGGACGAGGCAGCTGGAGGTGTCCAGCATTGGCCATTGTGATTTTGAGCAACGGCGAGTGGAAATGGGGCTTCCTGCAGTCCTTTTAAAGAGCAGTTGGACGCCTTTTAGATGTGCCCTTGTCAAGATGTCAAAATAGACCTGCCACTGCGTTATTGTGTTACAGGCACCCTGGCACAACACGCACACACACACACACACACACACACACACACACACACACACACATATCTCTTCGCTCCTACAGCAGGATGATTGGAAATCAAAGATAATATCTTAATGGCAGGGAGTCTGGAATGGACAATTATTTGTCTGGTTTTGGTTCCTTGTTGGTCCTTGACTCATGTTAAGCTGGTTTAAGAAATTATTGTATCTTTACTAGAGAAAATCACTGTCTATTTTTCTGCTTCTCTCACTTTATTTTATATTTGCTCGTTTATAGTTGACATAAAAAATGCACTTTCTTAATACAAGTTGCTTGTCTTATTATGTTATTATGAAGAAAATGTTATATTTATTTTTAAGGCTGATGTCACTCGTAGGTCTGCACAGCAATTTTAAGTGCTAGTTACTCTAAGCATGAACAAACCTGTCATTAATTACTCATTGCAAACCTGTAAGACTATAGTTTAAGGTATTTTAGTAAAAGCTGATAGATTTCTGTCCCTCTATTGACAGTAGATGCAACTACCACTTTTTTGTTTCAAAAAGTAAAGCTACATACAGAGATCATAAATTGATTTATGTGGTGAACAGATTGAATTTAGGCAATTATTCACATATAAATATTGATCAGCGAACATGCTTGATGCATTAGAACAAACCTTAATAAACCTGGAGCTTGTGGAAGCTCAAACATGCTGTGTAACACAAGGATGAATCTCATTGGTTCTTGTGAAAGCTCAAACGTGCTGCGTAAAACACATGAAGAGTGAACCTCATTGGTTTATGTGGAAGCTCAAACATGCTGCGTAATACGCAAATGAACATCACTGTTTCTTGGGGAAGCTCAAACGTACATGCAAATGAACTACACTGGTTCTTACAGAAGCTAAAATGTGATGCGTAACACGTGAGAACGAACCTCATTGGTGCTTGAGCTTACGTTAAACACAAATTGTGTTGATTAATTTTTATGTGAATTAAATCTGTTCATCAAATAAAGCGACCAAGTCTCATCAGAAAATTTGGACTAAACCACTTAATTCACATGGATTAGTTTTAAGATCCCTTCATGAACTTTTTGAAGTGTCTAAGTGGTAGTTTAGTAGACAGTCAGTGGAGGGAAAGAAATAAAAAGATTTGGAACAACATAAGTGTGAGTAACTGATGATAATTTATTCATCGTAAACTAACCCTTTACAATTTGATGTAATAAAGTTCCCTGGGACAATAGCAAACGATAAGATATTTGACAGAGCTGGATTTTGACTTTTATGTTTGATCAGAAGTACCATTAAAACAGCACAGGCTCATTGGAAAAATGTGCCTCTACTAATTTGTTTGCAAACCTTGAAAAAGTATATACATAGAGTTTACTGAAGATTCCAGCTGAAATTAAATGAACACTAGAGACACTAAATCAACTTTTATAAACAGCTTTAATTTCTGCACGTTTTTTTGAGCAATGTGTTATGAAACTTATCCATATTGACTTTGGTATCACATAGCTAGCTCCATGTCTAGGGCTTTTCTGATGTAGTAATTGTCTCAGTAGCTCACCTAGTACAACCTTGTTCTCGCAATGCGGAGTGATCAGGTATAAGTCCAGTGAAACACAAGACATGATCATGATAAAATAGATCAAAGACTTGTAAAAGCAAGCTAAGAAAATTGGCAGTGGCGTTTTTTCTCTGCTATAGGTTTGGGCTATTATTTTTGCATTATTTTCAAACAACATAGAGCATTGTTTTAACGGAATTCAGCCAAACTGCCAAGATTTGTCCAGCAACGAACATAATAAAACGTTGCCAGAATAAAACTGAACACGCTTTTACCGACACTCACTGGACATTTCCCTTTGAATGTGTTGTGACACATGAAAGAAACAAAATAATATTATGCATGTCGCCACAGGAAATTATGTGGCATAAAAGTGGAAATATTCCTTCACAATTGACAATAAACTTGTCCATTCTGGTACAGAATGTCCACTTTGCTTGATCCAATCAATTCCCAAGGGATTAAATAGTCTCATTTCTTTTACGAATTGAAAGTCCTTTTTATCTGAAAATATATAACGTTATCAAAGTCAAATGGGTTGAGAATGGTTTTTCATGTTGTCTATATTGCTGCTAGTGTTTTATCTGCAATTCATTTCTTCTCAAATAAGTCAAGAGAGTTCCTCTCAGTCTCTTTGTGCAGTTTTTCAGAGAGAAGAAAGTGTCTTTTCTCTATCTCTTAGTTGTTGATCTCTCATCACCTGTCGTTTCAAATTCATGCAGAGAATCAGAGCCAGGAACACGATTCTTATTGTAATGTATTCATTAAGCATCAATTCCCTGTTCAGTCATGCTAATGTGATGATATAAGCCCGTCTCACACACAAATCAGTCCACTCAATGGCAAACAAGGACAATTCTTTTATTTCTTCGCCACTCTCCCTGCCAAATGTTTGATCAAAAGCTGTGTCAGCATGTCTTTTAGATGCACTCCACACATTCTTTGTTAGTACGAATATCATTCGGCATTGCTTAATAATCTCTGCATATTTAAATATGAAAAAGCCACTTTCGTCTGGCAGGCTATGACTAACTGTCATCTTTATTCACAGTAATTTATGATGGCTGACTTTTCATTTTTCTTATCACTAAGGCACGCGAGTACTTTATTAGCTGGTTGTTTGGCCAAGCGGGGACCTCACTGTACTGTTAGGGTCGGGTTAGCGGAGCAAAACTGCACAGTGAATATGCTATAAAGCCAGGGGTTAATGAGCAGCCCAGCGTGTCTGATCTTGGGTCTGTCGAATGGAGTCATCAGTAACTCTGTATCCAAGTACCATAATTCACCCTCTGCTCTTGGTCCTGTGAGGGCGCAGCTCAGCACCCCTAGAGAGCTCATTACCAGAGCTGCTCACATTAGCCCTGTAGTAACCTTCGCCAACCTGGCACAACGTCAGCCCGAATAAGACTTCCAAAATGGCCTCTGGTCCAGCTGACGAATAATGCGGCCCTGTGAGAATGAGAAATGGAAATAAAATACGTCTTCTGTGGCTAGGGAGGAAATGGGACATTTGAGTGTTGTTACACTAGGCACTAACACATACAGAATTTTCCATCTGCCTTTTATCTTGTATGGGCTTTCCACACTTGAAATTGTAATCGGGTTATTGTAGACATACTCTTAACACTGCAGATGCTAAGCTCCTTTTTCATTCCACCTAAGTTGCAAGTGTTATGCATAATTTTAAAGTCACAAAAAAATTTTTTTAATACTTTTTTGATTCAGCAATGATGCATTAAATTGATAATGTGACAGTGAAGACATGTATAATGTCAATATATACTATTAAGCAGCACAACAGTTTTCAACATTGATGATAATGAGAAATGTTATCTGAGCACTATGTGAGAATCCTTTCTGAAGGATCATGTGACGCAGAAGACTGGGGTAATGATGTTGATATTTCAGCTTTGCATCACAGGAATAAATTACATTTTAAAACATAGTTAATTAGGTTATTTTAACCCTTTCGCATGTACAATCACACCGGTGTGATCAGTCTTGGCTTGTCCCTGGAGCATACGATCACATTGGTGTGATTAGAACATTCATTGGTTTATGTGATCAGCTGTTAAATTCAAACATGCTTTTGCGCTTTAGCTGGAGCTGAGCCAGAGACAGACCCACTCAACGCTTCTCATATACAACAGCTATTCATCGCACATTTGTCAACTAACGCAATCATTATAAAGGTGTTTAAACAACAAAACACCACTTTCCCATATGTGACAATCAGAAATATCAGGTATGTCATGCTATAGGTAACACATTGAATATAGGTGAATATTTTTAATGAAAAGGAAAAAGGAAATAAAAGCAGATCATCAGTCATACAGCACTATTGTGACTGCGGTGTTTCATGTGACAAGCAACGATGCGTCACCATGGAAACTATAAAGTGATATGTTCTAAATAATGGTCACCCTGAAAAACCATTTCTGGGGGGTCAGCCAAAATGTTTTTAACTTTCATGTGAAAGGGTTAAATTGTAATGATATTTTGCAATATTTCTGTTTTTACTGTATTTTAAACCAAATAAATGCGTCCTTGTTAAGCACAACATAGAAAAAAATCTGAATTACCCCAAAATTGTAAACGGTAGTGTATATTCTTAAGGGCAAACAGTAGAACAATGTTTTATGCCATAGATAAACTATTGTTTGCTACTGTACCTTTAAGACACATTTCTTTAGAGAGAGTGTAGAGACAGAACATGTAAAACAGAATTACAGTATGACTATTTTTGATTAAAAAACATTTACTAACACATGGGGGGGGTAAATGCTACAAAAGTGTTGAATATATACTTGAATCAGTCTTAAATGCATAGCTAAGAATAGTGTTTTCATATGTGATGGTTGATGTGCATGCATATGTGAAATTATGCTGCTCCAGAGACAGCGCATCTGCATCATGTATATAAATATACAGCGACGGCATTGCATCTATCAGTATGACAGCACTCATATTGCGTAAGCCGCATTATTTAATACAGTGCATGCCAAAAACTCTGTATGTGTGTGATTGACATGAGCAGAGGGCAGGTATGTGGAGTTTGTGCATGCATATTACAGCACATGGGTGTTTCTGACAAGTGAGTCGGCTAAAGTAGAAATGTTTATAGCTAGCTACCTGAGTATCAAGGTGATTTGATCACCCCTGTGAGTAGTGGTTTAGTTACTGCAAATTATGTATGTACTACAAGACTTTGAGCTTGCTATGTTTTAAATAAGTGTTTGAGTTTAGTATGTTTCTGCCCTTATGTGTGATAGATTGCTTATTCTGTGTCTTGTGTTTGTTCAGTGGATGGTGGTTGGAGCGAATGGAGTAAGTGGTCGCCATGTGGAGCCGACTGTACCATGTGGAGAAGTAGAGAATGTACCCAACCTACGCCCGGCACCGGTGGGAAGGATTGCCAGGGCCTGGATCTTCAGTCTCTCAACTGTACCAGCGAGCAATGCCCTCAGAGTGAGTACCACCACCTCTGTTCCTTGATTAATAGATCGATTAACAGACTTCCTTTATTGATCACATTAAATGCGATGTGAAGCCTGGGATGCATCAGTGAGAGTCCATTACCCCCTAGACAATGTGGGAAGAACGAAGAAAGGGCATCTTGCATTAACACATTTGTTTGGAGTTGCAGGCAGGGTTTGTGTGTATCGTTGGGTCGTGTTTTGTTTTTTCAGGAAGGTCACTTTACTAGATCAGAGAATCTCGAGTTGTCCAAGGTCTTGATGCCCCCCTGGGTTTCCGTTCTCTGTTTGTTTTCCAGCTCTGATTCCCTCACACAACCTTTCCCATTCCTGTTGTTCTTCTTTTCTTTTAATGATGTTAAACTTCTCAGTCCTGGAGCCGCCGTTGCCATAGCACCACAGCAGCATCGACATCTGCGTCCTCGGGAGCAGCAGTGGTATTGCTGTTCTTCTGATGGCTGTTTTTGATATCAGATTCTGGTGGCCTTTATCAACTGTTTCCGTGAGAAACGATTGGTTCAAACTAATGCCAGAGGGTAGGTGGTGGAGAAGCCAAAACTTTGTGTGATTTCAGGGTGGTTCTGTTTGACTTTGTTGGTTAGAAGAGCTTCTTGAGCAAAGAGTTGTATGTGCTTCCACAACTCCAGTCTTTGTGCGAAGTGAATACTAGAAAGTAAAATACCAAAAACAAATCCTGACTGAAATATGACTTTAATGGGTTAGTTCATGCAAAAATGAACATTCTGGCATTAATTACTTACCCTGAGGATACTGAGAAAATGACACTGGTGTCAATGAAGGCCTGTCTGAGCCATCGGATTTCAACAAAAATATCTTAATTTGTGTTCCGAAGATGAAGTCCAGAGGTCTTACGGGTGTTGAACAATATTAGGATAAGTAATTAATGAGAGAATTTTATAATTTGTATAGTAGGAATGTGGACAGGCTAATTACAAGCTACAGGCAAAACAAGTGAAAAATGTCAATTTTGGTCAAATTTGAGTTTTTGAAAAAACAAAAAAAAAAGTGTTCATTAATCCCTTGCTTCAAATAGTAGATACACATCTAAAATTATCTATGTTTTCTGAGAGGTGAAACTTCCTAAATATTTCCTTTGTTTTAATAATCCATGAAAAAATGCTGTTCTTCTCTGCTCGCTTATTGATGACCCACGCTTCTGCTCAGCATAAGTTTGGTATCGTTGTAAATGCAGAATTCTAACTTTGTGAATATTCATGATGAGAATTCTCAATGGCTGAACCAATAAAATGTGATATTTTTTTTAAACTCATGCTGATGTAAATAAAATGATAGGATCATATTGATCCTTGTGGTATAGTAGGTCTTAATATATCGGATATCTGTCTCATTAATGTAAATCAAATAATTATGGTATCATGGAGAAAAAAGGTTTTGGCTTGGTGTGTGCCAAGTATTAACAGGGATTTTAAAGGTCCTGTTCTTCGCGTGTTTTCGAAGCTTTGATTATGTTTATAGTGTGCAATATAACATGAGTTCATGTTTCGCGTGTAAAAAAAACACAGTATTTTTCACACAATTTACTTATCTGTACAGCGCTGTTTCCTCTGTCCTAAAAACTGCCTGATGATTTCCTTGTTCTATGAAGTCCCTCCTTCAGAAACACGTAATGAGTTCTTATTGGGCCAGCGCTTCGCGTGTTGTGATTGGACAGCAGTTTAGCGCACTTTGCCCGGAAAGGTCCCGCCTCTTACCATAAAGGGGAGATGCAAGTGCTGAATGCGCGCTCTTCTCCACATGGAGAGCAAAAAGACCACGCCCCCTTTTTTGGGTTCGTGGTCGTCAACAAACAGTTCTAGTGACGTCATTCCTGAAGGAAGTGCAGGGCTGTAGTCCAAAGCGGCCGTTCGCTGTAGGCTTTGAAAAGGAAACTTCTGTTAAATAAAATATCTCGCTTGGCATTGAACTTTGAGCTTTATAATTTTTCAGGTATTATTTATGCTCTAACAGCAACATTACACACTAACTAAAGTTTGAAAGATGGCATCGCAAAGAACGGGAACTTTAAGATATTGTAGCTAGGTGATTTTTTTTTTTTTTAAACCTTCAGAAAACTTTTTTTGCATGATTTTGCGGACTCTATTGACTTCCATCAAAGTATACATCATTTTTAAGGTTTTTATTTTTTTATTTTTTTTATATAGGCTATTTTCTATACTGGGTTTGAGGCTCTCTCTAAAACGCTGGGTTTTGATGGGCGTGCCGCACTGGAGACTTGGAAGTAAACGCCCACGGCTAGGATTGGATAAGATTTGCATATTTAATGAGCTTCAGCTCCCCTGTCAGTTCCGTTCACATGAGGGAGGGATTGTTTTGAAAGCGGCAACCGGAATGATTCTCTCGATAACAGGGCTCGTAAACGTCTTTATCAAACAAACACAATGATTTATTTCTCATCCACGAGCACGCACGCCTAGATTAAGAAATTAATATTATTTTACTGTTTAATATTTACAGGTGTGCCGACGGGCTTATGTTTTGGTAACCTGTCTGGATAACACATTGCCCCGGGACTACTATAACATAAAAATAAAAAATAAAAAAAATGAAGTATCACACATTCCTAATATATAAGAATCTGAAGGAAGCTTATGCAGCGACTGTGCTCTTCCACAACCAACCAGGAATAGCTCAGTATCTTCGCCATGTTTATTGCTGCTGGCTAGTATGTTAGACGTGCTTTTTATTCTGTAGAGGCGGTGTTTCGTCACTCAGTGATGTCAAGATGCAAACACGACCGTTTTCTGGGCCTGGTGTCTATAAAAGCTTTTCTTTGACTAACAACAACAGTTTTCAGCTCTGATACCTACAGGATATTCTTATATTACAATGACCTTTCATATATCTAAAGCTCAAGGGAAAGTTGATTTCTCAATTCATCACCCCTTTAAAAAAAAACTTACTGACATCAAACTGTTGAATGGTATATGTTGTACATATTAAAACAAATTGTTACAAATTTGAAGTAATGATTATATAATGTAGTGAGGTAATGTTCTCTAGTGTGGCTCAGAGTGCTATTTAAACAGTTTAAACAAATACCTTCTTGTTCTTTCCTAAGATATTTAAAGGAATCCTGTAAATTATACTTTTGAATTTAATTAATTCTTTGAACAAAATGACTTTCCATTTAAGAGTGTAACTCTTACTTAAGCTCAATCGATTATGAACATGAATAATGTTAAAGGGTTACTTCAGCGATTAGCTTATGGCTTTGTATCAGTAGAAACCCTGGAGTACATTCAAATGATTGTCCCCCTGAGACAAGAGATTAATGCATATTATTTCTGGAAAAATTCCTCCTGTGATGCAAATTGACGATATTTGCATCATATGAGGAATGTTTGACCAAAAGCTAAAGACTACAGCCAGCAGAGGGAGCCATTTCCGCATGTTTTGAACCTGCGCATGTGGGATGGAGATCACACTCAGGGCACAGCTCGCTGTTACAGGCACTCATTTAAACGGAGCTATGGTGAGCAATGTAAGTCTTTTAACTTCCCAAATGAATTTCCATGAAAGTTAAGCTTGCAAAGGGATGAACTGAAACACGCCAGACTGAACTCGCGTTGTAAATGTAACTTATGCCGCGAGTGTAGTCGCGATTACCTCAGCTCTCATCACGAGAGCTCATCAGCTCATTTATCTCACTCCTGCAGTTAGTGCTCAGTGCTGTGACACTCGCGTGGTGACTTACTCATTATATTGAACAGACACGTTTAGTTTTTAATTGTAGTGTCTTCTCCAACTCAGTCACAGTAATCAAGTTGGTGGCGTTGGGAATGGCCTCACAGGGCAGCGAAGCATTCTGGGAATTGTAGTCTTTCATCCCCATGAGACAAAAATACATTTTCTGTCTTTTCTCAGTCTAGAAGGCACCAAATTCAAAAATAATTTCACATTTCTACTACATTAAATACAGATTCATCTTCCCAGCGCTGAAGTACCCCTTTAAGTAACTTGACTTACTTACTGACTTGTATGTTTTGTTCATGTCACAGTTGAATTATTCACCCTGTCTGTCATCCTCTTTGTGTGATATTGGCTGTGAAGAACTGCATTTTAAAGATCTCCTATAGGGAAAGCAGAACAACAGAAAGGAGCTGTGCTTTTAATGTCTCACCCTGTAATTTACTCACTGGTTATCATGAAACGTGGTGAGCCGAGCACTTGTTCTTTATTAACAGTTAATTTGGAGCTGTTTCACTCCCAGCAGAAATCAGTAACTCGACTCGTCTTCACACGTGATGCCGTTTGATCTCGCTACGGCCACGACTGTGGCTGACGCGGATCATCGACAGAGATAAAGGGAGGCAGAATATCAGCAAACACGCATTAGTATGTGCAGAAGTCGAGGTCAAGTAAAGAGTTTTGTATTCCCCATGCTGTGAGTCGATAAACTTCTAGAATTGTTTGCTTTTCTACTAAGGACCACATTGAGGCATGTCCAATCATAGCATCATATCAAACCACTCCAGCATATTTTGCAGCGTTGAGATTTTACGTGCAAAAATTGCCAAACGCAACCGGCTACAACAAAAATATGAATGTACTGAATATTGCAACCTTCCAGCCAAATCCAAGGCCTAGTTATTATCATTAGATGTTTACGTCTCTCTGTTTTGGGAGGTTGCGCTGCAGTCAGGATGTTATTAATTGGCCCATATTGCTCAAATTAAAAGCACAGAAGCTGGTAAGATGGCAGCCATGGGGAAATTTAGTCAGTTGGGGGTCCGGCCAAGCAGATGGGCTTGTATCCGCATCCTCTCGGATCAAAGTGTTGGGATTGGCATCTAAATTCTGGTGTGCTGTGAGTGTCCTGTTAACATAGTTACCTTCCAGGACACTGTCGCGTCAGGGTCAAAGTGGGGTGGGACAGCCCCAGCCAGTCGAGTCTTTTCCCTCGTTCTTTAGGGTTTTGCACATTTTATATTTTAGTCGGAGCCCTCCCACATGTCTTTTACACACGTGCTAGCTCAAACTCTTAAGCCCACATTTACAGTTCCACTGAATAGGCAAAAATCCCTAAAACTTGGAATGCAGGCCATAGAAAAAATTGTGTCCCAATCTGTTCTCAGCAGATGTCTCTCGCCAGACAATAGTCCTGTTTTATACTGTAATGAGCAGAAAATCCTGCCTCCTTTGGCTACTCTGCTGCACAGGAAATATGTTTTTTTCTTCTACTTCTTCGGAGGGTTTAATTAGTTGTTAGAGGAAACTCATTGAAATAAAAGTAGCATTTAGTGTCCTCATAATTCAAGAGGAGATTAGCCCTAGAGCACCTGCTATGGGTTAAATGCAAGTTGAAAAGCACATAAATCCAAAGCAGCTGTGTGAAATGAAGAGCATCGGAATGACTGTTTACTCTGTGCAGTGGATGTGGTCGGGGACAGTTGAAACACTGTTGAGGTTCCATCATGCATGTGAAATGAGCAGAAATACTTTTTTGTGAAGTAGGACACATTTCTAAATAAACTTTCTTTTTCCTTTTTTTTATCCTAAAATGACATTCACCTCCAATTCTATGTTGGATGGAATTAGCTTTCCAAATATTTATTGAGTTCTCATTGTTATTGTAATAATTATTTCATGTATTGATTTGGATGGAATTTCCAAAAATGAATCAAGAAATGTAGCTTTTGGCAAAACATTTGTGTCAAGGAAATTATTCATGCTGGCTGTATCTGTTGCAGCTCAGTTTTAATTATGAATCTCATAGGTCTCCATAAATATAATTCACTTCTGACCATTGCACCAAAGCCTCCTGTGATGTTTCTGGAATAAATATGTTCTGACTATATGCATAAAGCACTTTACAATGACTTTATAAACATATTTCTTTAACTGTATTTTTATTTGTTATATTTCTTAAATAATAATATATATTCTATTTTTATATTTTATATATTTCATATTTAAATTGTATGATACATTTTTACCATACCATATGTATTCAGTTACAGCAACACTGACTTGCTAAATATAAAATAGTCATATCATAATTTTTACAAGTCATTTTTACATCACTGTAAAAAATTATTAAGAAAAAAAGTGGCCTGGTTGCCTTACAGTTCATTTAGTTACCTGGTTGCCTTGAGTTCACTGAAATTAAAAATTTGAGTTAATACAATGAACATTTATGAGAATCGACAACCTTTATTCAAATATTAAAATATTTGTTTAATCATATTGCGTGATTGTGTGTGTTTTATTTGCGATGACGCAGTGAAACATGCCAAATTGTGCTATTTTCATGGTTTATCAAATGATTTATGTGGTTTAGTTACAATAATATTGTGAGTTTCAATTTATTAAACCAATTAAATAAAATAAAAAAAATTATTTAAATAAACTCAATTTTAAGGCAACCAGGTTACTTACTTTTTTAAGTTAAACCAACAAAACATTTTTACAGTGTACCAATGCTTACCAATACAAGTAACTATTTGTCTATTTTGACGGTTCTACAGACTTGCATTGAGCTTACAGCTGCTTGGCTGAATATTGTTCGAGGATATAAAGGTGTTGATCCAAAATCACAGTCACCAGACAGTATTGTATTGCAGGTGTCTATTGTTTGATTTTCACAAATCAGCGGATAACTACAGTGTGAAGGCTGCATAACGCCTCATAACCTTCATTCATCTAGTCAGGATAATTAACCGTTTGGCGCATCGCCACCTGGTGAAATTACATCCAGGTGTTTCTTGGTAAAAAGTGATGATGGGAAGGAAAAGTCATGTTGCTGAATTAATGCAGCCCACACTGATAATCAGGCTAATTTGTGGAATAGAGTAAATGAAGAAATTTAAAAGCACCTTGTTTTTAGCCATTTAGCATTAATGGAAATAACGGTTTAACCTTTAAACACAAATTTTCTCTGTCTTTCATACTAAGAGACTAATTCAGTTATACCTACTGTAAGGATGCTTATTGATTTCCTTGTAATATAACTTGATAAGATACAAAACATTGCATTTTAGACTTTTTGATTGCCTTAAAGTTAATCAAAAAATGAAAATCCTGTCACCATTATACTCGCCATCATGTCATCACAAATCCGTAAGACTTTCGTTCATCTTTGGAACACAATTGAAGATATTAATGAAATTTGCGAGATTTCTATCCCTCTGTTGAAAGTCTATTAAAACACAACTCTGATGTCTCAAAACGTACATTAAGAGATAGTAAAACAAATCCATTTTAATCTCGAGGTTTAATCCAACACTTCTGTAAAGACATGATCACGTTAAATGATGAACTTTAATTAAAGCTTTTATTCACATATAATGGTGAGTAAATAATTACAGTATTTTTATTTAAGACATCCACATTATACTAATCCCCTCTTAAATCACCACAAATGACTATGCCGTTAGAGGTTTCCACCTTTCAGTAATACAATAAATGTCTCCTGATAACATATGCTACTGTTATATCAATAAAGGCACTGTTTACATCTGCTGTTAAGATGCGTTTTGTCTATTTAATTGCATGTGGATGATTCCAACGGGGTGTAAAATATTTTGTCCACTTTTGATGACTTCCATCGGTCATCGAAAATGCATTTGACCGGATTGCTTTGTAAACGCTCATGTGGTCGAATCTGTTCAAACAGCCACAAAAGACAGGCTTCTCTCAGCCTGAAGGGTGAAGAACCAAATTTGGTATAAGGCGCAAAACATACCAAGCAAAGTGTTCTCTCTATGATTTCCACGTTTAGCTGCTGCTCTCCATGTGTTTTCCCGTCATCTTCGGTCGCGTTCAGATGTAAACTGCACAAGCTTATTCCATCCATTAGATCAAAATATTTGAAACAGCCCATATTTACCCACCCATAAACCCTCTACTGGTAGAAATCAGTACAGAAGAGGTTGAATGTCGGCAAAAGAGACGGATTAAAACACCAGCTGTAAACTGGAATTTGTCTACTTGTGATAACCAATCAACCAAAACACATCTTAATACCAGGTGTAAATAGGGCCAAATACCTAGCGTGAATTTCAACTCTGAATCTTTCTGACAGAATCGCTACTGTCTCCTAAAATGTCAACCTGTTTCTGTCAGCCGTGATAGGAAAATTGCAGGTTGTATGCTGTATCCCACCATGAGAGGAGGGGAGGCACTCTGAAATGTACCCAGAGGCGGAGTTTGGTCCCCTCAGGTCAGGCTTGATGCCCCGCTGTTAGACAGCACAAGATGTTCAGAGCCCGCTCTGTTACATCTCCAGAAACCTGTGTTTCGACACACCTTACATCAGCCTCAGGAACAGCAGGAACATCACTCGCTCTGTTTTGTGTTGATTACAGCAAAAAGGGAGCAAGGATGTGGGAATCTGATGCCGAAAGCAGATCGGCTGCCTCTCTCTCCACCGTCTTAAAAGCAGAGCAGAGACGAGGTGCTGTGGAGGCAGAATACTGCCGTGTGGAATCTGACAGTATCCATCCAATTATAAAAGCTGATTAACTGTGTCAATTAAAGTGTGATGGATGTCTGTTCATTTATTGAGCAGGGCAAAGAAAACAGAAGCCCGGTCTATAGGCAACTTCAGTGATGGGCTCCTCAAAACATCTGTTAGACATGATAAAAGGTTGGAATAGGGAGGCTCTGATAAGTCCAAGGAGGATAGGTGTAAAAAGGGGGGAAAGGAAGGAAGAGAAACATCTTGTTGTAGCCATCGCCAGTTAGTAGCACATTAAGTATATAATATAATATAATATAATATAATATAATATAATACTTTGTCTGCATATTGATTTAAATGTAACAGTATCTTTGCATTATTATCAGTAAAGGCTTTCTACCTCTAAAAATTGAACATTATAAAAATATTGTAACTAAAAACACAGCTTGTGTAACTTTTGTTATATTAAGTGATATCAAATTAATTTACACATTATTGACTTATTTTTAGCATGGGTTTCATTGAGTACTACAGCTTAATGTGTTGGATCATTCAGATTTCTGCATTTATTTTATGAATATATATATATATATATATATATATATTAGGGCCGGGACTTTAACGTGTTAATTAAGATTAATTAATTACGGGACTTTAAAATTTAATAACATAGTTTTAACCACACTTGTTTTTGCACCGCGGAACGTTTTTCAATGAATGTGTTTCTACGGACCGATTATACTGGAACACCAACTAGCGCTCACCTCACGAGTCACGACAACAACAAACCATAGAAGCTGATGAGACCGCTTTGTTTGGCCCCGTGGATGGGAAATTTAGTTTTAAAAAACGAAAGGATGGAAGTGTCGACAAGAGCATGGTTGTGTGCAACAAGGAATTTGCGTATCACCGCAGCACATCGAGCCTGAAATATCACAAATATGCTTTTGCTACACTTAAAGCTACACTGTGTGATATTTTCCCCCATCTAGTGCTGAGAAGGTATATATGACCATCCAGTGAATATTAGTTTCTGTTCCTCTCAGTCATGATTTTGTTTTAAATCCTGCGGTGACCGATTTAGTCCAAGATTAACATGGCAATCCCCCTCTTCACATTCGACACGGTGCCATCGAGTGTTAAAACGCGAAAGGCGAAGCTTGAATTTACGGGTAGGTCCCTCTTTGGCTAATGCACTTTCAAGATGGAGGAGCAACATGGCGACCGGCATTCGAACCCCTCACCCGTATGTATTTTCGATGGCATATTATAAACTTACGAGAATACTTTATTACTTGAAAGAAGTAAATATACATTAATGAGCACATATATGTTTGAAAGAACTATGTGTTTTTAACCAAGAATAAACTAAAAAAGTTACACAGTGTAGCTTTAATGGCAAACATTGCACTGGTCTGCTGGACTGAAATAAATAAACAATATTTTGTTGATTAAGCTTATGTATTCAGTCATTATTCAATGGTATACTAAAAATCCATGTGCAAAATTACAAAATTACTGTTCTCAGGTCAAATATTTATATGCAATTAAAATGCGATTAATTTCGATTTATTAATTAATTACAAAGCCTCTTATTAATTAGATTTTTTTTTAATCGAGTCCCAGCCCTAATATATATTATATAATATATATATACAAGAGTAGATCACTCCAGTCTGTAAAGTCTCCTCAAGCACATCCCAAAAACTTTCAATGAGTTTAAGATCTGGATAAATTCTATTGCATATTTCTCTTGATTCTTTATTCATATTTTAATTGTATTTATTATTATGTTCCCCATTATTGATACTTGTCTTGTATGGTTCAAGGAAGGTGTTTTTTTTTTTTCTCATAAACTTGCAGTTGATGTGTAGGGAAAAAATATGAAAAAAACAAACAAAAAATGGCTATATATATATATGCATTTCATGATTCAGTAGAAGGGTTTTACAGATTTACAGAAACTTCAGTCTGTTAATCTTCTTTTTGTCATGCTATTTTCAGCACCTGGAACACATGCCCACACACCCCCAAAAGCCCCCATCATCTCTTGGTGCAACAACTTTCAGTTTATGATATCATAAGTCCTTTTAAACCATGACAAAGTCACTTCCCGCAGACATACTTAATGCATCGTCGATACCGAGGCGCAGGAGCGATTCCTGTTTGCATGCGCTCAGTCATTCACGATTGACCAGCTGTCATAAAACAAGCCCTGATGAAATGCCACTTCCTGCAGCTCGGCCACCCTCCTGCTTGCACGGTATCATGTCGTATTGACAGAGTCATCAGTCAGGAGCGCTCACACAAAACATGTCAAGACATGTTGCAGATGACTCCTGAGCTGCATTAGCCATACTCTGAAGTCACGTCGGAAAAATTGAGCTATTTGTATGAAACGAACCGGACCAGGCACCTGTAGTCCTGAGAAGTGTAGATTGTCTTAAGTATCATTTCCGCTGATAGCAACGAGGGTGTTTATTGCGACTCTGGTGATTAAGAGTGTGATGAACAATTAGAAGACCGCTTAATTAGAGTGACGCAGGCTGGCATAATGGTAATTGACAGCCCTGTTTTAATTGTCTGTGTGATTTTGGGCTCGGGGATGATTCTAATTGAATCATTTCCTTTGACAATCTCACTCTAGTTTAGTCCAAACAAACCAAGCAAAGAGTGTGAGAATGTGAGTGTGATTGTGATGATTGAGCCAAAGAGAGTGAAACTTCCTGTGCATTTTTTCGCACTAATGAAGGGCTAAAAATAATAATACTAAAAATCAACAACCAAGAACTTTGTTGCCTCCATTAAAATTAAACGAAACAAGGTTGTGAGCAAAACAAGCAAAAAAAAAGCAACAAAAAATATTTAAAAAAAGCAACAAAAAGTAAAAAAAAAAAAAAAAACTAAGACAAAGATAAGATTTTATTTGAAATAATATAATCTTCTGTAACATTATTAATGTTTTTACTGTCGTTTATGATAAATTGTATGCATCCTTGCAGAATAAAAGTGTTAATTTCTTTAATTTCTAGTGTGTTTCATAATGCAAACGCTTTCTATGTCAGATAAATGCTATAAAAATCTTTATACAGGGTTGAATATTATACTTTATTTGTAGTATTAGATGCAATATTTACTTTTATGAAGCACTTTCCCCCTCATCCCCAGAAGGAGGTTATGTCAGATGCAGAATAGTTTATCAGCAGTTTCTTCATTTTAGACTGTTAAAAACATGCACCTTTATTCTTAAATCGCCCTTCTTTTGACCCCCACTTGTGTACAGGAGTGGACTATAATGTGGGACAGCGCATAATGCTCAGTGATATGTCCCATATGCACAGCTTTGACTCTACCCCAGAGTTCAGGAGCATTGGATGAGCGTTTCCTTGTAGCCTTTAGCTGTCAGTCCATGGAGCGTCTAAATAGGCTTGAATACGCCTCTGCAGTCTCTCTTCACTGTGCAGCCACCGGGTCTCTCCCAGCAGTGAGCGCAGACATCTCTGCCACCCAAAAATCAGTACGCCACAGAGACAACCTAGACAAATCCCATTACCCACCGACACAATTGATTAGAATAATTTTGGATGTGATTGTCTCTGGGTACTCAGCCATAAAGCTGCAGGCCACAATGAGAGAGGGCACATGAAATTATGTGGATTCATAAGAATATCTGCTTTGTGTCAGAAACACACACACACACACACACACACACACACTCTGCCTCTCTCGCTCTGCCTCTCACTCTCTTGCTCTCTCTGCCCCTCTCTCTCTCTTTCTCTCTCTTTCTCTCTTTGGAAGGAAGTGTCTTTCAAAATCATGGCCATAAATTCAGCATCTTGAAGAATGCTGATGTAGCAGGCTGCCAGCAAACACTCCCATCTTTCCAACTGCAGAACAACCCACTGAAGCACAGATATGATTACCTTTTTAAGGAGGCGGCAATGGGGAATCTGCACAACTACTGAAATGTTTTCCCAGCAATTAATTCCCTTGCGCAAAATGCAAGCCAGGTTTAGGTAATTCTGTTTACTAATAATTTTACGCTGAAAAAAACACTGGCATCTGGCTAAATTTGGTTAACGTCAGATTACAAAGTAATACACTGGAAGAACAGGTATTCCATTCTAAAATTGACATTGATTTTTCATTTTAAGTATTTTTTAACCAGCTAATCAGGTGGGAGTGGAGTACTTACTTGTAAGCATTACACAGTGTACAGTGCTATTTTGTATGTTTTTTTTTTTTTTCTAAACATCTATGCAGGTTTCTCTTTTGTTTACTACACTTTTGCCAATTGAAGTAGGCAATGCAGATGTTTCACACATAAATACAATTGTGCACAGTATACATATTGCATAATTTTTTTTAAATAAATAAAAATAGTTATTCAGCAAGGAAATTTTTGTAAGAAACTAAAGAATACTGTGTTTAACATTGATCAGAAATGTTTCTTGAGCAACAAATCTGCATATTACACACTGAGAATTTTTTATTTCTTCAAAATTGTATCTTTAGGGGTACAATAGTTTGTCACTGGGGCAAAACCCTTAACCGTGGATATATTTTTATAACAAAAAAAAAAATGCTTTCTATACATACATATACATGCACTAGTTTTTGTATAGAATTTAGGTACAAATGGCTTGTTTACATTTTAAGTGTTTTAATGACAAAAATGCAATAGCCCACCCATTGGTATCACTATGGTATGTGGTACGAGCAAAACAAAAAAAAGCAACAAAAAATATATATATATAAAAAAAAAAAAAAGCAATAAAAACTAAAAAAAAAAAAAAAAATTGACTGCGGAGACAAAGATAAGATTCTATTTGAAATAATATAATCTTCTGTAACATTATTAATGTTTTTACTGTCGTTAATGATAAATTGTATGCATCCTTGCAGAATAAAAGTGTTAATTTCTTTAATTTCTAGTGTGTAATAATGCAAACGCTTTCTATGTCAGATAAATGCTATAAAAATCTTTATACAGGGTTTTATGTTATACTTTATTTGTAGTATTAGATGCAATATTTACTTTATGAAGCACTTTCCCCCTCATCCCCAGAAGGAGGTTATGTCAGATGCAGAATAGTTTATCAGCAGTTTCTCAGCCCACTAAGATGGTTTGTACCCAGGTCCCAAAATGTGGTGCTACGCCGCTGTTAACTAATATATGTACTGATATCATAAATGTAAACTTTTGTGCCATCTACACCCTACAACGTGGTTCAAGTAAAATGAGTCGTCAAAACATTATTTGCAGCTTCTAATATCAGCCTAATCAGCTCTTTGTTGACTAATAAATAAATGTGAATACTGACAACATTTGATGTGACCATTAGTGACATGGGTGTCTCTTTCTGTCTCTGTGCAGCGGCGTCAGGTGCTGAGGACGTGGCCCTGTACGTGGGGATCGTGGTGGTGGCTCTCTGTCTGACTTTGCTGCTGATCATACTGGTGCTGGTGTACCGCAGGAAGAAGGAAGGTCTGGATGCAGATGTGGCTGACTCCTCCATCCTCACCACTGGCTTTCAGCCCATGGGCATCAAGCCCACCAAGCCAGGTGTGTGGGCACCACGCAGGGCAGCCCGCAGCAGTAGGCTATTGTTTCTCTACACTATCCACTCCTCGTCACGGTGTTTCACGCTCATCCTTTCATCCCAGTGCCCGTGTACCACCTGTGGCCGTAGAGGCCCACAGTCTCGCAAATGTGTCCGTGTGTGTTGCGTCGTTTGCATTAAACCGAAGTAGCCATAGTTTTGTGTGTCATCTTCATGGTTCCAAACGATTGTGATTTTGGTTTTACTTGGATCATCTTTGAAGCTGCGTGTGAGAGGAGACCTTCACTCATCCGCCTGCGACCGTGGGAAGTGATTTGGTAATAGTAGCATTAAGCTGATTTCCATTGATCCTCCCACGAAACAAATCTGCCTACTGCTGTGCACTTTTATTTTTACACATGTAAAGTGTTTAATGTGGAGAAACATGAGAACGGCTCTGATATCGTGAAATACGGAGTTGGATTTTTGGGATTTGAACCTGAATGAAACCACACAGTAAGCTTTCTCTAAAGTGTAAAAAATTTAAACCGTGACTGCCAGGCTTTCTTTAACCGGTGTATGGAATTGATTGTGGCTGCTAAAGAGGAGGAGAAGGCATTGATTTATTTACGAGTGAGTCTCTCTCAGCGCGAGGGCCCGGCTACATCCATGGATTTGTGCGTTTGCACTGAATTTCAATTTGTGCTGTGTGCTTTTAACCAGCGTGAACTTTCGAAGTGTTTTTCACTCCTTTGTCTCTCTTTGTTTCTACAGAAAACTCTCATTTGCTCACCATCCAGCCTGATTTGACCACCACAACCACTAGCTATCAGGGAACTCTGCGTTCTCGACACGAAGTCACCGGGAAGTTCTCCATGAGCAACGGCCCCCTCCTGGAGCCCCTTCCCAACGGCTCCCACACGCTGCACAACGGCAAACTGCCAAGCGACCCCAATGACTTCATGAACCGTCTTTCTTCTCAGACGTATTTCAAAACGCTACCGAGAGACAACGTCAACACATCCTACGGCACTTTCAATTTCCTGGGTGGCCGCCTGACCCTCCCCAACACCGGTAAGATTATATGACTGAAACAGTACAATATTTTTTGGTGTGTTTAGTCAGGAGTGTTGTGAATGAACTCTGGTGCTTTGTTAACTGCAATGTTATAATACCGACATGGCCCAAAATGGAAGGGTGAAGTGATCCAATTACACGGTAATCCAAGCAGTTTTATGTAAATCGGGGCACGAGCGAATGAGAAAATCTTCTAAAGACGTTTTTCAAGGAACAACGCAGAGCGGGCAAAGAAGTGCTTCCATTTATACACTAATGATTGTGTTTTGACAATGACAACCGTTTTCTTTTTTCATCGGAAATAGCTGTAATTGGGGAATGTCTTGTTTTATTTGCCTTTTTCGTTTTTAAAGGATACCTCACTGCATCTTCTGCGAGCCAAGCCATTGGCTTAGTTGTCAGCTGTGGCACTGTAAGCTGATATGCAGCGTGCACATTCATAGTGCCTGCAACTCTATCCACTCCAAGGACACCACCAGAGTATATTCAAACCAATTAGTCTCCTTAATCACAGACAGAGGGTTCATCAGGCTGTCACATTATGAATCACTCGCGGTCAAAGAGACAGCTCACGAGGCAGTGGAAATGAAATAACCAGGGCTCCCTTGGCTAAAAACATTGTCCTTCAAAATATAATGCCAGACTTTAGATACCTGTTACCCACTGCTGTTTTGAGAATGAAGGCAGCATAATTTCATCGCCTATATCAGTGGTCACCAAACTGTTTCTCTTATTAAGTAATTACACACATAACATAGCTGCAGTGAGCAGCTTATTTTTTAAAATTTTATTAACTATTAAGGGATATGCATTTCAATTACCCAAATTATGAGGAATAATAAAAAAAATACAAATAAAAAAAAAGTTCAGACACAATAGTATTCTTTTTGGATGCAGAAGGATTTATTATTGTATAATATAACATTAATATTATATATATAATATATATATATAGACACACACGCACACACAATAAATTGCATTAAAAATGTTTAAAAAAAATGTATTCAGACAATTGTAATCTGTTCAGATGTAGAAGAATTTAATATTGTATTTCATATTTTAGTCTTTTTTTCATGTTTGTCTATTTCCAGTTGATTTTATTTAATTTGTTTATTTGTTTAGTTCATTTTTATTTGTTTGTTTATTTTGGGAAACAAGCTTGAATTTAATTATATTTCAATCATTAAAAAAATTACCAGACAAATGCAGACTTTTGTCTATTTGATACTTTAGGGTTTTCTTAATTTAAAAATGTTATTTTGCTGCCAATGGGAAAGTTAATGATACATTTTCTGAAAGTTCACATTATGCATTTCATTTAATAGACATAACCTTGTTTTAGGCACTTCCTGTCTCTGTCCTCATCTCCAGGACAGAAAGTAAAAGCGTTTTTGACGGTTTAGCTGGTAGATGACATCTTTGACCTCGACTGTGGATTTGTAAGGTTTTAAATGCATTTACTTTTGTCACATAAAGGCTCACTGTGAGCTGTGACAAAGGCAGTGTTCAGATTGAACAAATGAGCCTACTTTGTCTCTTTTGTTCCTATTTACATTAGGAATCAGCCTGCTCATCCCGCCAGAGGCCATTCCCAGAGGGAAGATTTATGAGATTTATCTCACCATTCAGAAGAAGGAAGACATGAGGTAGGTCCCTGGAACCAATCTGAGGATCTGCCTCACAAAGAAAGAATGCACAGTTTGAATCAGATTTTAAAAAGGCCCGGCACAGAGCGTCAAACATAATTGAAGTCAATCTCCACATGCCTGTGTGTCTGTGTGTGTGTCTGTGTGTGTGTGTGTCTGTGTCTGTGTGTGTGTCTGTGTCTGTGCCTGTGCGTGTGTGTGTTTGAGCGAGCCATTTGCTCAGATTTATGACTAATACTAGCTTGAGATATCAAACGCTTATGTGTACGTGTTGTGTCTGTTATATGCAAATGAGCCATAGGCTGCAGCGAGGGAAATGTTCTCCTGTTTTAGATTTTCCTGTCGGAGTGAAGCACCAGGTAGCGGTCTGGCTATTTTTTGCCCATGCTTTCATGCGGTGTTCACGACCAGCTCCCTACTGGGCTTGAATGCAGAGTGTGAAAAGTCAGATCAGAGGACCAGAGCCCTGATTAATAGTGGAGACTCGTCTTGTAAAAGGGGCTGCTCTGTGCTTGACATTGGCAATCCATCCAGAACCCTTTGGTTGAATCCTGACCATGTTCTCCCCTTCTGCCTCCCTCTAGATTGCCCCTGGCTGGGTGTCAGACGTTGCTGAGCCCCGTGGTGAGCTGCGGACCGCCCGGTGTGGTGCTCACCCGGCCGGTCATCCTCAGTATGGACCATTGCTCTGATGCGTGCCTGGAGAACTGGGCCATCCGTCTCAAGAAGCAGTCATATGAGGGAACCTGGGAGGTCAGTGTTCGTTTGTGTGCGTTTTTATTTAGCTTAGCGGGCCTGTTCTTCGTACGTCGCAAACTCAGTTAGCTAGGTTTGATTGTTGACAGTTTAGCATGATCTCGGATTGTTTGGTTCTTCAACGCTCATCTTGGACTTGATGTCATAGCAACAGGTCCGTTAGCTTAAACCTGATTGGGAGCAGGCTTATTTCATGCGAACAGGATTAGATTGCATCTTGAGGTGATACTTTAAATCTGTCTCAGCCACTGCTACTTTACTCCAAGAGTTCCTTACTGAACCAGGGGCAATAATAATTTTAAATAATAATCCTAATATAGTTTATTTGAAAATAATATATAATATAATGTTGTGTAAAAGGTACGTATAATAATTACACACATAACATTGCTATCATAGACACAGTCACTTGCTGGAGAGATTTATTTGTGATGGAATAATTACTTTATTGTTGTATTGGAGGTTTGCACATTGTCTGCGTCGTGCACACTGATCTATGTTCAGTGGTCGGCGTTAATTTGAGTGATGACGGATAGAGTGGCTTGATGCAGCGCTAGAGATAATTTGATCTTGACTGTTAAGAAACTTTAATAGTGTCACGTAAACAAATCTGCTTCAAATTGAATTCAAATTTGAATTACAATGTTGATATAAAAATGTAAAGGGTGTACAAACACTATAAAATTGTGACTATAAATAATTAGGAATCATGTTCATCAAAACAGTGCAGATTTAATTTAACTTAACTTTTATGTTGGTTTGGTCGTTTTCTTTATAAAGGTCCAGAAATTCGTGTTTTTTGCTTTTCGTGGATTTTTAATTATATGATGTCATTGTCATTACGTTGTCTTGACACCAGCCAATCGCTGCATTGCTGATCGTGGTTTTGAGTATCAAAGAATGTGCAGTAAAGATATATTAATCCAGATATTTTGATTAAATCCACAAATTCGTTTGAAGAACCAAATTAGCCAGAGATCTGTTATCAGGTTTAGAAGATCTGGGATCTGTCAAATCATCTCGGATGTATTAAGCGAGGTACGAAGAACGGACCCCTGGGCTGATAACTGAAGGAATGCAGGTTTGAACCAAGCCTGCAGCACCCCTCTCAGAAACTGAAGCCTCCACGTCTCGATCGTTTTCTAATGGATGCGAGGCAAACTAAACAATAAAATTATACTTCAAATATTATTCCCAAATTTCCCAAAATTAATTTCAAGTGTTCGTTTTTTTTAAATAAGTTTAGTTTTAGTTAGTTATTTGATGTTATAAAAGCAGGGGTGTGACGTCATGATTGACAGCTGAGACTGACGACTTCTCTGAGTGAAGTTGTCACTGAGGCACTAAAAGACTTTTTTCAGGATTTTTGGGAGCAGATTGGAGCTTTAGCTTTAATTTCTACATTTCCATAACTGTTTATTTCACACCAACATAATTAATTGTCAGAGGTAGAAAGTAACGAATTACATTTACTCGCGTTACTGTAATTCAGTAGTTTTTCTGTGTACTTCTACTTTTTTAAGTAGTTTGAAAAATCTGTAATTTTACTTTTACTTAAGGACATTTTGATTAAAGTATTGTACTTCGCTACATTTTAAACCACATCTGTTACTGAGTAAAAATAAATCATTAATGCAAAGAGGGAAGGAAAAAAAACGCGATCCGGAAATGACTAATATTGAATAGAGGGCGCGGGACGCGGGAGAGAACATGCGCGCAAATATCAGATGGAGACGAACAAGACAGATGTCAGTGACGCAGACCCAGGTGAAAGCAAAACGCCGTCGTGAACTCCTGGCTAGTATGGAAATACTTTGGATATAGAAAAAAATAATGTGGTGTTGTCCTGGAGGATATCAAATTTGCACAAAATGTGGATGCAAATGAAGAAACACATAGAACATGTTCGGGCACACATCCCTCTGTGCAAATAAAGGTATGTTTATAACTTAGGCCGATTGATTTCTGTGACGCAGAGGGAATCCCGGAATCCAGTCATGATCCTTAACTTTACATTATAACGTAGATTTGGCGTGATACACGCAAACTGGTGGATGAACGAAAAACTCGAATGTAGAGCTGTAGGCCTTAGAAATAAATCAAATCGCGACATGGTCAGTGAACATTAAAGCACAAAACATTGCTATATGAATATATGATCTACTTGTTCTCTCTCTGTGAATGAGCTGCTCCGTCTACTGCATATGGACTATTATTCTTTAAAAAAAAACACGAATTAATGATAAAAATAAGTTGTTAATCTAATTCATAATAATTTATTGAATTTAGTTTATTAGACATGTTTTATTGAAATTTTGATAAACAAAATAAACAAATGGTTTTAAGTTTGTTATAATAAAGCATTTGTTCAACCAAATAAAAAAAAGACTAATCTTCTTCGTTCATTTAACATCATTTTAACAAGTGATAATAACCATCATGATTAATAGGTACAGTAAATGTTTAATTGATGTTTTCTGAGATAGTTGTCATATCGTGAAAATCTCATCCTATCACACAACCCTACAGGGGAGAGTCCCCCACCCCCACTGTTAAAAAAGTAACTAAGTAACTTTTACTCTGAGTACATTTTAAATGAGCTACTTTTACTTGAGTAAATTTTTAGACCAGTAATTTTACTTGTACTTAAGTAAAATTTCATTGAAGTAACAGTACTTTTACTTGAGTAGAATATTTTGCTACTCTTTCCACCTCTGTTAATTGTTCTGCATCTGTGAGAGTGTGAACGGGCTTTTGATATCGTGGCTGTACTTCCTGGTCTTTACTGCGCAACTCCGGTCCCGAAATCACTACTCTGCAGAATCCAGTCCCAAGATGTCAGCGCCATGCGGAGCAACTCTAAGCTTCAACTCTGGTTCGCGTCGTCCATATTTTTTTTTACAGTCTACGGTTTGAACCCTGTAGATTTTACCTGTGTAGAAAGGTTTGGATGTTTTTTCACAAGCAAATCACAGGAAAAGCACAAACCTCCATTGCTATTTCCATTATGTGAGAAACATGTAATATATGCTTATATATCATTTCAAATCCGCTTGGCTCAAAAATCAGAGTAAGCTCAATGCATTTAAAATGGCTTGTAAAATATTCAGTTATAACTATTGGGATTTGGAGTTGGGAAGAAAATGTAAATACAAAAATGCAAAATATAATTACTTTTATTTTAATATGCAAGGGGTGATGGTTAATTAAATTTCTTGACATTTGCGTTGAAGCTTCTCCTATGAACCCAACCCCACGCGGTGACACCATGTGAAGTTACGAGAACAATGTATCGTCAGTGTGGAGATAAATAAAGTTATAGCTATACAATAGTGCCTCATTTTAATAAGTGTTGAACTGTATGTAGGAGGAATTCATGCTTTATTTTCACCTTTCTTGCCCTTTACCATCTCTTTCTCTCTGTTCATCCTGCAAACGAATTGAATATCGTATGGAGGCAAATGGACTGTATCGTCATAATCATTTCAAATGGCCTCTCAGACAATAAAGCTCTGAAGTGTCTCCATCAGCGTACTCCTCATTTCACCTATCTCTCATACCTTCACATTTAATCTCCATTTAATTGTATGGATCTTTTCCTCATTCCATCCCATGGTCATCAGCACCCGCCTTTAAACCGAGCTGGGGTGAGTCCTTCATTATGCCTGATGGCTTTTCCAAATCTGCACCGAACCGCGCAGGGTCGTTACGAGATACATCAGGGACACCGAGACAAGGAAGAGGAGGAACCTAGGAAGGAAGGGCGGAGGAAGAGAGTGAAGGTCTTCTTTCATGTTTGATACCGTGCATAAATTATTCAGGCTCCTTGGTGTGGCAGCAATGGGGCGGCAGTAGAATGAATAGGCCTGTCTTAGATAGAGGGTAGAGCAGCACTTTTAATCATCCCCTGGCCCAAATATAGCCCATCGGCGGCAGGTCGCCGTTCTTGGCCAGGTACAGCAGAAAAAACACAGGGAAGTTTGTCCTGGAAGGAGCCTTGGCAGACAGACTCGCAGCAATTAATTTCTCCAGAGGACACAGATCAGCAAAACGCGAGCAGAAGAGAATGAAATATAGTCTGTGTCGTTATCGAACCGCAGGATTAATTTTTTTTTTTGTTGAGTAATTTGAAAAAGAAAAAAAAATGATAATGAAAAAAAAAATTTGACTTCATTGTGGTCAAATGGAAAACGCCTTGTGCCAATACTAATTTCACTGATGAAGATAGTGGTTTATTTTATTGATTGCTGGATGTAATTTCCTGGCCCGAATCCCGAGGTGCACGACAGTAGGGCCGCCTCTCTGTATTTGATTAGATAATGGTGTGAGCGAGAGAAAAAGCGAGAGACGGTGTGAGGAATCTTTTTGATGAGCTTCCTGCAGAATGTTCTGTCGCCACGTATCCCACTTGCCTTTTCTCTAATTAAAGCCACTCTGGGGAGCTTTTATGTGATTGTATCTGACCGGAGACTGTGAGAAAATGGCTTGTTCCCTCACAATAGTGTTGGCCTTTACTAGAGTCACTTTTTCTGACAGAATGCCTTTTCTCGTGATTTTAATACAGTTTTTGCATTAGTCTATATAAGGAACACTTAAATATCTCTGATGTCAGTCAGGATTCATGCATCCAATTAAAAGATTCATCTTGCCATGACCTAACAAGCTCTTGCACATGGCAACCTGTTAATTAGTTTATTTTCCCGGTTATTAGTAGAGAAGCACCTCAAACTGTCAAAGTCACTAATTGATTAACGTGAAACAGTGGGGTGCAAAATGAAGTAAATTGGAAGTAGAAGAAGAAGTGGTTAAAGCGCTAACTGTATATGTATGAAACTCATATACTGGACATGAATTATAGCGTAAATGCATCTTTTTGAGGAATGATGTGCGATTTATTTATTTTTTTCACTCTATTCATAATTAAGTTCTGATAAATATCAATCATGGTTTCCACAAAAATATTAAGCAGTACAAACATTTTCAACACTGATAATAAGAAATGTTTCTAATTAATAAGAAATTAATACATTTTAAGAAATAACACATCCCCATATTAGAATAATTTCTGAAGAATCGTGTGATACTAGAGTAATGATCCTGAATATTCAGCTTTGCCATCATAGGAATGAATTGCATTTGAATTACATTTAATTACATTTCAATTTTACATTACTGACTGTCATTTTATAATTAGTATATTAAAATGGAAAACTTTTCAAATTGCAATAGTATTTCAAACAGTAACATTATTTCTGATCACATAAATTCAGCCTTAGCATGTAGATAAACTAGCAAATAAAAAATCGAGTGTTCTCTTGACCAAACCATAAATGCTGAAAAAAACCCATAAAACATTGTTTTTGTATTTATTTTAATTGCCCCTTGTTCTGTATGTAACTCTTTCTCTTTTTACATAACTAATTCTAAGCTGTAGATATTTTTTTTTCACCCCTGCTTGTAAGGAAAAGAGAGGGAAACTCTGAGTGAAGATTCTCGATGAACTCCTGCTATTAGTGTCTCATTAGAGCACAGAAACCAGTTCATTATGCAGAAACCTTTCAGTTTCTGCTCACCTAAGTCACTTCATTGTATCTAAAATCTGACACCGAACATCCTCAGGGCAGGAGCTGACCATCTCTCCAATAACTTCGCTGACACAGTTGCTGCCTGCCCTCTCCTCTGATCCCTGTGTCCTTTTCTCATTGGCTTCCCAGGATGTACTTCAGCTGGGTGAGGAAGTGGTGTCTGAGCCGTACTACTGCCAGCAGGAGGCGGAGACGTGCCGGGTGTTCACGGAGCAGCTGGGCCGCTTTGCTCTGGTCGGGGAGTCCCTCAGCATGGCTGCCGCTAAACGCCTAAAACTGCTGCTGTTTGGTCCCGCCTATTGCTCCACGCTAGAGTACAACATCCGCATCTACTGCATGGATGACACACAGGACCTACTAAAGGTAAATTCAAACAATACCTGTAATTATGACAATTCTTCTGTCTCATAATCACAGTCCCCTTGACCAACAAGTGTAGTGGGAATAGTTCACACACTTTACTCATTTACTCACCCTCACGTTGTTCCTTTGTTTAATATGTGGAACACAGACAATTTGGAGGATGTTGTCAATGCAGATGTAATGTAAATTCAGATGACAAATTAAAAATGTAAGTTCAGTCTTAAAAAAGTGAAGTCTTAAGAATGTTTTGTTTTCTGTGGAAGAAAGTCATACATGTTCAATGCAATTTGATGGTGAGTAAATGATGACACAATTTTCACTGCTCTTTGTTATGGAGGGATTTTTCAGTCAGATTATAAACTAAAAGTCCAAAACTAAAAGTCTTAAACCAAAACTAAAAATCTAAATTTGAAACTTAAAGTCCAAGTCGAAAATGAATTTGGTATTTAGGATTGGGCATTTGGTATTTAGGATAGGGCATTTTCTATTTAGGATAGGGCATTTTCTATTTAGGGTTGGGCATTTGGTCATTTAGACATTTAGGATTGAGGATTGGGGATTTGGGGATTTAGGATTGGGAATTTGGTATTTAGGATTGGGCATTTAATCATTTAGCCATTTAGGATTGAGGATTGGGGATTTGGGGATTTAGGATTGGGCATTTGAGGATTGAGGATTGGGGAGTGTATGCAAATTAGGAGGCGTGGCCCAAATACTATGGAGGCTGGGTTTGAAATGGCTGGTGCGCAGATGCACCTTTATGGACAGCAGAGGGAGCTCCCAGTGCTAAGGACCACACTTTAATGAAACCAAACAGAGCGAGTGAGCGGCTTGAGCGAGGACTGTGCGATAACTTCAACTTAATGACAGCTTTGTAACATTTGTGGCCTCAAACACAAAGTCACCAGTGAAAGGAGTGCTATTGGTCTGACGACGAGAAAGCAGCAGACAGTGCAGCAGGTAAGATGCTAACATTAGCTACTAGTTATATAAGCTGATATTGCTAATATGCTTTAGTAGGGAATTATTATATTGGCATTCAAAAGCATAAGGAGCGTCTACTCTCTTTGATGTCATATGTTGTGTGTGTATGTATGTATATGTATGTGTGTATATATATATATATGTATATATATATATATATATATATATATATATATATATATATATATATATATATATATATATATATATATATATATATATATATATATATATATAAACAAGGTTAGGAAAGCAATCATGAAGGCCAGTGACGATGTAACAGCAGGGTTTTTGTGCAGTGTAAAAAGGACCACAATATATTGCTATATTATGCTCTGACTGACATCGTCTTAACGTATACATACATACACACACAACATATGACATCAAAGAGAGTAGACGCTCCTTATGCTTTTGCATCGCAGTACTTTGATGTCATAAACCGATAGGTCTTGCAGTGTGCAGCGTTCAAGTCGAACAAGCCTAATTTCTTTTCTCTCACAATCTTAATAAAATGTATATAGGCTATATAGCAAAAAAGAAAAAAACATAAACAAGACCATCTAGTGGCAATGGGAAAGGAGTGTATCTACTAATGTCAGAGGGGTTAACCGCAGTTTAAAAAACAAGGCAGCATGTCCCAATATAATAATTCCCTACTAAAGCATATTAGCAATATCAGCTTATATAACTAGTAGCTAATGTTAGCATCTTACCTGCTGCACTGTCTGCTGCTTTCTCGTCGTCAGACCGATAGCACTCCTTTCACTGGTGACTTTGTGTTTGAGGCCACAAATGTTACAAAGCTGTCATTAAGTTGAAGTTATCGCACAGTCCTCGCTCAAGCCGCTCACTCGCTCCGTTTGGTTTCATTTAAGTGTGCTCCTTAGCACTGGGAGCTCCCTCTGCTGTCCATAAGGTGCATCTGCGCACCAGCCATTTCAAACCCAGCCTCCAGTATTTGGGCCACGCCTCCTAATTTGCATACACTCCCCAATCCTCAAATGCCCAATCCTAAATCCCCAATCCTCAATCCTAAATGGCTAAATGATTAAATGCCCAATCCTAAATACCAAATTCCCAATCCTAAATCCCCAAATCCCCAATCCTCAATCCTAAATGTCTAAATGACCAAATGCCCAACCCTAAATAGAAAATGCCCTATCCTAAATACCAAATGCCCTATCCTAAATACCAAATGCCCAATCCTAAATACCAAATTCATTTTCGACTTGGACTTTAAGTTTCAAATTTAGATTTTTAGTTTTGGTTTAAGACTTTTAGTTTTAGACTTTTAGTTTATAATCTGACTGAAAAATCCCTCCATACTTTGTTTGTTGGTTGACCAAAGATGTCTTACTGGTACAGAAAAATATGACAAGGGAGAGCAAAATATATTTCAAAACTTTTGGTCACATAAACTTTTGCTGCATGTCCTGGCAAAAGCATTGAAATATAATTTTTCCTCCCATCTCATATTTTTTCCATCGCCATATCCCTTTAGGGGCTTCATATGCAGGGGATAGTTAAGAAGCAAACATTAAACAATGTGTGTAAAAAAAGTTTTTTTTTTAGAATAAAAGCATTCAAACTGAAGTATCATGAACAGGATGGGGGGGGGGGGGGGGGGGGGTAATACTGCACCATTTATCTTGCAGAACGCACATATCCACTTGAGTCAGCTTATGGTGTTAATATTTTTTCACATGTTCAAAAAAGAATATCCACATGCTCGGGTGAAATTTGGCTCCTCAGTCTGATAACAATAAGGCCTGGTGCAGAGAAAATGTGTTCTGCTAACAGCGGTGTGCTTGGCTAGCGAAGTTTCTCACAGCGCTTTGTGTTTTCTGTTCTTAAATCTGTCTCACTCAACGAAACTTAAAGGAAGCATATGTCCTGATTATTTAATATCAGATTAGTAATATTTTCTGCTCACTCGAGGGCACAGCTGCACTTACCTGTAGTTGTGAATGCAGTCCCTTTTGGTAAAAAACAGCATATGTTGGTTAGGTAATGTTATGAGGAATGGCAGCTGGTTTGGGCTGGTTTAAGCTGGTCTTAAGAAACTAGCTCCAGCTCAGGACCAACTTGAACCAGCTCAAACCAGCTGCCATTCTTCAAAACATACCTAACCAGCATATGCTGTTTTTTTTTTTAACAGGGGTGATGGATGGCTGTCTTTCTTCATTCGACTGGTGTTTGGATTTCATGTGATTTCATGGCAGAGATTTTTATGATAACTCCGTTTCACCCAAAATGATCCATTTGATCAAAAGTAATTCCAACGTTCGCTGCGTCTAGAAGCAAGCGGCGACATTCTGTGATCAAATACAATCAGTTTGCTAATAAGCGCCACAGCACCACCCAGTGCATTTGGTATGACTCTGAATTTTAGTTTGCATGCGTAGGATTTCACTGTATTTTTGGCCAACAAAGCAACATATGCAGCAAAATTTAAGTAGTATTTTTATTCTTCAAATAATTATTATAGATTGAATATTCGACTGTTCACACACACACCCATTCTCTATTGGTCACAGCTGTTTAGTTCCTGCTTTATCAGTAGCCAATGAGCTTGCATTCTCAACTTTCAAAAACTTGGTCAGCATTGACTGTAGCAGTTTCAGTATGCTTTTAGAATTCCTCTGAAATTTGACATCTAAGTTAAGTGAACAGTCTTATTCTATATCACTATATATTATTGCATGGTCTGCCTTTTTATTTCCTTATGAAGTAACCATACACAAGATTTAAAAATCCCGTTTTAATGCTTGTATTGAAGCATGTTAACAGCTAGCGTATATGCAATATTGCGTTTATGCGGCAGCATAAACTGACTAATCTATAGAATAATGGCAAGTAAAACTCAATTTACCACTCTTTACCAGAGCCCTGTAATGGTTGGGAGCATTTCCGTTGTGTTGTGGCTTGATTCTGTTGTGTTGTGGCTTGATTCTGTTGTGTTATGGCTTGATTCTGTTGTGTTGTGGCTTGATTCTGTTGTGTTGTGGCTTGAATCTGTTGTGTTGAGGCTTGATTCTGTTGTGTTGTGGCTTGAATCTGTTGTGTTGAGGCTTGATTCTGTTGTGTTGTGGCTTGAATCTGTTGTGTTGTGTTGAGGCTTGATTCTGTTGTGTTGTGGCTTGATTCTGGTGTGTTGTGGCTTGATTCTGGTGTGTTGTGGCTTGATTCTGGTGTGTTGTGGCTTGATTCTGTTGTGTTGTGGCTTGATTCTGTTGTGTTGTGGCTTGATTCTGTTGTGTTGTGGCTTGAATCTGTTGTGTTGAGGCTTGATTCTGTTGTGTTGTGGCTTGAATCTGTTGTGTTGAGGCTTGATTCTGTTGTGTTGTGGCTTGATTCTGGTGTGTTGTGGCTTGATTCTGTTGTGTTGTGGCTTGATTCTGGTGTGTTGTGGCTTGATTCTGTTGTGCTGTGGCTTGATTTTGTTGTGTTGTGGCTTGAATCTGTTGTGTTGTGGCTTGATTCTGTTGTGCTGTGGCTTGAATCTGTTGTGTTGTGACTTGATTCTGTTGTGCTGTGGCTTGAATCTGTTGTGTTGTGGCTTGATTCTGTTGTGCTGTGGCTTGAATCTGTTGTGTTGTGACTTGATTCTGTTGTGTTGTGGCTTGATTCTGTTGTGCTGTGGCTTGATTCTGTTGTGTTGTGGCTTGATTCTGTTTTGTTGTGTTGCAGCTTGATTTCGTTGTTTTGAACTTGTTTGCTTTTCAAATTTTGTTGTGTTTCCGCCAATAAATAAAAGGAGTATTTGTGACTTTTTATATCATAATTGTGAATTTTTTTCTCATAATTGCAAGTTATAAATTCAGAATTTTGAAATATAATTTTGAAATTGCATGAAATAGTCACAAATCTGAGATTAAAAGTCGCAATTGTTTTTTTAGTTGTTTTTTTGTTTGTTTTTTATTTAGTGGCAGAAACAGGCTTCCATAGTTACCTTCTGGAGCATCAGTGAATGTTTGAACCTTTTGTAATAATTGTGTACGAGTACCTCAGTTTTCTGAAGAAGGTTGAGCAGTTTTAACTGCTCAGGACAAACAAGGGACTCATGAACAAACAACATCACAAAACAAAAAATAAATTCAGATTGTTTGTCTTGTGGAATAAATGTAAACATCTTTTATGTAAAATATCTTATTCAGGAGAAGTACTAAATAACAAAATAACATGCATTTTGTTTGATCCCTCTTATTTTGTTATGTAATTAACATGTTGCAGATTCTGTAAGGAGTATGTAAACTTTTGACCGTGCCTGTATGTATGTATGTATGTATGTATGTATGTGTTTATACATATACATATTTATTTTCATTTTCATTAGTGCAGTCATTTTTTTCAGTTCCTTCTGGTTACTGGCTTATTTTTTTAATTATTTTATTTATTTTATTTTTTTCTTCTTTCTTTTTTTGCTCCCTCTCCTAACAGATCAGGAATAATCAAGAGCTAATGCCAAAGCAGGCTCCCTTGAGGAGCACGTCTGAGCAGACTGTTAAGATTTCATTTGCATGCTTAATTAGTAAATGAAAAGGAGAGACTCTCTGGCCGTGGCCCCTGAGCTCCGCTCGGCTCTCACTGTCAAAGTAAGAGAGCCCGTTCCCTGCTCTGCCCACTCCAGCCTCTGAGAGCCTGCCAGAGAGAATGCCCTGGCCTACCCAATGCTGCCCGCTGGGCCCCAGTAGGGTGGGCTGACTGGGGAAAGAGATTGCAAAAGAGATGCCAGGAATTTGCCCGATTTGTTTAAAATGAGCTCTTAGCCATGCAGAGATGAGTAGTGCTCCAGCCTATGATGGATGTGAGCACCACCTCTCCAATTCTCTCCGAAGGGTTCACGAGAACGCTGACTGTTCTGTCATTGTAAAGTGAAGTGTTGAAGTGGTGATTTGTTGGCCTCCCCAAAAAATTTTTTTTATGTATTTATTTATTTTACAGCAGTTGCTCTTGTTTAAATATTGCAGGTGTGGATATGCTTTTATCTATAGCCATGGAAGCTAACTTGAGATGCTAATATAGATGCTTTTTCAACCCATAACCTCCTTTCATACTAACCTTGCCTTTGATCAGGAGTGGGCTGCTCTAAGGGAACCTTCACACGTGGACAGACTCAGTCACGCGCTGCTTTCCATGAATCAATCCATTTGCATTTTTCACTCTCCTCAAATGCACAGACCGTTGTGGTAAGCCACAATGTCCTCATAGAACAGACCTTTTTTACAGAGTGATTTAACAGGGAGTAGAATAGACTGTATGCTTATCTTTCACAGTATGAAAAGAGATATGATTTTTTTTCTTCTTAGGTCAGATGCATACTCAGTGCAAGTATATGAATGCAAACGCTTCATGTCAAACCTTGAAATATACATTTTTACATTTTGTGAAAATGCCTGTACTTCTGAAAATGATTGGTGCTTTGAATTGCAGAACCACTGAACTGTTTATATAGCATTCTTCATTTTTAAGTTGCTTTTGATAAAAGCATTTTATACATTAATTAAAGAGATCACAAAAAAACAAATCGGATCTTTTTTGGTCACCAAAAAAAGGAAAATTCTATGATCATTTACTGACCCTCAGTTTGTTTCAAACTTGTATAAATTTATTTGTTCTACTGTACACCAAAGATGATATTTGAAAGATTGTTTGTTACCAAGCAGATCTCTCCCTCTGAGACTACCATTGCAGGAAAAAAAATACTACACAACATCTTGAGGGTGAGTAAATGATGACAGAATTTTTATTTTTGGGTTAGGGTTAACTATCCCTTTAATGTAGAAACATTTGGTAGCACTTTAGTTTAGAGTACAATTCTCAGGATTACTTGATGCTTATTGCAGTGGTATTGGCTGTTTTTTAGGACTTATAAAGCACATATTAGGGCCTTATTCTGCATGACCATATTCTACATTCCTGAAGCTTGCAATTGCAGATATTTGTGGACTTATCATCTTAACGTAAATTGTGCATCGGCACAGCTCCTCAGTGCGGATGAATCTAATGTTTTAAGGAGTTTGTGTGCCTGTCATTTATTCACCGCACCGGTGTGGATACTGTACTTCGGAATCACAGATTCTACAACTTGGAAGTATGACCAAAAGAAGAATTTTCACCAGAAAATGTAATCTGGACAACTAACGTCTGCCACTTTTGTTCTGAACAAATGAGGGGGAAAAATAATTAGATTAAATCGCGCTAGCAACGTTGATTAACGATCGCTTAGCTCATATCACAGCAATCTGTGAAAATGTTTATTATTGTTATACTTTGTTCTCAAATGGTTATTTTTAACAAAATCAGCATTGCGTAACTACGCAATGTAGTGTTTATTAGCGTTACCTGTAGATTTCAGTTCCTGCACAGTATAATCTTTTGCATTTGGCTAGGGGTGAATAGTTTTCATTGATTGTTGTTTGGTCCTTTTTGGATTACAATCTGATATCAAAATGATAAATTTCATTATTCCAACTGCTGTGAGAAAAGGCTGTAAATGATTCTCCACCTGCAGCATCCTCACATGCGATGGCCTATTAGAAGGACTCCTTTGTGTATACAGATGTGACGCAAAGATGAATGCCGATATCTAATGTCCGGTTGAAAACTTTCAGTACCACTCAACTTATAACTCATTGCAAGCTTACCGTTGTGATAACTTCCTAAAGTAAGAAGAAAAGTAACCATTAGCTTGCAAAATAAGGAAGAAATTATAGTATTTTACATGCCATGTGGCAGTTAATTTTCTTACAGTTACTTTTCTTAAATAAGATATCCTTGATGACGTATGAAGCCTTCAAATGCGACCTCCGGAGGACGCAGCCTCCGAAATGAGATGCAGCCAATGTGTTTCCAATCTTGCACTGCATTGGCCAAGCATTTGTGAACTCGTGTAAAGTATGTTTGTGGTCTAACAGGTGCTTCACCCCCTGATAACCACATCTGAGTCCCTGATTGACTTTCCTTCAAAGATGTGAGGCTGATTTATTGTGATGGAATTATTATGCTAATCATTGCTGATAACTGAAGAGGATTTAGGAATTAGCATAGTATTAAAAGAGCCGGTCATGACATAGATGCATTGTTTTTTGTGTGTGTCTTTTTACCACCACCATCATCTTGGGTGAATATTAATTGCATGTTGATTTCCGCTGAGCTACTACATTACTTTTAAAACACAGCAATGCGCCACCAATGAATAAGATGCCACTATTTTTGATGGTTGTCACTTCCATTGAGCTAAGAAATCATCGCTCTATACAAATACTCTTTCACAGGGCTTGGCATTAACACCATTGGTAACACTTTACAATAAGGTTTCATTAGTTAATATTAGTTAATGTATGCACCAAGCCTGCAGTCTCCCTCTCATTTACTGAAGCTTTCGCGCCTCGATCGCCCCCCGGTGACCGGTCCCAGTATAGCCGCCCCTCTGTGATTTCTAATGGACGCGAGGCAAACTAAATAATAAAATTACACTTCAAAAAAAATTTCCCCAAAGTTAGTTTATGTCACTGAAGGCAGTTATCATCACGATGATTTCATTTCAGGAGTTCGTTTTAAAAATAAGTTTAGTTTGAGTTAGTTATTTGATGCTATAAAAACGGGGGTGTGACGTCATGATTGACAGCTGAGACTGACGGCTTCTCTGAGTGAAGTTGTCACTGAGGCACTAACAGACTTTTTTCGAAATTTTTCGGAGCAGATTAGAGCTTTAGCTTTAATTTCTACATTTCCATAACTGTTTATTTCACACCAACATAATTAATTGTTCTGCATCTGCGAGAGTGTGGGCGGGCTTTTGATATCGCGACTGTACTCCCTGCTCTACTTCCTGCGCTCTACTGCGCAACTCCGGTCCCGAAATCGCTACTGCGCAGACTCGGTCCCAAGATGTCCGCGCCGTGCAAGGCCGCCTGAAAGCTTCAAATATGGCAAGCGGAAACGGATGATGTCGAGTCGTCCATATTTCTTTACGGTCTATGGTATTCACTTACATGAACTAACCATGAGCTATACATTTGTTGCAGTATTTGTTCATCTTTGTTAACGTTAATTAAAATACAGCTGTTCATGGTTTGTTCATGTTAGTTCACAGTGCATTAACAACCATCAACAAGATTTTAATAAAGTATTAGTAAATGTTGAAATTAACATTAAAGCTGCTGTCTGTAACTTTTTTTTGTGTTCAAGATTTACACAAATTAAATAATGAGAATGTGCAACATGAATCAATTTTCCAAACCGTGTTTTTGTCTTACCCTGAATCATTATGGTACACTTATAATAAGTATTTATATTGGGACCATTTCAGGCCAGACTGGTAGGTACCGCTGCGGAGGAGCACAGTCCTTGCGTGATCCGCCATAGACATAAACAGAGAGTAGCAGCTCCGGCTGCAATGTTCTTCCGGAAGAAGCATGCAGTTCTATTTATTAACCACTAGAGTGCACAAAGATTAAGTAAGGGATAATGTACACCCAGCCGGTTGTTATCGCAGAATAAACCCCGACAGAGTGATCAGGACCCCGACGCGAAGCGGAGGGGTCTTGCATCATTCTGAAAGGGTTTATTCTGCGGTAACAACCGGCTGGGTGTACATTATCCCGCTTATTACACGGCTACTAGTCTCAAATAAATAATTATTAAACACAAAATATTGTCTCGAGATTAAATATTGTATTAGCTCTTACGCAAAGCTTCTGCGAAGGAAAACAGTTCCAACCTACTTTAAGCCATTATCTATTGCTGAAGATTTGCCATATGCCCTTGCTAAATGCTGAAAATGAATGCTGAAAGGGTTAGTTCACCCAAAAATGAAACCAAGCCTATGATTTACTCACCCTCAAGTTATTGTAGGTGTAAATGACATTCTTCTTTCAGACAAATACAATCGGAGTTATATTTAAAAAGTCCAGGCTAACGTTAATCCAAGCAGTTGTTGTAGTTGTGTTTGAAGTACATAAAAAATGCAGCTGTCCGTCAAATGACGTGCTCCACACGGCTCTGATGGGTTAATAGAGCCTTCTGATTCGAATCGATGCGTTTGTGTAAGAAAAAGATCTATATTAAAAACGTTATAAAGGAAACCTGCCTTGAAGTCTTCCATTGTAACCCACGGCTGTTTAAGCCACAAGATGGCGCCAGCGTTAAGCATAGAAGTAGTACCGGTCAAGATAACTCGTAGTACCCGTATGAGCGGGTGTTATCTGGAAATAACGTACCGCTGGAATGCGCGATTGACCAATCAGAATCAAGTATTTCACAGAGCCGTGTAATAATAAATGGTTTATATATGGGCAGTTCACAATTAGTTCATATTAACTAATGTAGTTAACTTATGAACCATATTGTAAAGTGTTACCACACCATGGATTTTAGCTGTGATGCAACACAGTCACTCCCACTAGCGACTTTGGAGGGTTGTCTTTTGTGAAAAATGTACATAGTCTTCTCAAAAGGCATCTGATATAAAAGCGTTGTGCATTACAGCAATCACATGCGATGCTTTTGAGACTATGAATGCTATGTCTATTAATAATTGGAGGCGTGCAGGTTAGTCATCGCTGAAACGACAAGTTATGTTTGATCAGACCATGCTCTCACTCCCTGAAATCTGCACTCTCATCATGAACAACAAAGCAGAGATGTACATGCAATGTACGTAGGACAGTAATTGACTATTTCAGCAGTGAAAATCATTTCAAGCAAAGATCACAGCCGAACCATAGAGCATCTGATGTGACTGGCATAAAGTTGGCTTGACGTTAGACGCTTGATATTCGCAAATTAGAGATCGTCTCTAAAGTGAGCATTGGCATATGCATTTCTAACTTCAATAGCATTTGAAGAAAATGACTTAGTCATAAAACTTACTGTAAAGTGTTCATCTAGGTGTCAGGCAGGCTGCACACCTTTTAGATGTTTAATATTTAATAGAATAAACTGTCAAATCACATGAAAATATGGATATGTATTTCACTAGGTTACTGTATGGGCTCATACACAAAATATTCTAGATTAAAATATGACATAGCTGATAGAAAACTGTTCAGAATAACTTATATTTTCAACAAAAAAAAGAATTTCAGACAAGCAACTGTTAACGTTTCTCTGTTTAGATCAATGATCTTTACACACAACCTTATCACAGCTAAATATTTGATGACCTGTCATGGTATGCATTTAATGTAGACTTGATTTGGATATGTGAAGTGGTCATTTACATATAGCCAACAACAAATTTCCCAGCAACAACAATTTTGGCCAGTGAAAATACTGAGTGGATAGTAACTCTGGAAACCCACTAGCCACAGTGGCTTATGAGCAAAAAAGTTAATGTCAAACCCTGCTCTTTCCTTTCTCTAATTCTCTTTCCTATTCACTCTTTCTTTCTCAGTCATGAGTTTTGCGTGTGGCTAAAACAACAGCAATCTTTAATCTCCCAATTAAACCACATTAAAACAATGTCATTGTCTATAATCACAAGTATGACATTTGGGAGTCAGTGACATTTCAGCAGAGATGCTTTCCATATGTTTGTGAGTCTTATGAGACCAATTAGATAAATATTTAATGTACAACGGTCTGTAACCGAACTGCCTCCACTGCTGGCTTTATTGTAGCTTGACATATCCAACTACTACAGGACCTGTAAGAGACACTTCCTTTGATGTGGCTAATTATTGACCTCCAAATGTAAACCTGACCTTATTAGGCCAGGCCGAGCAACAAACCCCTACACCACGGCTCTGACCCTTTCATTCTTAATTCGATCTCACTATAGCACTTGACCTTTCAACAAATCACGATTGGCAGTGTGTGCAACCACTGCAGAAACAGCATAAAGATCCAGATTATAGAGCGCTAGCATCGATATGTTGCGAATGAAGGTTTAAGCACCAGCAGAGGAACGTTTCAGGTTCACCGGTTTATCTGGCTTGTCACCAGGCAATGGATTGTAAAATATCCTTTTGTTTCAGAGATGGATGAGCGATGACCTTTGGTGCCTCTTTCCAAATGTTGTTCACATTTAATCAAGACCCGTGTGATATTCTCTTCTCCCTCCAGACCTTTCAGACACGTAGCCAAATGTCTGAGGAGCCACGTCTGGTGTTTTCTATCTGCTGACTGGGCTAGAAACAAATAGAGAGAGAGGGAAAGCTAGTGTTCTCATATTTGACCTTTCGTCTAACGTCTGAGCATAATTTGCGCATATGTGCGTGCATTCATGCTACCGGAGGAGAAACCAAAATTGGTGCACGGTTTTGATCACTGACGTTACTCTGTAACGTATCTCTTTGATTGCAAAGTAACACCTTTCTTACTTACTGTTGCTCGGATACATCAAATTCGTCTCTGGCATGCTTGTTTGGAAAGCCGCTCTCACAAAGCATGCATTTTTAGTTTTTAATCGTGAGGAGGCAAGGGAGGAAATATTTGAGGTGTTTGGTGGAAAGGAGAGAGAGCGAAAGAGAGCGAGAGAGAGAAATAACCTCATCACCAGCTGGAGAAAACTCCGACATATGTCTGAATGATTTACATCTGTGAAATGTTTGCCTCCATCATTCAGATCTCTTTTCTGACTTTTCTGACTCGCTCATCAGCTCAGAAAGTGCAAGGTCTGTTTTCTCACGGCTGAGAAGTCGCGGAAGACACACCAGGCAGAAATTAGTCAATGTCAGTCACTTTGTTAAGCTATCATATCTTTATGCTCTGTGAGACAGTTGAGATTAAGTTGTGAAAGACTGAAAGAAATCTTCTATTACGGTGGATTTATAGTGGCATTCAAATTGAAGCCTTTTTATTTAGTTCACTGATTTAAGATGTTGCGTAACAATCTTGTCTCAGTGGTTGTTAATTTATGGCGTGCCCATTTTAATTTTATACGGTATGGTGGTTATTTCTTATCTTATTACTGGCAAGCCAATGGGGACAAAATGGATAGACCACACTTTGCATTCATGTTTAATAGCTTTTTTGTTGGAATAGCTCTGTGATTTACTTAAAAGAATGTATTACTATTAATTTATTGCATGCTAAGGCAAGCATAACTATTACTATTGATCTGACCAAACCGTAAAATTGGATATGTAACTTTTACCTTAACCTTTTTAGTTTTACCGCACATTCACTTTTGCAACCACACAAATCAACATAACAAAAACTTTGCAATACTCTATAGCAACTATCCAGAACAGTAAAGCAACAACAAATCATCCTAGCAACCATATAATGTCATTTTATCAACTATCCAGAGCAACCACACACCAAAAATAAAAATAAAATAAAACATTGAACTTTTGACCACTGTGGTTCAATCTTCTGAGAGTTGCATTAAGTGATTTATCTTAATGGAAGTTTGGGTTACTGTGAACTTTGTAAACACATTGCCCTTTTGCCTGAATTGCTTTTAAATGTTTTGCTTGTGTGTGTTTGGCAGAGGAGCGTGTGTAGCATGCATGCGAGTTGTGGCTGAGCATCTAACCTCCTTCTGTCAAAGACGGCGAGGGGAGATAAACTATATAAGAGTCTCTTGTATTCCCAAATGGAGTGCAGCACTAGTCCGTCAGAGCCCCGGCTCAGCACACCACAGGAGCTGTCCAGGCCTGTGAGGATGAAGGGTTTGTGGGCTCACGAGGACTGTGGCCATGCTTCCCATAATCCTGTTATCTGTCTCTCTAAAGCTTACCACTCTTCTGACCCGAAGACACCAATGTTAAGCTGCCTCTGTCTCCTCTCCTCTCCATTCCTTTTTTTATTTTTTATTATATCGCTCCCTTGCTCTCTTTTTCACCCTCTCTTGCTCCAGCTCTCAGTTTTCCAGTGAGTAAGAAAGAGTCAGAGTCAGAGGGTGGTCTTCGTCCTACTTTTGTTTTTCATCTTAAGCCATTGTCAAAAAATAGAGAGTTCTTTTAAGTCATTACCATATTGTCTTCATCCATGTAAACTTGAATTCATCTCTCAATTGTATATACTTTAAAAGACTCCATAATAAAAAAAAGTACTATGGTGACCAGTTTCTGCCAAAATGGTGTGAGGGATGTCATGCACTTTATTATTGTTATTATGATTTATAATATTATTAGTTTATTTTAAGGGGAACAAGTGGAATTTCTGGCTCTCTTGGTACCCCAGGCAAAAAAAGGCATGATTAAAATCAAAACTATTTAGTAGTTATTTTTGTGCAAGAGGATTTAAAATCCCACAGGTATATACCATATGTCCTTTGCCATTCTGATGCATGTATATAGTGATTAACTATGATATATGTATATACAGTGGGTACGGAAAGTATTCAGACCCCCTTACATTTTTGACACAGCACCCCATATTGACAGAAAAACACAGAATTGTTGACACTTTTGCAGATCTATCAAAAAAGAAATTCTGTGTTTTTCTGCATCCGGAAAGTATTCACAGCGCTTCACGTTTTCCACATTTTGTCGTTAAAGCCCTATTCTAAAATTGATTAGATTAATTATTTTCCCCTGAATTCTACAAACAATATCCCATAATGACAACATGAACAAAGTTTGTTTGAAATCTTTACAGATTTATTAAAAATAAAAAATGAAAGTATCACATGTACATACGTATTCACAGCCTTTGCTCAATACTTTGTTGAAGTACCTTTATCACCACTTACAGCCTCAAGCTTTTTTGAGTATCTTGGCACACCTATTTTTGGGCAGTTTCTCGCATTCTTCTTTGCAGGACTTCTCAAGCTCCATCAGGTTGGATGGGGAGTGTCAGTGCAAAGCCATTTTCAGACCTCTCCAGAGATGTTCAATCAGGTTCAAGTCTGGGCTCTGGCCGGGCCACTCAAGGACATTCACAGAGTTGTCCCATAGACACTCCTGTGTTATCTTGGCTGTGTGCTTAGAGTTCTTACATCTACAGATAATGAGGCCACTGTACTTTTTGGGACCTTCAATGCTGTAGAAATATTTCTGTACCCTCCCCAGATCTGTACCTCGATACAATCCTGTCTCGGAGGTCTACAGACAATTCCTTAGACTTCATGGCTTGGTTTGTGCTCTGACATGGACTGTTAATTGTTGGACCTTATATAGACAGGTCTGTGCATTTCCAAATCATATCCAATCAACTGAATTTACCAGAGGTGGACGCCAATTAAGTTGTAGAAACATCTCAAGGATGATCAGTGGAAACGGGATGCACCTGAGCTCAATTCTGAGTGTCTTGACAAACGCTGTGAATACTTATGTATGTGATTTTTTAATTATTATTGTTATAAATTTGTCAATATTTCAAACAAACTTGTTTCATATTGTCATTATGGGGTGTTGTTTGTAGAATTGAGGGAACATTATGAATTTAATCCATTTTGGAATAAGGCTGTAACAAAATGTGGGAAAAGTGAAGCGCTGTGAATTAACTTCTGTGTGGTCTATGAAATCAAGTGCTTTTTGCTTTAAAGGAAAGAATTTTTGGATTGTTTCATTGAAATTCTGAGACAATTTATTAACAAGACAATGGGGTGTAAACAAGGCCAGTATTCCCTCAGCCTGAAACATATGTTGAAAGCAAACACACAAATGGCAAGCTCAGTTCTTGGCTGGGATGCAGCAGCGGCGGGCCAAGACTGACATGTTTCTGCTCATCATTTTGAGCTGGCCTTGTTAATATACATAGGGTGGACAGGCTGGACTGTCTGTATTGGTATGCATGCTCTTAGTTTTTCATAATTGGATAATTGGCAAGCTCTTTGGTGTCTCCCATTACTAAGCAGCTAGATGTGCTGATAGGTCAGAATCACGATCAAAGTCTGCAAGTGGCAATTTGCAATGCTAATTTTTGCCCGTAGAGTGATTGTGTTTAAGACAAGAACATAAAATTAGATGCTTGTATTCTAAATAAAGTGTCTTCTGTCATTGAGGAGAGATTATATTCCTCTTCAGATATTAGTGCACTTGGTGCCATTGACTGAGTGAGATAAACATTGACATCTAACCTTTTTGGTTGCCTTAAAATTCACCTTTCTAGCTGAGCTGAAAAACCCATGAAAGATGACAATGTCTTTCTCTTTACTGTGCTAATAGAGGGAGACTGTAGCTTGACTTTATTTTATGTTCTCCAATAATACCACTTGTGGTATGTAAAAAGATAAAAGGTTGTTTTGCACTGGAACAGAAGAGAAAGCTCATGTCTAGAATCTTTAGTTTTAGCTTTTTTGTCATATTAAAGAAGCACCCATTTTTTTCTGAAATAGGCTTATTTTCCAAGTCCCTTAGAGTTAAACAGTTGCGTTTTACCATTTTTTAATCCATTCAGCCGATTTTTGTATCTGGCGGTAGCAATTTGAGCATAGCGTAGCATACATCATTGAATCGGATTAGACCATTAGCATCACACTCAAAAAATAATGACTAAAGACTTTCAATATTTTCCTATTTAAAACTGGACTCATCTATAGTTACATCGTGTACTAAGACCAACGGAAAATACAAAGTTGCTCATCTTCAGTGTAACTGTTATTCCGGTTCATATAGACACGGTTCAAGATCTGCACCAAAGTAAATATCTTCTGAATCGTCTCTTACAAACATCTCTATGGTTACAAGGCTGTGTGCAAACAGGTTATCACGTTGGTTATTTTGATGGAAGTTTGCCTATTTTCAGGTGCTGCGTAATATCATTGCGCCACTGCACCCATAGGACAGCCGCAAAGTTCCCTGATTCTTACGCAGGAATGAAAAAATTCCTAGTCATATTGGTCTAAAACCAATTTTGACCGCAACTTTTCATTTTCCGTTGGTCTTAGTACACGATTTAACTATAGAAGAGTCAAGTTTTAAATAGGAAAAATATTGAAAGTCTTTGGTCATTTTTGAGCGCAATGCTAATGGTCCAATCTGATTCAATGACGTATGCTAAGCTATGCTAAAAGTGCTACCGCCAGATAAAGAGATTGGCTGAATGGATTCAAAAATGGTAAAACTGTTTAACTCTAGGGAACTTGAAAAAATTTTTTTTAAGTGGAGTGTTCCTTTAAGATATCAATTCTAAGGCAGGCATGCTTTGTGACAAACTCAACAACGTGAGTGAAATTTGATCATAATTACTAGATAGATAGAAAGATGGATGGATGGATAGATAGATAGGCTTTCTGTAGTTAAGAAGATTATATGGTACTTGTACAGCAAGTATTGGAAATGAATAATTAACAGGTTCTATAGCGTTTTAATTGAAACTGGGCCTGCCGATACTTGGGAAAGAGTGCAGAAAATTGAATCGTCCATGTGCAGATAAAAATCACTGAGATTCTCCATCTTAATTAGAAGCGCTCTCAAACACAATTCATGTGCATCCACATTCACACAGAAAAGAATCAAACATATGGTAATTACTGCACCCCCCATCTCTCTCCTCCATTTGTTGTCTGTTCGTTCAAGTAGCTTTCTTTTATACACACCGCAGCTCGCTTCTCAGGAACGCTTCACCTGTTTCGTTTTCCTTTAGTCCTTACATTTGTGTTGTTTTGTTAGCAAGTTCGAGTGTTATGAAAGATTGCCGTCCTGATTTGGAAGGTCTGCCAGTCCTCTAACCTCGGCGCCCAATTCATCATGTTGTTTGAGCCGTAGTTCCTCTGAGCAAGCAGAGGTCTTTGATGGGAGTCTTTGGGCTTTCAGATACCTCTGCTCCGTGCACTGCTTTAGCATGAGAGATGTGCCCTGAAAAAGAATTGATAGATCAGCCAAGATGTGCACGGATATTATTACCTAATTCCAGATGGCCGTTCTGATGGCAACAAATGGCCTTGCTGCACCGACCCCACTGAGACGAAAACATTAGACGTGCAAGTACAAATTTCTCCTGGCACAGTCGCAGAAGTGAAATTAAGCAAATCTTTGATGCACTAACAATAAGCGCTTGACGAATAGCTCAGCCCCAGACCTTCGTTCCCGCAGCACCCTTGGATTTGGAGTGCGTTTGCCAGAGTTGCCGTGACCTTGGCGTGACATTGAGGGGGTGTAGGGGGAACGGAACGGGGTTATGAGGGCCGCTGCCTGACCGACTGTGCTGTGCCGTGTTGCTCCGCAGGAGGTGATGCAGATGGAAAGACAGCTGGGAGGTCGACTGATTGACGAGCCTCATGTCCTGCTCTTCAAAGACAGCTACCACAACCTCCGCCTCTCAATTCACGACATGCCACAGGCGCACTGGAGGAGCAAACTACTCGCCGGCTATCAGGTGGGTTTCTCTATAACACCTTCTCTTTCTGTATAGCACTTCTTGAATTACAAGGAGGGTTCACCCAAACATGAAAATTCTGTTATCAATAACTTACTTTCATGTCATTACAAAAGACTTTGCTTCATCTTCAGAATGCAAATAAAGATATTTTGAATGTTACTTAAGAGGTTTCTATCCCTCTATTGAAAGTCCAGTTGATCAAAACAGAAATAAAACGGTCATAAGGCATTGTATCGAGCGGTTTGATCCAAGTCTTGTGAATAAATGCAGTTGCTTTATATTTGAACATTTATGTGATTCAATTTAGGCTTTTATTCACACACAAACAGGTATACATAGAGTGCATCTCATGTGGCTTGAACAAACGTTTAAGCTTTCATGGTTACCATAGTATATGTGATGTGGATAATATTTTTATATGTATGTTTGTCAAACAAAGACTGTAAAAAAATATGGACGTAGTGTTCGTTACTTCACCCATAGGATTCCAAAAAGCAATTCTGAAGCTTAAAGTAGGGGCGAGCTGGGCGTTGCCACCTTGCGAGCGAGTCATGGCGTGTCACTCCCGGATAACAGATAATGGGCAAAAGGCAGACATGTGGGCGGAGCTGAGGTGACGCAATGACTATAGACAGCGGATAAATGGCTATCCACCTGTCACTCAAAGTAACCACGCCCTTAATTATGCAGAACTTTAAGGCTTTATATAACGTAAACGAATGAGTTATAAAAAAAAATCACCCCCTTACAGTTGTCATGAAGGTATAGGCCAAAACCACAATTTGTACCAGGCTGTAAACATGTTTTTTTTCTGCTGTAAAGCAGAAATGAAATAATTGATGATCTTTACAACGACACTGAATCAACATTAACTGACCTTGAGTTGAATGTCGGCGTTCTCTCACCATTCCTGATTTCTAACACACACAAAGCGTTCGGCACAGTCTTGCGGCTATCAGAGCAGTGTTTTTTCCGGTCATCTCCGGTCACGTTCATATGTAAATTGTGCAAGCTTTTTTCATCCATTGAATTAAAAGATATGTAAAAGCCCATACATTTAGCCGCCCATAGCCCCATCTCTGGAAGAAATCAGGACAGAAGTGTTCGAAAGCGGACAAAAGAGATGGATTAAAACCCTATAGGTGTAAACAAGAACGTGTCTACTTTTGATCCGATCGACCAAAATGCAATATTTTAATACCAGGTGTAAACTGGCCCTATGACTCTATGAACTTTTTGGTTATTTTGACTTTCAATGGAGGGACAGAAGCTGTTCTGGTTTCATTAAATATACCGTAACATGTGTTTTGAAGATCTTGTGGGTTTGAAGCGACATGAGGGTGAATAGATGATTACACAATTCTCATTTTTGAGAACTATTCCTTTAACGGTGTTTGATGGGGTGAGTGTCTTTATTGCAATCACTCCTACTTGGGTTAGTGTTTTTTTTTTTTATCATAACCTCAAATATTAAATGTATTAATTAAACATGAAATATAAAAGAAAGATCTGAAACATGATAAATGGGCATATGTGTGTGTGTGTGTGTGTGTGTGTGTGTGTGTGTGTGTGTGTGCATTATATATATATATATATATATATATATATATATATATATATATATATATATATATATATATATATATATATATATATATATATTAGGGGTGTAACGGTTCACAAAATTCACGGTTCGGTTCGGTATGTTTTAGATACAGCAAAAAGAAAAAATTGGCAGATAAATTACCTTTTATTATTATTTTTTTATTAAAACTAACAAAGTATGATTTTTATTTTTTTTACATTGAACAATGATGGAGCTATACTTTACCCATCTTCTATGTAGTTACAGGAATAAGACATTAGCTCTTTACATTAGCGTGTGCGGTGCGTGTTGCGTTGCGCAAGGGCGTAGGTTTGGTCTCAGCTTTGGTGGGGACATCCCACCAGGTTTGCCCAGATTATATAGTCTATTATTTATTACCGAGTATGGAAATGCACCATAGTTTAGGAATGAACGATTATTAATTTATGAGGCTTTTCAGCCCAACCCAGTACCATAATAATAATAATAAAACAAAATACTCTTAAAGTATAAAGTTAATAAATGATTTTCAAAACTGGTTTAGAAAAAAACACAACATGCACACAAAATTACTTATTTTCAATATAAAAATGATTGTGAACTGGATATTTTTTTACCTCTTATCACATTATTGAGCATGTCAAAGATTAGTAACAACTTTAGATTTGATGCATTGTTAGTTTTTGTACAGGATCAGTTTTTGTTTCTCCCTCATTTACTGTTCGTGGCTGTTTTTGCCCTTATTGACTTTCATTATAACCTCATTTTTTGACTGTAAAGCTATAATGCTATATAATCATGCACAATCACTTTTTATATTGCAAATAAGTTATTTTGTGTACGTTTTTTTTTCCAAATCAGTTTTGAATCAGTTTTTGAAAATCATTTATGAACTTGGCATTTAAAGAGTGATAGTAGTGATAACAGTGACAATTAAACAATGACAACAGCTCAACAATAAACATGGAATCAAGTAGGCCTATGCAAGCTTGCAACAGAACACATTTTATATTATTTTACATTTGATTATTTTATTTATTTCTAAAGAACTCTTTAGTAGCCTATATTGGTGCACTTTAAAGGGATGGCTCGCCCACAAATAAAAATTCTGTCATCATTTACTCGCCCTCATGATGTTCCAAACATGTACGAGTTTCTTTGTTCTGCTGAACACAAAAGAAGATATTTTGAAGAAAGTTTGTAACCAGGCTGCTTTGGGGGCACCATTTACTTCCATGGTAGGAATTCAACTTAATAAAGAAATGAATACAGGTTTGGAACAACTTGAGGGTGAGGAAATTGACAGATTTTTAATTTTTGGGTGCACTGTCTCTTTAAGCAGTCATTTTGAACCAGTAACCACTTTAATGACAAAAATGTTCTGAAATTCAAAAATTAAATTAAATTTTCTTTATTAATTTACTATTATGACTATATTATTATGCAATTATTCGTCCCATTTTTATCTAAATATTTTTTAAATGTCAAACTTTATATGACAGGATTATTTATTATTAATATAGCCTATAGCTAAATGATAAATTAATAACATTAATTAGGCTATAATCTATTAATTAACCAGTCTAATGTCTAGAAAAATAAGTCTGCCAAGCTTTGATATTGTATGGAATATTTTATTAATATATTATCCATTAAAAAAACAATAGGCCTACCTAGAAGCACGGATGTGTCCGTAATCGCTGCTGCTTTCAGTCAGACAGTCTGAGACACTGAAATGCTTCTCTGCAAAGGTTGCAGTTTGTCTTAGGTTCATCGTAAGTTACTGGACAGACCCACTGATACCTTTTTTTCTATTCAGCCCTATATCTGGAAACCCTCTTTCTTGCGTTTAAACAGTGGACGCGAGCGCGACATGTTTTTAAAAAACGCACAAGTTTCCAGCGCATGTTCTCGAGACTCCGTCGCTATGGCAGCAAAGCAGCTAAAACGCAATCTTGTGCATCGCTTTTGCTTGTAAATACGGGTCAATACGGAATCGATCCATATAGCAGCACGAAGGAGTTTGCTAAAATATTGGTGGGGACAATTTTGCCATCTTAAAATATTGATTGGGACTAGTACCTAGCGTCCCCCCCTAAACCTACGCCCATGGCGTTGCGTGTGCGTTGCAGGAGCCCCACACCCTGTTGTGCTTTCACATATGCTGCGTTTGCAGTCCGCAACTGATCCGCTGTTGCATACCACAAACGCAGCATTGATTCATTATTTTTTATTTTAAAATCCAAAAGTTTTTACTGAACATGCCTCGTCAGAATTCCAATTCTCTTTGTTTACTCTTTAATAGAAGTCAGGTTACGTAGCCTACTACATTTAAACAACATTTTATTAAATTCTTTTATTCATATTTATATACTTTAGATTTAGCTCACACAAGTGGCAAAACATTTAAACATAGTTTATAGCCTTAAATCACAAACATTTTAAATTAGAAACTTATAGTCTATTCAAAAACAGCCGACTCTCGTCTTATCTTTCGTTTTTGCACCCTTTTAAAAGAAATCCTGCAGGTCAAAAAGAACTTTGCTTTTCACCTCCAAGAAAGTACGAGTGCTCTCCATTATGGCACTTTTTTTTAACCTAAATGCCAGGTAAGGTGTCGTTTTGTTGCTTTACTTGAGAAAAAAAAAGCCATGTGTTGACTTTGAAACAAGAGTATATTTTAAATATGCATCTGTGGTGAAATTACAAGATTTTCGCGTCAGTAAATGTTTATTTTAATGCGAACAATGTTCTATCACTTTAATGCAGCAACGTAGCGCAGCAAAAAATAGACTCGGTACGAAAACGATCCGTGCACTGCTGCAGACTCAACGCTCCTGGAACGGACTGACGGACCGCATCCGCGTGCAGTGTGAATATATATATATATAGGAAAGCAATCATTTCTAGTTATATTTCATGTTCTATATGTCATATTCATGTAACAGCACCTACATTGTTCTGGCATTATAACAACAGGGTTTGCATTGGCAAAGTAGCTTCAAAACTCTGCTTTAGTGCAGTTTTTCCTCTATTTGTGTCTGTTTGCCTCTGTAACAATTACTGCTAATGTTATGTCTGTGTTTTTGTTCTTTGTTGTCAAAGTCTTTTCAGACTTAATTGAGTGAGTTAGAGTTATCTAGCCAAGTTTATTTTTCTTGGGGAAACATTTTAAGGGCTTGTGTGCTCCGTGGCCGCTCTAAGCTTTCTAACAGGATGTGTGATCTGGTATGTCTTCCGGATAGCTGTAATTGGAAATTTCTTTAGTTTCGCCTCATTAGAGTATTTCTGAACGTGCGGGAATGCTAAAGAAGCCCATTATAGGGTGAATTGGCGAGCAGGGAGTCTGCTCTTAATAACACAGGCTACGAGTTAACGGATTCTTGGGTAAAGAAGGATTGAAAGTGGTGCAGTTTTCTCAGAAGTCTTCCTCACCACTCGGCCCATCTCAGGACTCTTTCCCAGTGGAGGAGATTAAATATAGACCAGTATGTAAATGCTCAAGGCTGCAGCACCTGATTTATGTCGTGTTTCCCCTCCTGGATCCATGTATGTTTGGCCCTCGGAGGAGCGTCTCTGGATTCTGGAGGAATCTTGGCGTAAAAAGCTCCTCAGAGGATTTGAAGATGCCAGCTAACAGTGTTACAGCACAAATGTGCATAGAGGAAACATTTTCTCACCTGAACTGAATGTCCCCTATTTTTTACATAAGTGTGTTGTTAGTTTCCCTGCAGGCTTTTCAGTCTGTATAACAGCTCCCCCATTAGAGTAAAATGAGGTACTGCATATCCTCTGATAACGCTGGCTTTTATTGATTTGCTGTTTGATTGGTTCATGATTGATGTGTAGTCTTAAATAGTGTCTGCTTATCTTTGTTTCGCTCTACACAATTAATAAGACAAAATGGGACAAGAGCATGTTATAAAGCTAAATAATTTGTTAAATCAGACTGTCACACTGAAGGCACTTTATTTGACAGGCAATGTATTGTTTTTGTTCTTATTTTATTTGACTGTGGATAGGCAGGCATATCTGTTGTATCTCCTGAATTGTGCTCATTCCTAAATTAAAACCAAATCCCCTGTTGTGAACAATTAGCTTTTAAGGACGTTGTCAGAGACAAAGGGAAAAAAAATGTCCCTGCTCTGTTTGAAAATGCAGACGACAATAGATTTAGAAGAGCTTTCATAGACTCGCACCGGCAGCCACTGCATCATAAATCATCAGGTGTTGGACTTTTTCTTTTGTTTGTGTCTCTTACTGACCGTCAAATTCAGCTGGATCTATTGTTTGCAAGTGCAGAACTTTTAATTAAACGGAAGCTGTGTATTATCTACCGAGTGGCAGAAGTGTTCTTGCAAGTTTATGTCAGATGCAAAGTTTGCCAAAAACAGGAAACGTGTGCATACTTCATGTGTTGCGAAAATCTAAACCTACACTACTGTAGCATTCCATAATGCGCTATTAATTTTAATATCATTTTTTTTTTTTTTGTACATTGTCTCCGAATGATTATATATATAGTATAGTACTCTAAAAATACACTGACAGTTAACACAAATTAAACTTTCTTTAAAACATAATTTAAGCTAAATAATAATAAATGGTGATTTAGATTTTTATTTGACTCATGTTTTTGAAAATCAGTTTTGACGATACTGAGAGCAGATTTCTGAACTGATACATTGTTATGAACAATATAAAACTGACCGCCACATGTCTTTGGCCCTTCAGGAGATCCCTTTCTACCACATCTGGAGCGGCTCTCAGCGGACTCTGCACTGCACTTTCACACTGGAGAGACAGAGCCTGAGCACCTGTGATCTCACCTGCACACTGTGTGTGTGGCAGGTAGAAGGAGAGGGACAGAGCTTCACCCTGGACTTCAACATCTCGAAGGTATATAACCTATTCGCTGTGAAGTTACTTGGAGATTTATTGTGATTTTGAATGTAGTTTAGAATAAGTGGATTTTTGAAATTAATTTAATTGGTGCTGTATGTTATGCGCACATCAACGATTCTTTTTTAACCATTCTCTAAAAGCCGCATTAGTGGCAAAAAGTCTGCCCTAGGAAAATTGACATGTTCACTGTTTATTTAAATATAATGAAAACATAGTGCATGTGATAACGCAATGAAACATGCCAAATTGTGTGAACATAATTATTGGCCAGACTGTCATACAATCAATACCAAAATAAGAGAACCAACAAAATATGATCTGTGTAGTACAGTAGTCAGTGTTTGCTTTTCATCTGAGCTTCTTATTTTTCTTTGCTTTTTTGCATAGTAAAATAACCTGTAGCTGTAATTTTTGCCAAATATTTTTTGGTTTACAATTCTCATTTTTAACTTGTTGCTTATCAGCTTGCATATTGGCTGTCTATTCATACTTATAAAGCATATATTAATGTCTTATTCTACATGTCCATATTCTACATCCCCATAACTAAACGTAACCACTTCAACAACTACCTTACTAACTATTAATAAGCAGTAAATTGTGCTTATTAAAGGGTTAGTTCACTCAAAAATGAAATTGATGTCATTAATGACTCACCCTAATGTCGTTCCACACCCGTAAAACCTCCTAGGAACACAGTTTAAGATATTTTAGATTTTAGTCCCAGAGCATATGCAGTCTATGCAGTGTCCTGTCCATGTCCAGAAAGGGAATAAAAACATCATCAAAGTAGTCCATAGGTTGATTAGAATCTCTTGAAGCATCGAAAATACATTTTGGTCCAAAAATATCAAAAACTATGACTTTGTTCAGCATTGCCTTCTCTTCTGTGTTCCTCCAAAAAGATTCAAACGGTTCATGAATCAGTCAATCGATCAATGATTCGGATTGCGTCAAACAGCCAAACTGCTGAAATCACGTGACATTGGCTCTTTGATCAATTAACTGATTCACCCGTCTTACGGGTGTGGAACAACATTAGGGTTAGTCATTAATGACATCCATTTCATTTTTGGGTGAACTATCCCTTTAAGGCAAAGGTCACAATTAATAGTGAATATGCATTCCCTAAACTAAGTGTTACCTATATTTGCCAAATAATTTTGTTAGATAAATACCTTACCCAAGCTTAGTTTTTTGTTCTTCCTTCATATTAAACTAAATAAACTATTTTCATCATATTTTGAGCCTTTAAAGCTGTAACAAATAATGCAGTGCTATGTAGAGGAGGCCCTAAAAGTATTTTTGTAGCATGAGGTTACGCACTGGTGTGTTAAAGCCTTTCTCCTATAGATCAGCAGTTACCTTTCCTTCTTAAACCCTGAGCAAAGCATTGTTAAACTTGAGTAGGGATACAATCCCACGGACAGGAGACCAAAAGATAGGGCATGGGTGGTGATCAAGAAGTTCACTCAAAAATGAAAATTAGCCCATGATTTACTCACCCAAGTCGTCATCTTTCAAACAAATACAATCAGAGACATAATACAAAATGTCCCGACTCTTCCAAACTTTATAATGGCAGTGAAAGGGAAGTTCTGTTTTGAAGTCCATAAAAGTGCATCTATCCATTATATGACTGCTCCACACAGGGTCGGGGATTAATAAAGGCCTTCTGAAGTGATGTGTTTGTATTAGAAAAATATCCATATTTAAAACTTTATAGACTTAACTAGCTTCTTGCAGAGCGCTGTGCACATTGATTTACAGCAAAAGAGTAACCTTTGACCCGATAAACGCGGAAGCACAGAGGATAGAGCAAAACAAAACAAAAAGTCTAAAACAAGAAATGCTCAAGATAAATGGTGGAGGATTTAGATATAAGAGAAGAGGGGCTTGAGTTTGTTGAGGCGTCAATGCTTGCGATACCCCTACAGCCTACGTCAAATATAGTCCTACGTCATAACCATAATAACCTACGTCAGTGGTTATTATTTTCCTGGAAGTCAACTTGCTGTCTGGCGGAAGTTAGTTATTTTAGTTTTTTTAAGTTTTAAATATGGATGTTTTTCTTAAACAAACAGCTTTTATTAGTCCCCGGAGCCATGTGGAACATTTAAGATGGATAGGTGCACTTTATGGACTTCCATTATAAAGCTTGTAAGACCCAGGACATTTTTTTTAATAACTGATTTTATTCGTCTGAAAGAAGAATGTCATATACAGCTAGGGTGACTTGAGTAAATCTTGGTGTAATTGCCATTTTTGTGTGAACTATCCCTTTAACATTCTCCTCAATGCATGTTTAGCAATAGTACCCAGATTGTACATTAGGATACGTTAATATCTCTGTTAAGCTCACCACCTTTCAATTGAGTTTATGAGCTGTCAGATGAGACCAAACATGACATGTTAGAACAAATGAGTAGATAAATAATATGTAGTGGATAGCACACGTGTCCTGTGAAGCAAGCGACTATCTCCCCAGACAGACCCATCCTGTGCCTGGAGTGTCCCAACAGTCCTCAATCAGCAGCATATTAATGAATCACTTGCACTACCTTTAGAATTCCAATCAGAATTTGGAGCATAATATGAATTTAATTGGGTAACTCTTTATTTTGATGGTCCCCTTTAGACATTCTGTTCACTATTAGTAATGTTGCCCCTACTTGTCGACTTATTCTACTAACCCCAACCGTCAACCTCCAATTCCCAAATAATTCTCTGAGAGTGTTGACATGTAGGTGCATCGTAACCTTTAGGTAATAATAATGTCTAAAGAGGACCTTCAAAATGAAGTGTGACCTTGATGTGTAGTCTATACATGCTTATTTAAACAATTTCTCAAACACCCTTGAAAACCTTTGTTCAGTTTAACTGTCTGATTTCATTAAACTATTTTCCAAAACAGTTCTCCTAATTCAGATTAAGATCCCTGCACACTTAGAGTAACACATGAGGTTGAAATGTTATGTTCTTGACTCCAGGACATCAGACCACTGGACTCCGATTTCCTGTTGATGGACAACTGCACCCCTGCCCTGGCTGGTCCGAGCGCGTTCCAGATCCCTTACCTCATCCGACAGAAGATCTGCAGCAGTCTGGACACCCCCTGTCCCAACGGAGCAGACTGGAGACTACTGGCCCAGAGACTGAAGCTTGACAGGTACATGTAGGATCTATTAGCAATAGTAGAATTTGCCATGTCTAAGATGGGGAATGGATCCTGTTGAACAATCCTGAGGATTCCGGTCATTGTTTTTTGCCGAGCGCGGATATGTAGAGCAGATTGTCTCTGTGCGGTTCTGTACTTTCATACAGACTTCCACAGGAAATTGCGAGGCAGTGATTTAATTACTGTCCCATTGAACTTCCCCAGGTAATGGGACATAATGGGCACACTTCATTTGTCCAATAATGTTTACTTGCTCCAATTAATTACAATTTGAAGTATTGTGGTGTGTGTTCAATTAGCACTAGCCCAAAACGATCAATTTTAATTTACTTAGTTAAGGAAAAGCATAGAATCCCTGCAGGAGGAAACATTCATAATGTTGTTGTTTTTTGGGCTTTTTTTTTTTTTTTTTTTTACTGTCACCAGGAAAAATGTTTAGGACTTGAAAGCAGTAGTAGAGAATACAACCCTCCAACTGAAGACCTTTTCTCACTGAGAACAGAGCACATGCAGAAAACAACACTTAAAGCCCCAGGCATGTGAGGTCCAGAAAAAAGCCGTTAGATCGAACAACCCACTTCAGCTTCCTCCGGGAGATGCATCTCGCAACATCTAATACTCTGCAAAAAGGGGTTGCTTTGTTCTTATTGATCAGCTTTGATCTGAAAGGTTCAGCCTGGTCAATGGAAAAGGTCACATGCAACCTGGGTTTTACCCTTTTAGAGGACTGAGACCCACAGTAGATAATTCATCAAATGAAAATGCAGGGCTGCTTCGGTTCAGGAGTTAACAAAGCATGTTTTCTGAAGAACTGAGCATTCGCTCATTGGTTTAGTTTATTGGAATGGAGAAGAGAAGGAAAATATTGTTTTATATTCCTCCGTGGAATAACTACGTCCAGCTGATACGTCTCCCCGGACCGGTGCGCATAGATTTTCTACTTTCGCTTTGAATAGAGTGACAGTGAGGTTATATATTGGTTTTCAATGCAAGATAATCTTCTTGATGTTTTATTTTATTTCAGGGGATAATAACTTGTGACTCCCTTGCGATCCTTTTTACAATGAAGCATAAACAATGCATTGTGAAGCAAACCCATTGCATTTCTAATTTAGCTTCTATTATATCTAGTTATAAAGGAAAAACAGAAGGCTAACCAAGTGAATCTCACAAAGAAATGTCCTGGCCAAATTTAACAACAATTCACAGTCCTTTTGTGTGTGTTAAATTCTAAATCAACCTGAATGCACACAGGACTCATGTCACCTAAAGGAAACAAGCTTATAAATCATACAGAATGATATTTGAAAATGTAAAAATGCAGAGAGTTTGTGTGATGGGTAGGTTTAGGGGATGAAATATATAGTTGGTACAGTAGAAAAAGCATTACATTTATGGAGAGTGTCCAAATAGATAGTCAACCAGACGTCCGTTTGCGCGCGCGGCGTGTGCGTGTGTGTGTGTGTGTGTGTGTGTGGTGGGTAGGGTTAGGAGGTGTTTTTATTTAGTTTAGAATACACAGCCTATTATTCCCAATGTTTTTCACTGGGGTGTTTAATTTAGTGCAACACATGCTATCCTACTTACAGTTGTACTTTACAATTTAAATAATATTCATGTATTTGTTTGTTCGTTTATTTGGGTCCGTTGCGATAAGATTTTTTTTTTTTTTTTGTAAGACTTTACAATATGGTTCTCGTATTAGCTAACATGAAATAAAAATATATTGTTACAGTATTTATTAATATTTGTTAAAATGAGTTAATAAAAATACAACTGTTAATCATGCCTGAAGTTTATGGAAAATTATTACTAAATACATTTGAATTCAATAATGTATTATTAAATGTTGAAATTAACACTTGCCAATATTTAAAAAATGCTTTTAGAAGTGCTTTTCATTGTTAGTTCATGTTAACTATTGTGACTCTGGAGCACAAAACCGCATGGGTATATTTAGAGCAATAGGTCAAAATGATCCATTTTTCCTTTATGTTAAAAATATCAGAAATGTATTATTAGGAGTTATATGCAAAGGACTTAATTTGGACAACTTTAAAGGCGATGTTCTCCATATTTTAGATTTTCAAATAGTTGAATCTTGGCCAAATCTCTATTATATCGCCAATCCTAACAAACCATATATCAATGTAAAGCTTATTTATTCAGCTTTCAGATGATGTATACATCTCAATGTAAACTAAACTTGCCCTTATGACTGGTTTTGCGGTCCAGGGACACAAATGGAACATTAGTGTGAAGTTTGACCTTTTTCCCCAATTAAAAAATCCTATGCTAACCTAACCGAAGTTCATTCAAATGTTTTAATTAAAATGTATAAAGGACAATTAAATGCAAGACCTAAGACTCAGCCCTTTTTTCATAAGTCGCTTTGACCTGCTAAATGAATTTAATGCAAATGTAAGACTCTGTACATCAATGATTATTTTAAATGTTTCGAATTATAAGAATCTTAAATTATATAAAAATAACACTTATGCAACACAAGACTCGCTCTGTCCATCGACACACTGCAGTAGGATTCTGACAATTTCCTTTCCTCCGTTTTCCCTCCCTAGGCACATGAGCTTCTTCGCGTCCAAAGCGAGCCCCACATCATTGATTCTGGACTTATGGGAGACCCAGCACTTCCACAGCGGAAATCTCAATCAGCTCGCCGCTGTGATGGCCGAGATTGGCAAGCAGGAGGCCATGATATTCCTGGTGTCAGACGGGGAGTGCTGACGCATTAAAACTGGAGCAGAGCGGCCGTCTCTGAGTGATGGGGTGGGGAGAGGACGCGACCCTCTGCCCGCCCCTCCAGAGATGAGAAACAAATCAAAGAACAGGGTTTACCCACCTATATGAGGCCACTTCCCCAGTGAATAGGGAATAAAAGAAAGAGAAAAAAAACAAGACCAGGCTCAGGAGGAACCTGGCTTAGATGTACTGTGACTGAGACAAATGCCCCTTTCTCAGAACAAAAATCCATTTGTTTTGAAAATAATGGTGTATAGAAATTCCCAGATTCTATGATTCTGGTCCTGCCCTCAATCACTGACCAATATGTACTTTCTAACCACATTTGTGTTAGGCACATTGATATATTAATATCAGACTGGAAACTAAAACGAATCGTTTTGAAAGTTATCAAGTGGAAAATATAGGCAAGGTGAATATTTTGCGAACTAATTCAGATTTGTGACGTGCATTTTGTAAATGTGTACCATTTAGCAATATGCAAGCACACATATCGATGACAATTTCCTTTGGCCGACTCGTTTCTTACCTCACGAAGCATTTAACAATTTTGAGCGTTTGCTAAATTTCAGGTCAAAAACATTAACGAAGTGAAACGTTTTGGTGAGAGCCATCACTTGTTCCTCTGCCCCTGTGCACTTAACATGTCTGTTTGACTTCATGAAGCCATAAAGTCCAAAATTCACCTCAATGCAACGATATATACGTTCTGATCCGGGTGGATAATCGGTAATTAAGCACAGGATTCTGTGGATGTTTAGCTGCTGATGAAAAGACATCTGGGATGGGTGATCAGGGACCTCAAACATTGATCACTGTTCTGAAAACATCACGTTTGTTGACTTTTGAGATCAGATATTTTCATGTCCATGAAACCCCCCTTCAAGTCTAGAATGATGGAATCTTTTGAATTTATATTCTTCGTTTATAAAGGAGGAAGAACAAAAGTTCCCTGTTGGAAAGGTTTTCTTCTTTTATAAACAGAAAATGCAATACTACCAAATGTTTCATTGCTATTCTCCTTCATATTTAACGAGTCTATGTTTCTCTGAAAGCCATTTTGGCTCCAGGGCAAATTCTTATTCGTAGGAGAATATTTTCATCAACCCCTAAAAAGTGAATGCTCCATCCAAGAAACCTTCATCGACACTCAGCAGCTGCCGTGCTTTTCTAAATTCCTCCATCACACGAGTGGTTTCTTTCTGCATAACTGTCACGGCCTGTAGAACGGCAACACGTCTCAGCCCCGCGTTTGGCGCCATGAATGTGCGTTACACAGTTTGAAGATTGTCAGATATTTGTTTTTCTGTTTTTGAATGTGAGAGTATTTCATTCCAAACGAAGGAGGTTTTGAGCGAATCTGTGGATCACAAATTGGCCGCTTTCATCTTGAGAGGTAATGACGGCCACGTCTGAGGAGATGATTGGAGGAGCCCGGTACATTCTCTCCACAGCAAGTGGAAATACACAGGCCTGTTTCACTCAGCTAACAGAACTCCAGTTAAATGCCATATGTTTTTTTTTTTTTGGACCGTATGTTAACCTTAAAGGTTTCCATTGGTGTTTTCGTTAATCAGCTATTTCTCTTTTTTTAATCTGTGAAAGTCATTGTCTTGTAGATAAGTACTTTTCATATGACGCATCTCTGCGCAACCAAAGTGTATGAGCCATCTGGAGCATTTCTTTCATATCTATGCCGGTTTTAATTTTTCTCTCTCCCTATTTCCTAAATCCGGCATTTATTTTTCTTTTGAGATCTCATGACTTATGCTAACTTTTAATTTGGATCCTTTCATTGGTAAAAGAATTTAAATGTTTAATACAGCACTTTGTAAAGTAATTGTAAATGATATTTTAATAACAAGCCAAAAAAGACAAGACAACTGACGTAACATTTGTCAAAGTATAACCTGTGAAGTGTTTGCCTAATGTTCATTGGTTATATAGCACTGAGTTCATTCTTTCTGCAGTGTTTGAGGTTTAGACTGTTTTTGCCATAAGTTTGTACACCGTCGTTTTGTTTCGTCCTGAGGCTGTCGATTAGTCAATACTTAGATTCCTGCGAAATCGCTACTTTGTCATAAGAAAACAGATGCACCAGTAAATTATATTTCTGTCAGAGTATTTAGACAAAGATTTGGTGCAAATATGATCAGATTCCTAACACTCAGGTTTATAAAAAGTTTAGTTGAAATGGATATGTTCTTAAATAAGTGCGTAACGAATTTCTCATCAATGTTACTTCTCACATAAAAATCATTCCAACGGTCTGTCGTTTTGAGCTCGCAAAGCAAAGTCAGCTTCTAACACTGAATAAAGCGGATGATGTTCACTAAAAGATCCACCGATCTCTTTTCATGACTGTACATTTTGTCAGCCTCATTCATAGCTTTTTCTGTGTAAATGAATGTGCGAGTGTGCTATTTCTTTCCACGAGTTTCTTTTTGAACTGAAAACCGTAGAATTGTGTACCTGTGAATGTTCTTCGATTCGACTTCTTGATTCAATGTTCCTTGCCTTTCTGCAAGTCAGAATGCTGTATTTATTACATGCCACAGCGCTTATGCAATTGTACAATTCTTTTCTATTATTCTTTTGTTTTTTCAGTAAAGTTACTTTTCATTTTTCTTGTCGATGTAAATTGTCGTCGATGATTTTGTGGTAATAGGAAGCCCTCTTCTGCAGAAGGTTTTCTGTACTTTTTGGACAATGATATGGATTTGTGGGTAGAATTTTGGAAATTCGTTTCTAAGTGCTTTCAAGTATTTACTTGGCCTTATGTATATATCTCTCTATGAAATTTCAGAAAAGGTATGTATAGTAATTGAACCTAAAATGGATGTAAATAAATTATATATTGTTAAAAGAGGAGTTGAGTGATTTGTGCAAGCAGCCTCCACAATACAGCACAATTTAACAAAGTTTACAAAAGGATTCAAGCCGTAACCTTCGCAATTGGAAAACCCAATGTCACCGCTATTCATATAAGTCAGCACACGGCAACATGACTGCAAGTGATTTATTGACTAAGTGTCTCTAGCACAATGTCTTTATAAATGATTTGCAACATCTGACAGAGAAACCTCTGCACATGAATACAGCAGTTTGACACACACAATAGTTAAAGACCGCAAAGCTATTAAAAAAAAGGCACTTGATAGTTGATACATAACACATTGTCAATACAAAAAAAGTACAAAAATTGAGCTCTTGGCTCAAATATACGTAGCTTTCCAAGAGCAGGATATTGGAGTGTTGCATTTCTTCCCATTAGGAGATTGCGATAAGGGAATGATGTTCCGGGCAGCATCTGGTACATAGTCTCTGAAGAAGAGCCATTATGTTTGGAGGATGAGGTACTGCCCAAATGCCATAAGATTATGCACATATTGGTGATATCTATAATCAGGAAACCACTGGCCAAAGCTTTAAATAGCGCAGCGAGCAAACACGAACAAGTGATTCGGTTACATATAAGATAGCAGGATCCATTTGGGCCAATGCAAACCGATTTTATGGCATCACGGGCCTTTACTTAATTAGAACTACCTGCCTGATTAGAACAGATGAATGTGGCGTATTTAGTATTGAAGACATGTAGAGCCCATTGGTTGGGTCAGAATGGAACGCATGCAATCAGTGCTAATGTATTTCAGCATAGCTGCCAGGGGCGTTTTATTCCTCTGTGGTTTGCCATTACCTTAAGTACCCTGGCACAGCAAATCAGGCAGAGCAAAAAAGTAGGCTGCACAGCATCTAGAGGATTGAGGGACCACTTTAAGATCCTGTCTGAGTAGATCACATGCTCAATGCTTTAGCCTACAAAACGGATCAGGGTATGACTAGATTGCCTCATTCATAGCACGGGAAATGCTTTGTCCTTATTTGTGACAGAACTTTGGCTGATAAATATACTCCCGAGTGCAGACGAGACGGATGAAATGATCACGTTTTACACCAAAGTCAAAAGAAAAATACGTTTTCCCAACGGTGACAACATTCATGATAATCTCATTCCCTTTTCAATGGGGATTTTCAGTTTTTTTTGTTTAAATACTATATTAAAATTAGTATTAAAGGCAGTACAAATACTATCGTGATGTAGAAATACTTTTTTTTGCATTACAGTAATTAGACAAGTAGAGAAAATGTGCCCAACTGTCATGTAATTAAAGTGATAACATTTTTTATATTCTTACAAATGGCTTTATTGTCTATGTATTTTTATATTTAAAAAGGGGTGAAATATGACCCATTCACTCAGATGCCACATTGACAAATGCTGAAACAAGCCAATTGTATCTCAAATGTGAAAGTGAGCCGTATTAGTAAAAACTTAAAATATCTTTGGATTTACGACACATCATGAATACTGCAGGTTTACCTTTGGAGGTGGAAGAGGAAGAGGAGGGACAGCTAAGATACTTCATCCAAATGCCTTATCCATTCTGACATCTGGCATTGGTGGTTATAACCGTTCATAAGCCGTTTTTCCAGTTGAATGACTGGCATCGTAACAGCAAAACTTGAGGCCAGTCTTTTGGCTTACTGTTCCAAGCTATCGAAAATTCAGATCCGTGCTTTGCTGAATGACACATACTTAGTAAATGCTGATCGAAGCGGGCTATAACAGCCGGTGAAAGCCAGCGGAGCTACTATATCCATCACTCTGTCAGTCAGCCATATGTTACAGGCTTCAAGTAAAGTACTTGGTCTTGTTTGGCATAGCTACGGACCTCCCAGTCCCGTTCCGGCCCCTCCTTGAAGAACAGCAGAGCCTCACAGCGGAGTGAAAGCGTGGCTTTTACACAGTGGCTTGTCCTTCTTTGAATAGAACGTCTTCCCCTCTAGATTGATTTGACAGACCTGAAAAGATAAGAAAAGAGGATTAAAAAGTGGAAATCAAACTGTTTTTCAGCTACTGCAAAGGGACTATTCAACAGGGCTATTCTATAGCTGTAATTCATGATTTGCTACTTGCTAGAAGCCAATATTAGGGGTTTGAATTCTAGAAAGCATTTGGGAGCAGTTAAGTCAGTCTGAGGTCAGTACGATGATAAAAAAATAAAAAAAAAACATTCAGTATGAATGCGTTAAAGGATGCAAAAAAAGAAGACAATAATGACATTTATAATGTTACAAAATATTTTCTTTCTTCAAATAAATGCTGTTCTTTTAAACGTTCTACAATTGTTTTTAAAAATGATATAATAAGAAATTACAGTAAATGCTACTCTGTAAGTGCAGTGTGTTTGAGTTACTCATAATTTGCATTCGGGAACACAAACCATCTTCCAAAAAAGAAACGTGGTCTTCCTGCGGTTTACTGCCCAAAATAAAAGCTCATTGGTATAATGTTTGAAAGCAAATGACAAGTGTTAACAATTCATTTTAGTATTGTAATTTTACTGTTGTTCTGTAAAATATATTTTTGATTTATACTAATAATAACAACTTTGTTATACTTATTAATTATATTAATTCATTAATTAAATTAATTGTATTCATTATATTAATCATACAATATATAATTAATACTTAATATATTGTATTATAACAATGTTATAATAATGATTATTAAATAATGCATTTTAATTTTACAGTACAATCATATGCATTATTGTAATATTAAGCGATTTATTTCTCTTAGTTTATCTGGAACATCAGTAAAAAAAACTTGCAAACACAGCCACCGTATGAATTTCAGAGTGAAATGTCTGGGTTCACAGAGGCTATTTCTTGATAGTGTTGTGTGGTTCAGAAAGTTTAAGATGGAGTTTCGGGACAGGTTCCAATGCATCAAAATGACTTACGGCACAGACAAAGCAAGTGTCATGCCAGCTGTAGCCCAGCGCCTCAAGGAAACGGTCCCCTGCATCAATCTTGAAGTCACAGCCATGGCATTTGGTACCAAACATCTTTTCATAGTCTGCAGAGAAAAACAAACCAACCAAAAAGGGCCTATTAAGAAGGCGAGGTGGAAAAGCTTGGTAAGAAACAGAGAAGAAAAGGCAAGAAAGAAAAAAAATTCTTATCGGAGGTAAAAAGAAAATGGATTACATTTTCTCAGGCCTCACATGCTCTGTGCGTGATAACAGACACTGGTCCAGATTCATATATGGATTGCCCCAGTTTTACCCATTACGGAAAACTTAAAAGTTGCAGGCTTTACATCTCGTACGCAAGGTAAGTGGTTTAGAGCGCAATCCTTTCGAGGTGCTGAGACTGCAGCTATTTTATCAACACTAGCTCTTTATTTCTAACAGAAACAGCTGCCCACTTGCTGCTGACACAAGACCAAAACTCTTCAAAGCTGTAAAGCAGCAAACTGCAATGCAAGCCTATTTACATAATAAAGACATACACTCCCTTCAGATAGCTTAATGTCTGTTTATGTAAGATTAGGGGCCCAACAAATGTGACAACGTGATTAAGTGCACAACATAAATATAAATTAAACTTGGAAGGTGGCTGCATTTAGCAACTTGAATGAATAAGCACAGTTTAACGTGACAAACTTTCACTACTGAATTCAAAACCTTTTAAACCGTGGTTCTCATGTGGGAATATAGGTTTGAATCTGATCCAGAGGCCTTTCTCCTACCTGTTTGTTACTTATGCTACTTCTAATGGTTCCAATAAATAAAAGTGTCACAAGGTGGAAAATGAAAGAACAGATGTCTATGCCATGGCCTCTCACTAGTCATATAAATTAAAGGAACCCTCCACCGGTTTTAGAAATAGGGCTTTTCAACTTTTTTCCTACATTTAGATATGTGGGCATATGATTTTTGTCTCAGTGCATGCATTGTTTTAGTTTGGCAGGGTCGCCGCTAGCTTAGCTTAGCATAATGAATGGAATCCTATGTTGCCATCTAGCATGTCCAGAGTAAAAGTGATCCAAAAAACACACCTAATTACTTCTTGCGGCGGGCGTATTCACAATGAGTACAAATAGCGATGCAGATTAAGACTAGGCGATTTCCTAGGCAGATATTGACATGGGACTATATTATGGGGAAGCACAGGCAAAGCACTGCTACTTGGGCGCAGAGATATCACGCAACACATTGCGCCCAAGTAGCAGTGCTTCGCCTGTGCTACCCCATAATATAGTCCCATGTCAATAATGGGAATCTGCAAATGTAATCTTAATCACTATTTTTGCTTGTTGTGAATACACATGCCACAAGAAGTAATTAGGTGGGGGGGGGGGACTCGGGACATGCTAGCTGGAAACATAGGATTCCATTCATTATGCTAAGCTAAGCGGCGACCCTGCCAAAATAAAACAATGCATGCACTGAGACAAAAATGCATTTGTTCACATATCTAAATGTAGGAAAGAAGTTGAAAAAGCCTATTTCTAAACTCCTTTACGGATGTCCTGATCAAGTTTTTGTGCCCCCGATCAGAGTCATTTAATATAGAGTCCTGATCCAAATGCTTGTATTAAAGACTAGGAAAATACATAGTTCAAACCAATGTATAGAAGAACGTACAGATAGTTTCTCAGGAGCTCAAATGTAAAAAATGAATTATTACTACGAAGTAATAAATAAATTACATGCACATTTCTTTTTAAAGGCAGTTGGCAAACACACTTGAAGGTTCATTTTCCGACACTTACTGCATGAAAACGGACGCAAAAAAGGTCAATAAAAAAACAGCTAGAGCTGACAGAACTGCGGTGCTCATGTTGGCAATGCAGGCTTGAATCCAAATGTTTCCTCTCCTAATAGTTTTCAGGGTGTTCACACTTATAGTTCAGTTTGCTTGGTTTGTTTGGTCTGGGCCAAAAATAAAGTTGTGGTCTGCTTAGCATTTAATATTGGCATTTTAACACCAAAATATTAAATTATAAAAGTTCATTATTGAACCCTTCAATAACTTAAGGCACAGGGATATGTTCACAATCTGATTTGGGCAGTTTTCATTACATATATATCACAACAGAACGTATTAAACATCCAAAACAATGCTGTGTGCCGGGCACGTGAAGGGCTTATAAAATGTGTAAAATATTTAAAACAGCAGCAGGGATTTCTCCATCACACACACACAAAGGTCTGCGGTTCTGATCCTGTTCCGAACTGTGATGGACAACATCCCGACTATGATGAGGGAAAAAGAAATGGAAGTGGCCTGAGACCCATCTTTTCAGCGGTCTCGGCCCGCTTGTTTGGTGAGCCCCAGAGTTCGGTTGGCAGTGTTCATACTTATTCAAATGAACTGCACTAACAGAGCAATCCCACCAGAGATCGTTTTAATCAAACTAAACATGCCATGTGTGAACACGCCCTCAGTCCTAATTCTCCCTAGTCCTATAAATTATTCCTATAAAAAGGTTCAAGACAACAAAAAAAATTCCTGACGCCTTTCTGCATTTTAAATGTAAGTGTCAAAAAAAGTTAATAAAAAGTGGCTACAGCACATGCTGAGACTTTCAGCTGGTTGCTCGTATGGTCAGCATGAGTTCGAATCTGTCTTGAGATTGGAATCAACGAAAAAGTTTAAAAACAAAAAAACGAACTGCCAGTATTAATAGTTTCATTGAGCAGCAACGCACTTTCTACTAATGGCATATTTAAAGTAGACTCTCAAGCATAAAAGTCTCAGCAAAGCTCCTAATCAATGTGCAGGGTCGGTATGGAGCAGATTTGAAGACTGAAGTGAAGTGGCAGCATTTGAATGATTAAACACCGCAGGAGCCCGCGCTCTGCTCTCGACAGGGGCTGTCGATAAGATGTGCGGCCGGGCGTGCAGGAGGGTCTGCGGTCGCTCACCTCTCTCGCAGTAGGGCTCTCCCTCCTCCATGTAGAAGGCCTGGTTCCTGATGGGCATTTTGCAGGCGGCGCACAGGAAGCACTGTACGTGGTAGGTCATCTTCAGGGCATGCATGATTTCCTGCGGAGAGGACAGAGGGGTGTGAGGGAGCTGCGCACGCCATCTATGAATTCACACTTCGAAAATCATTCCACTCTCGCTTTTAAACTCTCTCTCACACACACACAGACACACACACACTTTACCCCACTGGCACTACACTTCATCATCAACTTCATGCTATGCAATCAGAATCAATCAAAAGCTTTTGTTTGTTTTTGAGGTCATACTGACATTATCATAGTATTATATGGCCGTATTATAACATTAGCTTGCATATTTTTCCCCTTCTGTTGAAGCCAATATGGAAGACACTTAAACTGCAATTTATCGACTGGCCACTAGCGACAGGCTCGAGAAGGGAGCAGAATCTCATTGAGCCCCATGTTAAAATTCCCAACTTTACAGCAGAAAAAAAAAAAAAAAAACATTTTCAGACTGGTACAAATTGTGGTTTTGGTCTATACGGCTAAGTTTGCCCTTCATGACAACTGTGAGGGGGTGAATTTTTCATATCACTTTTATAACATACAGGCAAGATGGCAACGGTGAGCTCATCTCTACTTTACGCTTTAGAACGGTTTATCAGAATCCAATGGGTGACATCACGGACACTACGTCCATATTTTTCTACAGTCTCTGGTTCATATATACCATTCTCATCTCTGTGCGTGCCATAACGCTGTCTGACGCACACTGCAAAAAAGTTATTTACAGCCTGGTAACAATTATGGTTTTGGTTTACAGATAATTTTACCCTTCATGACAACTGTGAGTAATAACCCATGATGTCGTCAAGCGTGTGTTATTGACCTTACTGGAATTGAAGTATGTTCCAGGCATTTTTGGGTGAACTATCCCTTAAAAGTTCTCATAATTAAGGGCGTGGCCTCTTTGAGTGACAGGTGGATTGTACTTTTTTTCTGCTGTCTGTTAGTTATCACGTCACCTCAGCTCCCCCCATGTCCCGCCTCTTTGTCCAGTTTCTGTTATCTGGGAGTGTTGCGCGATGACACTGCCAAGATGTCAACAGCTCGAGCCTACTTTATGCTTTAAAACTGCTCTTATCCTATGGGTGACGGACACTACAGTATATAGATAAAGCATATAGCTTCTCTGACATTAGTGCCACCTTGCAGAATTACAAAAATAGAGCATAAAAAGTCACTGCTCACCACTGATAGATATATACTTATTTACACATTTCATACACCACCATTCAAAAAAAAATTGTGATTATTGTATTGTTTTTTAAAGTCCCTTATGCTGCATTATTTGTTTAAAATACATGCAAGATTTTACAAATATTATCACAATTTAAAATAACATAACTTTTTTATTTTAATATATTCTAATATATATATATATATATATATATATATATATATATATATATATATATATATATATATATATATATATATATATATATCTTTAATCCTGTGATGGCAGAGCTGTATTTTCAGCATCGTTACTCCAGTCTTGAGTGCCACATGATCCTTCAGAAATCATTCTAATATGATAATTTGCTGCTCAAGAAACATTTCTGATTATTATCAATGTTAAAAACAGCTGTGCTAATTATGTAAATTATGGTGATGACTTAAAAAAATGGAATTGACTTGTCACGTGATAAATTTCATACATCTAGCTGACTAAAAGTATTAATTTTTTTTTTTAAAGCCTTACTGACCCCAAACTTGAAATGGTAGTGTATAAAAAAATTCCAGTATCCTTAACGATTTTACAACTATACATATTCCACCACTCAATCAGTGCATTCCTGTGAATCTCTATACTAAAAAACTACAGTGTGTGTTTGTGTTGTAGAACGGTAGGAAATGCGGTCACCCCAGTTATCATCTTCTTGCATTTGGCACAGTTGGGTGAGTAACGGTTGTCATAACAGTTGGTGCAGTAAATGGATCCTTTTTCCTCAAAGAAGCCCCCCTCGTCCAACACCCTTTTACACTGACAGCACATGAACTCCTCTGGGTGCCAGGAACGTCCGAGCGCCACCACGTAGCGTCCCCTAGAACACAAGCACACAAACAAAAAGTCTTACAACTAAAGCCTTTTGCATTGATGTGAAAGGGTCAGCTCAAACATCAGCTGCTGGGTTTAGCACTCTTTAAGTGTTCAGTGTGCAAAAGCTATTCTAATGGAAATAGTAGGTCAGACGCAGAAAACCACTCCGTTCCGTATTGATTCTCCACAGCAGAAAGCCCAAGGACATGCCGCTATTTCTGTGCTCGGCGTATTTTAAGAAATATTGCTGCCTTACAAAGTTTGACACAACCTTTTTCCCTCCCCATGTCTTGTAAGTAATGACATTTAGCGCATAGTCATCATTGATTTGGAGGTATTTTGGGCTGCCTGCAGCAGTTTTTGGGATTTTAACTGCTAAATTTTAGGCATTCCTGAAGTCTGACTTCAAGGGCAGCAGAGTTACAGCCGTACCTGATGATCTTGTTGCACGCAGCGCAGAGCGGCGTACGGCCGCTGTCGGCAGGGCTCTGCTGTGCTGCCTGCAGGATGGAGCTGCGGTTCTGCATTGGAGTGGGTTGGACCGGCTGCTTGTGCTGCGTCACCACCGTACTGGTCTTGTCTGGGTGGTAACGGTCTGCGAAACCGGGGTCCGTCACCCATGGTGGCCTGCAGGCTGGGCCAGAGCTCACTGGCGCTTTAGGCGGTGCTAAATAAATAAAAAAAAGGACAATGAAACCTATTTTTTCCAGCACTTCTTCACTATGGTCCAACAGAGACCTGTTAGCAGTGTGTACATTTATGGGCTGCAATTAAAATGAATGTCATTGTAGACTAAAATGTCTTGCTTTTATCCAGAGACCAACCTATAACACAAAGATACCCACTGAGATGCTGCCAACACCATGAGAAGAGAGCAATAGGAGCGGCTCATGCTTTTATTCAGCTTATATAAACCGCATCTCAGGAGAGTGATAATTGAGTCATATTATCATCTTTGAATATCAACACATCAGTGCCCCTTATGTCTTACTTTTCCCATTAACATCAGGCCTGTCTGAGCCGGCCAGACTGCTCCGTGATCAAGTCAGCGAGTTAAGTCCTCCCTGTGGGAGCGACTCCGGGCCGGGAGTCAGTGTGTACTGTGAGAGTCAATCTATTCTGTCTGTTCTGAGAGTACTTACCTTGAACTTCATCAGGTTTGTCTGCTGGCTTGGACTTGGCAGGACAGGGAGTTACTCCGTGACTGTAGAAAGAAAATTTCCTTTCAAAATACGGGCCATGATAAAACGGCTTTAGTCAGAGCCAATGAAAATGTTATTAAGATATGCGACCTCTGACATCTACATCCTGGATGGAAAGTACACTCCTGAACGAAGCGAAAAGATAAAAAAACGGCAGGCATTTTATGCAAATTAAAGTACAGAATGAGTGTTTTCTATTTTAATTGTAAAAAAAAAAAAAAAAAAAGCCTGTAAGCTAAAACCACACAGTTTAAATTAGTTTAAATCTCAACCAGGGGACAAGGGCCTCTGCCAACTTTCAAGATTTTTTTTTATATGCAACATATTTTCTGTATGTGTACATATTATGTATGTATGTATGTATGTATGTATGTATGTAAATATGTATGTAAATATGTATGTAAATATGTATGTAAATATGTATGTAAGTATGTATGTAAGTATGTAAATATGTATGTAAATATGTATGTAAGTATGTAAATATGTATGTAAATATGTATGTAAATATGTATGTATGTATGTATGTATGTAAATATGTATGTATGTATGTATGTATGTATGTATGTATGTATGTATGTATGTATGTATGTATGTATGTATGTATGTATGCATGTATGTATGCATGCATGTATGTATGTATGTATGTAAATATGTATGTATGTATGTATGTATGTATGTAAATATGTATGTATGTAAATATGTATGTATGTAAATATGTATGTATGTAAATATGTATGTATGTAAATATGTATGTATGTAAATATGTATGTATGTATGTATGTATGTATGTATGTAAATATGTATGTATGTAAATATGTATGTAAATATGTATGTATGTAAATATGTATGTATGTAAATATGTATGTATGTAAATATGTATGTAAGTATGTATGTATGTAAATATGTATGTATGTATGTATGTATGTATGTATGTATGTATGTATGTATGTATGTATGTATGTATGTATGTATGTAAATATGTATGTATGTATGTAAATATGTATGTATGTATGTATGTATGTATGTATGTATGTATGTATGTATGTATGTATGTATGTATGTATGTAAATATGTATGTATGTATGTATGTATGTATGTATGTATGTATGTATGTATGTATGTATGTATGTATGTATGTAAATATGTATGTAAGTATGTATGTAAGTATGTATGTATGTAAATATGTATGTAAATATGTATGTATGTATGTATGTATGTAAATATGTATGTATGTATGTATGTATGTATGTATGTATGTATGTATGTATGTATGTATGTATGTATGTATGTAAGTATGTATGTAAGTATGTATGTATGTAAATATGTATGTAAATATGTATGTATGTAAATATGTATGTATGTATGTATGTATGTATGTATGTATGTAAATATGTATGTATGTATGTATGTATGTATGTAAATATGTAAGTATGTATGTAAATATGTATGTAAATATGTATGTAAGTATGTATGTATGTATGTATGTATGTATGTATGTAAATATGTATGTAAATATGTATGTAAATATGTATGTAAATATGTATGTAAGTATGTATGTATGTATGTATGTATGTAAGTATGTATGTATGTATGTAAATATGTATGTAAATATGTATGTAAATATGTATGTAAATATGTATGTAAGTATGTATGTAAGTATGTAAGTATGTATGTATGTATGTAAATATGTATGTAAATATGTATGTAAGTATGTATGTAAGTATGTAAGTATGTATGTATGTATGTAAATATGTATGTAAATATGTATGTAAATATGTATGTATGTATGTATGTATGTATGTATGTATGTATGTAAATATGTATGTATGTATGTATGTATGTAAATATGTATGTATGTATGTATGTATGTATGTATGTATGTATGTATGTATGTATGTATGCATGTATGTATGCATGTATGTATGTATGTATGTAAATATGTAAATATGTATGTATGTATGTATGTAAATATGTATGTATGTATGTATGTATGTATGTATGTATGTATGTATGTATGTATGTATGTATGTATGTATGTATGTATGTATGTATGTATGTATGTATGTATGTATGTATGTATGTATGTATGTATGTAAGTATGTATGTATGTATGTATGTATGTATGTATGTATGTATGTATGTATGTATGTATGTAAATATGTATGTAAGTATGTATGTAAGTATGTATGTATGTAAATATGTATGTAAATATGTATGTATGTATGTATGTATGTATGTATGTATGTATGTATGTAAATATGTATGTATGTATGTATGTATGTATGTATGTATGTATGTATGTATGTATGTATGTATGTATGTATTTATGTATGTAAATATGTATGTAAGTATGTATGTAAGTATGTATGTATGTAAATATGTATGTATGTATGTATGTATGTATGTATGTATGTATGTATGTATGTATGTATGTATGTATGTATGTATGTAAATATGTATGTAAGTATGTATGTATGTATGTATGTATGTATGTATGTATGTATGTATGTATGTATGTAAATATGTATGTAAATATGTATGTAAGTATGTATGTAAGTATGTATGTAAGTATGTATGTAAGTATGTATGTAAGTATGTATGTATGTAAATATGTATGTAAATATGTATGTATGTATGTATGTATGTATGTATGTATGTATGTATGTAAATATGTATGTATGTATGTATGTAAGTATGTATGTATGTAAATATGTATGTATGTATGTATGTATGTATGTATGTATGTATGTATGTAAATATGTATGTATGTATGTATGTATGTATGTATGTATGTATGTATGTATGTAAATATGTATGTATGTATGTATGTAAATATGTATGTATGTATGTATGTAAATATGTATGTATGTTTGTATGTATGTATGTATGTATGTATGTATGTATGTATGTATGTAAATATGTATGTATGTATGTATGTATGTATGTATGTATGTAAATATGTATGTATGTATGTATGTATGTATGTATGTATGTATGTATGTATGTAAATTTGTATGTAAGTATGTATGTAAGTATGTATGTAAATATGTATGTATGTATGTAAATATGTATGTATGTATGTATGTATGTATGTAAATATGTATGTATGTATGTAAATATGTATGTAAATATGTATGTAAGTATGTATGTATGTATGTATGTATGTATGTATGTATGTATGTAAATATGTATGTATGTAAATATGTATGTATGTATGTATGTATGTATGTATGTATGTATGTATGTATGTATGTAAATATGTATGTATGTAAATATGTATGTATGTAAATATGTATGTATGTATGTATGTATGTATGTATGTATGTATGTATGTAAATATGTATGTATGTATGTATGTATGTATGTATGTATGTATGTATGTATGTAAATATGTATGTATGTATGTATGTAAATATGTATGTATGTTTGTATGTATGTATGTATGTATGTATGTATGTATGTATGTATGTATGTATGTATGTAAATATGTAAATATGTATGTATGTATGTATGTATGTATGTATGTATGTATGTATGTAAATATGTATGTATGTATGTATGTATGTATGTATGTATGTATGTATGTATGTATGTATGTAAATATGTATGTATGTAAATATGTATGTATGTATGTATGTATGTATGTATGTATGTAAATATGTATGTAAATATGTATGTAAATATGTATGTAAATATGTATGTAAGTATGTATGTATGTATGTATGTATGTAAGTATGTATGTATGTATGTATGTATGTAAATATGTATGTAAATATGTATGTAAATATGTATGTAAATATGTATGTAAGTATGTATGTAAGTATGTAAGTATGTATGTATGTATGTAAATATGTATGTAAATATGTATGTAAGTATGTATGTAAGTATGTAAGTATGTATGTATGTATGTAAATATGTATGTAAATATGTATGTATGTATGTATGTAAATATGTATGTATGTATGTATGTAAATATGTATGTATGTATGTATGTATGTATGTATGTATGTATGTATGTATGTATGTATGTATGTATGTATGTATGTATGTATGTATGTATGTATGTATGTATGCATGCATGCATGCATGCATGCATGTATGTATGTATGTATGTATGTATGTATGTATGTAAATATGTATGTAAATATGTATGTATGTATGTATGTATGTATGTATGTATGTAAATATGTATGTAAGTATGTATGTATGTAAATATGTATGTAAATATGTATGTATGTATGTATGTATGTATGTAAATATGTATGTATGTATGTATGTATGTATGTATGTATGTATGTATGTATGTATGTATGTATGTATGTATGTATGTATGTATGTATGTAAATATGTATGTAAGTATGTATGTAAGTATGTATGTATGTAAATATGTATGTATGTATGTATGTATGTATGTATGTATGTATGTATGTATGTATGTATGTATGTATGTATGTAAATATGTATGTATGTATGTATGTAAGTATGTATGTATGTAAATATGTATGTAAATATGTATGTATGTATGTAAATATGTATGTAAATATGTATGTATGTATGTATGTATGTATGTATGTATGTATGTATGTATGTAAATATGTATGTATGTAAATATGTATGTATGTATGTATGTATGTATGTAAATATGTATGTATGTATGTATGTATGTATGTATGTATGTATGTATGTATGTATGTAAATATGTATGTATGTAAATATGTATGTATGTAAATATGTATGTATGCATGTATGTATGTATGTATGTATGTATGTATGTATGTATGTATGTAAATATGTATGTATGTATGTATGTATGTATGTATGTATGTATGTATGTATGTATGTATGTATGTATGTATGTATGTATGTATGTAAATATGTATGTAAGTATGTATGTATGTAAATATGTATGTAAATATGTATGTATGTATGTATGTATGTATGTAAATATGTATGTATGTATGTATGTATGTATGTATGTATGTATGTATGTATGTATGTATGTATGTATGTATGTATGTAAATATGTATGTAAGTATGTATGTAAGTATGTATGTATGTAAATATGTATGTATGTATGTATGTATGTATGTATGTATGTATGTATGTATGTATGTATGTATGTATGTATGTAAATATGTATGTAAGTATGTATGTATGTATGTATGTATGTATGTGTAGCGTGTGTGTATGATCTGACGTATCACACTTGCATATGGTTCAATATGGGCCAATTGATCAGAAGAAAAGATGCGACTACTGGAGAGAGGGAGACAACACAGCAGGTAGGTGGAAGGCAAAAGTCTTGTTTACTCGTTGAAGTCTTGTTTTCATTGAAGGATTTCTTAATTCACAGTTTGCTTGTAGTGTACAAATCTCAAATACTGTCCATCAACAACATACAATGTATGACGATGCTTGTAATAACTCTTATTTTTTGAATTTTAGGTAATTGGACTCAACCAGATCAATTCAACTGAGAAACAGATCTTTGTACAATAGAAATGATAAAATAAACTCTTTTTTTTGATAAACTCAAAAGCCTCGGTCTGTTTATAACCCAATAAAATGTAAAAAAAATGATAAACAATATTTTCAAAACAAAACGTTACACATTCAATGACTCAGAAATAATTTGAACAGTCAATTTGAATCAGCATACAAGGTATGGGTTCGTATATCAACTTTCCCAACTCAATAAGTCAGTATTTCCCTTGAAAATGTCACTTTTCCAGCCAGATGAGTCAAACATTCAAAATTCGCTGAATTGATTCAGTTAGTCAGTTAAAGAATCAGCTGGCTTGTATCAAAAGGGTCTTGATTCTTTAGAATCGTTCAGTTCAGAGTCAATGTCTCTCCATTCAAAGGAAAAATAGATGGGAAAAAAGAGAGAGTCTCAGTGTATTCACGTCCCGTTTTGTCCAAAACAAAAAGGAAAAGGACTTTCCTACCAGTTTCGATGAGTTCAAGAGCAAATTTCAGACAGATAAATCGAATCCGTGGGTGGCTCGCCTTTTCATACACACTCAAATGCGTCACACGTGTCCAGGTGATGACAATTTTCTCCAGAAGAAAAAAAAACCCAGCCTTGTATAAACACAAGGCAGAACAATGATTAATATTCCATTCAAACACTTTCAATAAAACAAGTATATGTATACATTTTCAACAACACATTAACTCGATATCTTCACATTTATACACATTTGCCACTCTTCATTGACTCGTTTGCATCTTTACATGTGACTAGCTTTACCCCACGTGCAAATTAGCACTCAGCTGGCACATTATGCATAAGCAGCCTATATAAACGCTAAAATCACAAATTATCTGCTGCCGAATGCACAACATTTTTTTTGTTGCAAAATGTCAAGTCAATATTTGAAATGTAACTCACCAAGGCAATAATTTTAATCTATCAAGGAAGTTTGCGGTGCTTTGATGCTCCGTACATCTGCCTCGTCCTCTTCTCACTCGTGACAGCTCCTCCAAGTTATCACATTTTCCCGAAATCAGAGTCCGTTCATTGCATTCAAGTAACTTTTACAGTAACTTTTCTCAGAATCTTCTCAAAGTTTTTGGTGATCACTCAGCGTGCAGGTGTTCTGTCTGACTCGTTCGCTCCCTCCTCCTCTCTGTCTACCCTGACAGCGGCAGTGTCCCGGCCACAGTGTGAATGCGCTGCTACCATTGGCTCGTTGGAGTGCCTGTCACTGCAGCGCAATCAATGATTGGACAAGACATCTTTCCTTCTAAAGCACTCGTTTTTTCTCTCTTTTTCTCTTTTCTTTATTTTTCCATCTTTTAACATTTGTCTCAACTCATTTAATGGTTACCTAGATCATCTGGGTTACACTCTCCCCGCTTTGAAGATATGCAGGTCCCTCTGCATCCTTTAGGCTGCAAAGTCACTGCAGCATGATTTCCACTACACACTTTCAGAGGGGTATCTCCAAGAGAATCGGGCTCCTCCAATGACACAGTGAAAGCTGCACTGAGCCCCTGCAATAATGACTGCACGACCAGGGAAAGGGGATTTCCCAACTTGGGGTACTGTAGCCTTCTTGGTGGTTCACAATGTCTTTGAGAGCGTCTAGGAACATCTGCCAGACTCTGGCCAATCTCCATTAAGTCGTCTTGGGGACTCCTCAAATTAGCAGATTCATCCTGTATCAGGCCATCATGCCTTTCATCTCCTCCATTGAGGGTCCCAGATGGGGGCTTATCAGATTCCTGGTCCTGCTGTTCCTTCTGCACAGGTATGTCACTTAAAACATCAGTTCCCATAGGATCTCCCGGCTGCAATCTTCCCTTTTCAGGTTCATCAGATAGACTTCCATCCTCACCATCAGGTAGGTCAGATAAATTCCCTTGTGATTCCTCTGAGGTAGAGCGCTCGATGTCTGTACTAATTGCCGTCTGCATTTCAGGAGGAACTTCTGGTGTCACCACAGTTTTTGACTGATCCTCAGGTCTAAGGTTGGAAAGAATCCTGCTCTCAATGTTTGGTAGGTACCCTGGTAAGTAACAACTCATAGTGTCATCTTCAGACTCAGAATCCTCAGCCTCATCTTCAGACTCTCCTGCGCTAGGATTGGCTCGAGTTCTAGGCCTACGGGGTCTTTTTGGTTTTATTGATTCCTCAGGTTTATCTTCTCGTAAGAATCCACAGGGAAGTAGCAAGTCACGATGCAATGTGCGAAGTGGCTCATCCTTGCCTTCAGGCCGAACTGTGTAAACTGGTAAATCACCGGCTTTCCTGACCACAACGTAGACCTCTCGCTCCCACTTATCTGCCAACTTATGCTTCCCTCTCAGCCTGACGTTCCTCACCAGAACACGGTCGCCAACTTCAAGGAATGAAGCAACCACTCGCTCATCGAATCTCTGCTTATTGCGTTTTGCCACTTTTGAGGCATTCTCCGTTGCTACCCTATAGCTCTCCTTTAAACGCTCCTTCAAATCCCTCACGTAGCGTGAGTGAGACTGGGGTGAGTCATCAGCGAATAAGCCGAAAGCTAGATCGATTGGTAGCCGGGGCTGCCTCCCGAACATCAACTCATATGGTGAAAATCCGGTGGAATCATTACGTGTACAATTATACGCGTGGACTAATGGCTTGACAGAGTCCTTCCAGCAGGTCTTTTCTTTGTCACCCAGGGTTCCCAACATCTGGAGCAGCGTCCTGTTAAAGCGTTCGACTGGGTTTCCCCTTGGGTGGTAAGGGGTTGTCCTCACTTTTCGGATGCCTGCTATACTGCATAGCTCTTTAATCAACTTTGACTCAAAGTCGGGCCCCTGATCACTGTGTAGTTTCTCCGGAAACCCGTAGTGAACAAGGAAGTTGTCCCACAAACATTTGGCCACTGTTTGGGCCTTCTGGTTTCTGGTGGGTATCGCTACAGCATACCTGGTGAAATGGTCTGTGATTACTAGAATGTCCTTCGTGTTGCTCCGATCAGGCTCCAGCGACAGGAAGTCCATGCAGACCAACTCGAGGGGTCTGCTAGTCATTATATTCACCAGGGGTGCAGCTCGCTCAGGAGGGGTCTTTCGCCTTACGCAACGCTCACAGGCTTTTATCTTGTTTTCCACCGCCGTCGCCATCTTTGGCCAATAAAACCGGGACCTAGCCAGATCCAGAGTCCTCTCGATTCCCAGATGGCCCATGTCGTCATGCAAGCTTGTCAAGGCCATCTCCCGGAGGTCCACTGGTAATGCCAGTTGATATGACACACTTCCTTGATTCTGCCTCTTTCTAAATAATACGCCATTCTTGAACATCAACCTGTTCCACTCTTTCAGCCACAAAGCCACATTTATAGGTTCAACCTTCTTAACAGGTCGTTTCCCAGACTCCAAGTACTTAATGACTACTTTAAGCTCTGGATCAACTCTTTGTCTTTCTTTTAACTCCTCTTCAGACAGTCGGGGAAGAACTGGAAGATTATGAGTGTCCTCTTGCTGAAACTCTTGAGGTACCGCACAAGGACTAAGCGACAAGGACTCAAACACTGTAGGTTGGAGGGATGAAAGTTCAGGATCACCACAGCCCTGGTAAACTTGATGTCTCTCACAGAGGGCCTTCACAGCTGCAGGCAGAATCGTTAGTTGTTCTGATTCCGCCAAATGGTGAAGGGTGAATTGCTTGATCCTCTCCTGCTCTTTCTGGGACACAAAATCATCCAAAGGCCTGTCATGAGGGCGTCGTGAGAGCCCGTCTGCGTCTTGGTTTCGCCTACCAGCACGATATTGGATCTTGAAACTGAACGTTGACAGGCTGGACAGCCACCTATAGCTAGTCGCATCAAGCTTTGCAGATGTCAAGATGTAGGTAAGCGGGTTGCTGTCTGTTAGTACAGTGAAGTCCACTCCATACAGGTAGTCACTAAATTTTGCGGTAACAGCCCACTTGAGCGCTAGGAATTCCAACTTGTGTGCTGGATATTTAGCCTCACTTTTGGTCAGTCCTCTGCTCGCAAATGCTACCACTCTCATTCTTCCCTCCTGTTCCTGATACAAGGCGGCCCCAAGTCCGGTGGTGCTAGCATCTGTGGTTAGCAGGTAAGGGAGACTGGGATCGGCAAATCCAAGAACTGGAGCTGAAGTCAGCTTCTCTATGATGGTGTTAAACGCTTGCTGGCATTCCTGTGTCCATCGGTCTCCAAATTGTTCTTTGGGATTATGGTACTGCATGCTTTTCTTCGGGTCTTGCTTTTGATTTTTCTGCAAAGGGGGGTATCCAACAGTAAGGTCATTAAGAGGTCTAGTTATCTTGGAAAAATCTTGGACAAACCTTCTGTAGTACCCAGCGAAACCAAGGAAGGATTTGAGCTCTTTGAGATTTCTAGGCCTTGGCCAGGTCTTGAGGGCCTCGATCTTGTTCGGATCCGTCTCCACTCCATCTTGGGACACTATATGGCCCAGGTATCGGACTGACGTCTGGAAGAACTTGCACTTTTTGGGAGAAAGCTTCAGTCCGTACTCCCTTAAGCGTTTCAGAACTTGCAGAAGCCGGGTTTCATGTTCCTCCAGAGTCTTAGAGAAGACTATAAGATCGTCGATGAAGACCAGTACCTCTCTTCTATTAAGATCCCCCATGCACCGCTCCATCAGCCGTTGAAATGTGCTCGGCGCATTTGTGACCCCTTGTGGCATTCGGTTGAACTCCCAGAACCCCAATGGGCATACGAACGCCGTTTTCTGTTTGTCAGCCTCCTCCATCTCGATCTGATAGAAACCTGATTTCAAGTCGAGGACTGAAAACCATTTGGAGCCGGTTAGAACTGAGAAGGCTTCCTCCAAATTTGGCAGAGCATACGCATCTTTTATAGTTTGGGAATTCAACTTCCTGAAGTCGATGCACAAGCGCACATCATTATCCTTTTTCCTCACTACTACTATCGGAGAAGCAAAGGGAGATTCGGATTCTCTGATGACCCCTGCGTCGATTAATTCCTTGAGGTGTCTCCTTACTGCATCGACATCTTGGGGGTGGATGGGCCTAGCCCTCTGCTTGAAGGGAGTATTGTCACTGAGATTGATGCGATGTTTTACTCTGTCAGTGTGGCCATAATCCAGATCGTGCAGCGCGAATACATCAGGCATAGAGCTCACTAGATCCGTTATTCTCCTCTTCCATTCACATGATAGAGGGGAATCACCGAAGTCGACAGCAATCTCTGCTATCGTGGGGTTCACATCCTTGCACACAGGATCATGCTTGGGGTTTCCTCCCTCAATCACATGTTGGACTGCATGAACTTCAGCAAGCACGGCTCTAGGAGGAATCATTAAATCCGTCTGAGTCTCATTCTTCAACACTATTGGTATTTGGACATTACGTTTCAGAGGCAAGGAATGGAGACAACTCGCCACTAACAGTCCACCAGGTAAGGGAGATAAGGTCGATGGCTCTACTGTCACCAAGGTCTCTGATAGCGGTCCAACGACGTTAACGTACCCGTCGAGAACTACAGTACTTCCAGCCGATACCACCTCAGGCGTGCCTCCTTTCACCTTTACTTGTCCCAAGACACTTGTCCCTGCTCTTCGTCGTCTAACTTCCAGGACCCTTATTACAGCTTGATACCCATGGTAGCATGACTTAAACTTTGGCGTGTCTCCTTGCACATGACAAGCATACAAGACATCCAGAGTATTGGTGCCGATGAGGATTTGAGGCACATGTGTCAAGTCTGGGACCACTAAAGCCAATGTTGGAACTTCTGCCTCCATTCCTAAAAACTCCTGAGGAAACTTCAGGGTTAACTCAACGTACCCCAGGTAGGGAACAGCTTGTCCATTTGCTCCTTCAACTTCCAACAGGTGATTTAATGGCTGCATAGGATGCTGCGACAGGTGACTGTTGTAGAAAGACAAGGGAATTGTCGTCACCTGAGATCCTGTGTCTAGCAAGCAGTTCACTTCCTTCCCCTCTACTTTGACTTGTGCAGTGCATTTCATCCCTATCAGTCCAGCTGGTAACTTCAAAGAATTTCCGACATTAGCATGCCTGTTAAAAACTTGTCGATGCTTAGGGCTTTGTTTCTTTCTCCCAGTCTCCATCCGCCCAGCGACAGAGACTGCCTTTAATTTAAAGGCACTGTGGTAGTTTTGTTTTGAAGATCCCACTCAGCTTGTCTCTCTCTCAGTTTACGTCTCTTCTCTTCAACTTTAAGTGAATTCGGGGGATTCTCACAGTTGTTCGCTAAGTGACCATCCTCTCCACAGCGAAAGCAATACCACGGCCGAGGACGGTTGGTGCTCGCTTCTCCATACTGTGGCCTCCCATTTGCCCTTCCATCGACTTCCCTCGCATTGGATCTACTCAGACTGTTTCTCAGATGAGAGGACCTTTCAGGTTGGTTTCTCGGTGTACCAGAAGTAGCGACTTGGATTTTCAGCTCCGCTATCTGTCCTTTCAACTCCTGAAGTTCACTTGCTTGGGCTCGTTCTTTCACGTCCTGATTGGCAGCTGTTCTGATGGCCGCAACCTGGCTTTGAAGTGCAGCAACCTCTTTCTTTAGAGCACCAACCTCAGACGTTTCGGGGCAGTGAGTTTTAACCTTCTGCTTAGAGGCTTTCTGATTAGGTGTAGCGAAGACTGGGGAATCAGCGTCTTCCTCCGATGTGCTGCAATAAGCAGACTGTTGGTGTGATGCTGTACGCAGTTTAAGGGGAACGGATGGATGCTTGTTCATACCCAAATGCTTCCTCATTCTCTCTTCCTTTGATGTTTGTTTATCCTCAGCTGTGCGGATGAGAATTGCTAATTCAGCAAAAGGAGGTGGGTCTGCTTTTCTCTTTTCGAGCTGCAGATCAGCTATCAGTGCGTTGTCCCAGCAGCCACGGCAGAACTGCCTCAACAGGCAGCGGTCTCGTTCGCTCTCTGCAACACCATCCCGTCTGATGGTAGTACTCAGGATTACGTGCAATCTGTGGAGGTAGGCAGACGACTTTTCACCTGGATTCTGCAGGGTGCTTATAAACCTGGCTAATAATTCGTCTCCGTCCTCCACTGACCCGTAGACGGACTCCAGCAGCCTGAGGCACTCTATTGATGGGGCATTCAGGTTCACATGCTTGATGATGTCTGAAGCAGGTGGCAACAAGCTATCTAGAATTTTGCGTGTCTTGTGCGATTCAGGAAGGGATGGATCGTTTAACAGATAATCAACACTCACCCGCCATGTGTCGAAATCGGGCTCGTTGTTTGGACGAGGGCTCCTCCCAGAGAAAGATTTCAGGCGGAACGAAGCATTGTGCGGGGACACAGGATCACTCGTCCTCACAATGTGTTCCATCACCACCCTCTGGATGCCTGGGGGATGCGCAGCAGTCATGGGAAATTTCACAGAGATTGTCTCAGCAGAGCTGACATTAGGGTCATTTGAACAGTGAGGCGACACAGCGCCTATGCTTGTCTTGACTGGGTTTTCGGGTTCTGTTCTCAGCACAGAAGGTGACTTACACTCTTCCAATCGCTGGGGGGTGCTAGTCACACATGTCAGGAGATTTGATTCTAAAGGCCGATGCTCAAGCCCAAGGTCTGTTCTAGGTGACGCACCAGTTCTCATGCCACTCACCCGTATCAACTCCCTTTGGAGCATATCTTGTAGGGATTCTCCATTTACACTGGCTATTGCTTGCAATTTCTCCAAATACTCTGTGGCAGCGTTACTGACAGCGGGAGTGTAGACACTACTCAGTGTGCGCACACGAAACACAGTGTCTGGATCAGTGGGATTTACCATGGTTAACGGCAGGTGGGGCTCAAGGTTGCACATGGCAGAATTGTGCGAGAACTCAACTACTGCGTTACGATGAAACTCAGAGCGTGGATCATCAATTAGCAAGTTGCGCTGTATAGATCCAAACCTCAAAAGATATGCCTCTAGAACTTGATCCAATTCAGTTAGTGTTATGCCACTGACAAGCACTGCATTTTTCACATTAACGCTCTCTCGTTCCACAACATCCATTTCTGTCAGGTTCACTGCACGTGCCTATCACAATGGTTATTCACCTCAAGTCGCTGCTGCACCCTCTCTCCTGGCTGGCTCGCCAAAGTTGTAGCGTGTGTGTATGGTCTGACGTATCACACTTGCATATGGTTCAATATGGGCCAATTGATCAGAAGAAAAGATGCGACTACTGGAGAGAGGGAGACAACACAGCAGGTAGGTGGAAGGCAAAAGTCTTGTTTACTCGTTGAAGTCTTGTTTTCATTGAAGGATTTCTTAATTCACAGTTTGCTTGTAGTGTACAAATCTCAAATACTGTCCATCAACAACATACAATGTATGACGATGCTTGTAATAACTCTTATTTTTTGAATTTTAGGTAATTGGACTCAACCAGATCAATTCAACTGAGAAACAGATCTTTGTACAATAGAAATGATAAAATAAACTCTTTTTTTTGATAAACTCAAAAGCCTCGGTCTGTTTATAACCCAATAAAATGTAAAAAAAATGATAAACAATATTTTCAAAACAAAACGTTACACATTCAATGACTCAGAAATAATTTGAACAGTCAATTTGAATCAGCATACAAGGTATGGGTTCGTATATCAACTTTCCCAACTCAATAAGTCAGTATTTCCCTTGAAAATGTCACTTTTCCAGCCAGATGAGTCAAACATTCAAAATTCGCTGAATTGATTCAGTTAGTCAGTTAAAGAATCAGCTGGCTTGTATCAAAAGGGTCTTGATTCTTTAGAATCGTTCAGTTCAGAGTCAATGTCTCTCCATTCAAAGGAAAAATAGATGGGAAAAAAGAGAGAGTCTCAGTGTATTCACGTCCCGTTTTGTCCAAAACAAAAAGGAAAAGGACTTTCCTACCAGTTTCGATGAGTTCAAGAGCAAATTTCAGACAGATAAATCGAATCCGTGGGTGGCTCGCCTTTTCATACACACTCAAATGCGTCACACGTGTCCAGGTGATGACAATTTTCTCCAGAAGAAAAAAAAACCCAGCCTTGTATAAACACAAGGCAGAACAATGATTAATATTCCATTCAAACACTTTCAATAAAACAAGTATATGTATACATTTTCAACAACACATTAACTCGATATCTTCACATTTATACACATTTGCCACTCTTCATTGACTCGTTTGCATCTTTACATGTGACTAGCTTTACCCCACGTGCAAATTAGCACTCAGCTGGCACATTATGCATAAGCAGCCTATATAAACGCTAAAATCACAAATTATCTGCTGCCGAATGCACAACATTTTTTTTGTTGCAAAATGTCAAGTCAATATTTGAAATGTAACTCACCAAGGCAATAATTTTAATCTATCAAGGAAGTTTGCGGTGCTTTGATGCTCCGTACATCTGCCTCGTCCTCTTCTCACTCGTGACAGCTCCTCCAAGTTATCACATTTTCCCGAAATCAGAGTCCGTTCATTGCATTCAAGTAACTTTTACAGTAACTTTTCTCAGAATCTTCTCAAAGTTTTTGGTGATCACTCAGCGTGCAGGTGTTCTGTCTGACTCGTTCGCTCCCTCCTCCTCTCTGTCTACCCTGACAGCGGCAGTGTCCCGGCCACAGTGTGAATGCGCTGCTACCATTGGCTCGTTGGAGTGCCTGTCACTGCAGCGCAATCAATGATTGGACAAGACATCTTTCCTTCTAAAGCACTCGTTTTTTCTCTCTTTTTCTCTTTTCTTTATTTTTCCATCTTTTAACATTTGTCTCAACTCATTTAATGGTTACCTAGATCATCTGGGTTACATATGTATGTATGTATGTATGTATGTATGTATGTATGTATGTATGTAAATATGTATGTAAGTATGTATGTAAGTATGTATGTATGTAAATATGTATGTAAATATGTATGTATGTATGTATGTATGTATGTATGTATGTATGTATGTATGTATGTATGTAAATATGTATGTATGTATGTATGTATGTATGTATGTATGTATGTATGTATGTAAATATGTATGTAAGTATGTATGTAAGTATGTATGTATGTAAATATGTATGTATGTATGTATGTATGTAAATATGTATGTATGTATGTAAATATGTATGTAAATATGTATGTAAGTATGTATGTATGTATGTATGTATGTATGTATGTATGTATGTATGTATGTATGTATGTATGTATGTATGTATGTATGTATGTATGTATGTATGTATGTATGTATGTATGTATGTATGTATGTATGTATGTATGTATGTATGTATGTAAATATGTATGTATGTATGTATGTATGTATGTATGTATGTATGTATGTAAATATGTATGTATGTATGTATGTATGTATGTATGTATGTATGTAAATATGTATGTATGTAAATATGTATGTATGTAAATATGTATGTAAATATGTATGTAAGTATGTATGTATGTAAATATGTATGTATGTATGTATGTATGTATGTATGTATGTATGTATGTATGTATGTATGTATGTATGTATGTATGTATGTATGTATGTATGTATGTATGTATGTATGTATGTAAGTATGTATGTATGTATGTATGTATGTATGTATGTATGTATGTATGTATGTATGTATGTATGTATGTATGTATGTATGTATGTATGTATGTATGTATGTATGTAAATATGTATGTAAATATGTATGTATGTATGTATGTATGTATGTATGTATGTATGTATGTATGTATGTATGTATGTATGTATGTATGTATGTATGTATGTAAATATGTATGTATGTATGTATGTATGTATGTATGTATGTATGTATGTAAATATGTATGTATGTATGTATGTATGTATGTATGTATGTATGTATGTATGTATGTATGTAAATATGTATGTATGTATGTAAGTATGTATGTAAATATGTATGTATGTAAATATGTATGTATGTATGTATGTATGTATGTATGTATGTATGTATGTATGTATGTATGTATGTATGTATGTATGTATGTATGTATGTATGTATGTATGTATGTAAATATGTATGTATGTATGTATGTAAATATGTATGTATGTATGTATGTATGTATGTATGTATGTATGTATGTATGTATGTATGTATGAATGTATGTATGTATGTATGTATGTATGTATGTATGTATGTATGTATGTATGTATGTATGAATGAATGTATGTATGTATGTATGTATGCATGTATGTAAATATGTATGTAAATATGTATGTAAATATGTATGTATGTATGTATGTATGTATGTATGTAAATATGTATGTGAATGTATGTATGTTTAAGGTTGCATTACGTTTTTTTTAATGTTTTTCAAAGTAGTCTCAATCTCACCAAGACTGCATTTATTTGATTATTTGAAAGCTGCAGTAAAAATAGAAAAAAAAAATGAACTTGCTTCCATTGTAATATATTTTAAAATGTAATTTATTCCTGTGATGGCAAAGCTGAATGTTCAGCATCATTACTCCAGTCTTCAGTGTCACATGATCCTTCAGAAATTATTCAAAGATTTCTGAATAAGAAAAATGTCTTATTATTATCAATGTTAAAAACAGTTTTATCTGCCTATTTTCTTTTTGGTTTTGTTTGTGGAAATCAATACTGTACAGTGCCTAAATTAATCAAGAAACACAGTAAAGATTTATGAAATTAATAAATATTACAAAAAATATATATATTTATAATAAATGCTTTTAATTTTTTTATTCAGAGTCCTGAAAAAAAATCTACAAAAATATTAAACAGCATAACTGTGTTTAACATTAACAATAAGATATGTTACAGTTAATTTTAACATAATTACTGGTTTTTTTGGTCAAATAAATACAGCCTTGGTGAGGTTAATAGTTTCAAAAACATTAAAAAAAAACTTATTGTATGCATGTGTGTGTGTGTGTGTGTGTGTGTGTGTGTGTGTGTGTGTGTGTGTGTGTGTGTGTGTGTGTGTGTGTGTGTGTACACTATACATATATTATATTACACACACACACACATACATACATACCTACATACATACATACATACATACATACATACATACATAATTTTTGAACATTGGCAGAGGCCCCTGTCCCCTGGTTGAGATTTAAACTGATTTAGACGGTGTGTGGTTTTAGCTTACAGGTTACTCTAAAAATGTCAGTTGTAGCATTTATGAGCTTTTTATCATATGCTATCTGAATGAAATGAATAAACATATCCAGATCCTGTATTTCATCATAGCTACATGATAACGAGAATAACATGTGCTTTCCAGATGTGCATGCAGTTTTCTGTTTCTGTTGTGTGTGTATGCCATTCCTCATGTTTGGTGCTCTCAAATGAATGAATGTCCTGAAGTTCCCTGGGTGCAAATATATTCATCTATACAGAGTCAGCCAAACAAGTCTGTCTCATGTTTAATTGCCAAACACGGCAAATGTGAGAGAATACGAGTTAACAAATTATTAAATCTCTAGTCGAAAATTCATAGAATGTCCAATTAAACTCTTATTTGCGCAACAAAACATTTCAGTTCTGTTCCAAAACCTAGTGAGCTGCTCACCTAGGCTATGTTTTTTTAGGCACCATAGGTACAAGCACAATAGGAAGTCTGTTCCAAACAATAAGTATAAAAATTACACTTGTTTCTCACTTTGTTTTGGCCAAAATCTTAGATAGAACTGCCAATCCCAGAATGCACTACACTGAATTTTATTCAGAAGGCTACAGAATTTGATCAAGATATGATCAAGATAACTGCAATAGAGACGATAGTCAAAATCTCAACCGTTTACTGGTTAATTGTGTCAACCAGTATATAACCCACCTCTAAAATAAAGTCAAGTCACCTTTATTTATATAGCACTTTATACAATACAGATAGTTTCAAAGCAGCTTTAAAGTCACATGAAGTTAGTTATTGTTGATTCAGTTCCGTTGTAAAGATATTATCAATTATTAAATTAGTTAATTTAATCTATAAATCAGAAGAGAAAAAAGGTAAATTTTCAGTTCTTACAAGTGTCAGTAGTCAGATCAAAGACTTTAAATATAAAAAGATGATGCACTCATTCCGCCATATTGTAGGTTGCACTCTCTCACATTCATAGTAATACAAGCCCCACCCTTTAATAAAAGACATCTTTCACCGAGTGAAATTACTTGTCTTAAAGGCACAGGAAGCAATTTTTGAGAAATGCTGTTGCTATTTGAAAAAAAAAACAAACAAAAAAAACGTACATCTCTACCCTAAAGGATCACACCACTATATTGATAGCTCCACCCTAACAGGTACCTCCCCAATCATGAGAGTATACGCCCCTTACTGCTGATTGGCTACAAGGGTGTTTTGGTGCTCGGTCTAATCCACTTTCAAAAGTGTTTTTTCAGAGTCACTTACTTATTCTAATTACTTAGAATATTGACTTGTTAGCTTAACTAGCCAGCAAAGATAACATTTCAATGTTTTAAAGGGGGGGTGAAACACTCAGTTTCAGTCAGTGTCATGTCAATCTTGAGTACCTATAGAGTAGCATTGCATCCTGCATATCTCCGAAAAGTCTTTATTTTTTTTATAATTATATAAGAAAGATGCGCTGTTCCGAGTCTTTCCGAAAAAAGCCGAGCGGGTGGGGGCGTGTCGTGTGAGCGGAGCTAAATAATGACGTGTGCACGCCGCTGCTATTGAGTTGAGTGCGTCGAGTGCGTCGTAAAGCTGTCATCCCTAACAGCGGGGAAAAAACTTTATTCAAAATAAAAATATGGCTTTTAATCAGATACAGCCATACATCTATGATCCGGAATCAGACCCAGAGGCTGCAGTTGAACAGGAGCAGCAGCAAAAACGACTAGAGCAGGACGTCTCTATGTGGTACGATATACACTAACTATATAATATGCTTAGCAGCTTGTGTTATTTACATATTTATACTTGAATTATATCGTCGTATTTTTGTCTTTGAAGGTGTACATGTGGGAAGTGCAGTTGTGCACGTGTGTTTGTGTGTTTACGCGTGGTTTGTGTAGACAGGTTAAGTTAGTGTTTACATAGATAGACACGGAATAGTAGCGCATTTGAATAAAGAAGCGTGCTTATTTAGTTTAACATATTTCCCCCCTCTTTGTGTATTGTTGAGTGCTTTTACAATACACAAACATAAAGTTACACATATAGTGGCCAGCTAAACAAATGTACACGCACTACACATCGCATGCTCCATTGATCAATTTCTATATATAGTAATATATATAGTAACTATACGTGATCATGTTTGGGCTACTTGATGAGCATAGACACAGACATTTGAAGCAGTCTAACTCACCGCCCGCGGTTCTAACGTTGGGACTGCTCCATCCTTCAGCATTAGGCTATTGGAAAATCCGGCGTCATGCTGGGCCTTGTTTATGAAACAGTCGGCACCGAAATGCAGCGAACAGATATAAACATTCGCGCAACTCAGTTGCTGATCCGGAAAAGCAAATTACATCCACTGTTGCCTTACCGCGGGGTTTTGGGGGAATCTGTGCAGGACTGTCTTGGTCTGGCAACCAAAAACGCACTTTTTGATGTCATTGTTAATTGTGCACATTACCTGTGCAGCGCAGCCTACGAGCGCTTTGATGGGGGTAGCCTGTTGCTTTCGCTCTCTCCCTCTCTCTCTCTCCCTCTCTCTCTCTCACACGCTTCCGGTAGAATTGTCCGTAAGGCCCATACAAGGAAATTCCGCCCCCACTAACGTCAATGGGGACGCATGATCGCAAAAAACTTGCCGAAACTTATGACTAACCGGAAGTAGTATTTTTGACAAAGAAATACTCCCATCAAACGTCCACCTTAACTTTTGAAACTTTGTCCATGTTTAGTATGGGATTCCATGTCTTTAACAGTGTAAAAAGATCAGTATGCATGAAACAGCATTTCACCCCCCCTTTAATCTATTTGATCTTACTGAAAAAAAGCTAATTAAACCTGCCTAAGTTGGCATAAGACCATATAAGAGGTCAGTTATTTTTCCTCCATGTATAAAAGGCAGAACATTTTGAAATTAAGAAGAGGGAACAAGCAGAGGTTGAAGAAAATAAAGGAAGACAGCAGAAAGTTTCACAATGTTTTATGTACTCAGAGACAATGAGTCAACATATTTTATCTTATTGGAGACAGAACCAGAGGAAGAGCAATCAGATGACGTCATAATAGTGAATTATGCTAAATTACAGTCAGAAAAAAAAGAATGAAACATAAAAGAGAAGGGAAGAAAAATCCCAAGGGGGGCTACAAAACAACCAGAAAGACAGAAAGAGCAATAGGAACAGTCCTGTGATGGAGAACTCCTCTGAACAACCACAAAAATCATAACAACAATAACAATAACATGATTATCAGTTTGTAGAAACGATACCACTTGAAAAAGACTGTCACACCAACAGCATTCAGATATTCCTAATGGGAACTTGACTGTAGGGCTCAGTTTGTGTGTTTTTTCCGACTGCCTGCGTTTCTTCTCGTTTGTTTTTGCTATTTTTAACTTGTATTTTTTATCTTTTATTTTTCATAAACTTTACAACCCCCCCAAATCCCCAATTTTTTTGTCCTGGTATAGCTGGGGTCGGTGTTCACCCATAGCTGGCACGCAGTATTGCGGTGATGCGTTTGTATCTAGTGCGGCCGTGTCTCAGCCACCTCAGCCTTCTGCTGCCCGGGAGGCAGAGCATTCAGGACTTGATGTTGAGGGCACGGGCGGATCTCTCGTGATGCCAGTCTCTCAGCCTGGCATAGCGGGGACTCTGAATCTCAGTGAGGAACTTTTCCCTGCCATTCAGTGCACGACAGAGAACAGGAAATTAGGAGAAAACAAAACAGAAGGAGAGAAACGCATGCCAGCACATACAGAAGAACTATAGTGAAAATAGAGTTGAGAGAGCAACAGAAGAGAAAGATAAACCAGAATGAAATGAAGAAAGATTAAAAGATGCAACATTTGCAAGCAGTGTATCTGTAGATAACCAGGCCCAGACAGAATCTGCAGACTTATTTCCACATTTCCTGTCTTGATTTTAATGGAAAATCTGCTAAATGGATTTAGAGCTACACGCTTATTTTCAGTCGAAGACGCAATCAAATAAGCCAAACGTTTTAAGGGCATTTACACACAAGAGAGTGAGAGAGTGAGTGTTCTGATGGATAGCAATGCACAAAATGCTTTTTAAGGTTGTGGAAATTATTTGGTTGGAAATCAAATATAGGAAAGTGTATTTCTGAAAGCAGAACTGGGTAATTTATTTTTATATGAAGTGCATTCTGTAGGTAGTCTAGAAATCTAGACGCATCCTAGCGGCAGCAAATCTAATTTGCAGCCAGGGTAGTCTAGCAACTCTTTAAAGACTTGCGAGCTGGAAAAAAACAAACTCTGATCAGTTCAGGCCAGTCACATCGCGTATAGAGTCGGTGGGCGGGCTTAACATAATGACGGCCGAGATATGTCAGTTCCGCGTGCTACTTGTAAACAAAGAAGCTGGCAAACGGCGGTCTTTTAAATCGGCTTCGGTCGTGACTCTGGAATACTTGTTGTTAAGCTTTTCTTTGGGAAAAGAACGAAGAACAGCAATGAAGTCATTCTTAAGAAAGTAAGATGTATTCAGAGTTTTGTCGACCGGATACGGCGAAAGTTAAATCTATCAACTAGCTCTGCTTCACCTTCTTCGTTGCTCTGGTTAGTTGAAGCACTATCCTATTGTGTGCTGAGGGAATTTGAAAGACAACCGTTTATCCTGCCATCTTGATGTGGGTCTGGCTTGTCAGGCTATTCTGTATGTATAAGGTCTGTCAAAACCATTCTAATATGGTGATATGCTAATATACTCAAGACGCAGTTTTAAATTGTATCGATGCTAAAAAAAAAATTGTGTGTGGAACCAGTGATACATTTTTTCAGGATTTTTTAAAGAAAACCTTCATTTAAAATAAAAAATGTTTTGTACTATTATAAACTTCTTATAATACTTTCGATCAATTAAATGGATCCTTCCTGAGTAGAAATAATAATTTCCTTTTTTTCTTTTTTAAACACTCCAAACGATTAAAAGGGTAGTAAAAATGTGCATCAAATGACAACTCCCGTGGTCTTATGGGATAGCAGTTACTGTTGTATAAATAAACGTTTGCGTTTTTTTCTCTAAAGTACACCCTGGAATTTGACTCGGTGTGAACTAGATCTATAAAACTGTATTTTATGCATGACAGCCATTTATATTCTGCAAAAATCAGTGGACACAATTCTGTGTGGGTCTGATTATAAGGCACACAGCACTCTGTGTATGAACTTATACTGCAAATGCACAGATCAGACGTGGGCTCATAATGCAGATCAAAGCATATTTTCAGTGTTTCTCCTCAGAGAGCTGAACACAGTGATCTCTTAATGAGGGTAGTAAAAGGTCAGATGCAGCGATTTAATGCTTCAAACTGCAATTCATTAGCAAGTTCACACAGTTCTTTACCTGGACCTTTTCATGGTCTCATCATCCGGGTCCTGCACTGAGGGAAGCAGGAGAGATACCAATCAGACCAACCGTTAGACATACAAACACCAATAAAAAAAAAAAAAAAATCCATTGCCAAAGTCTGCACAATGCCACAAAACACTTAAGGACTGCTGCTTTTAAAGGAACTATCACCTTTTAACATGAGAGTCAATCCTGTGAGATACGGTACGGTATGGTACGGCAACAATGGTTGACTGCACACTTCTCTCCTGCCACTTACACAAGAGCAAAATCGCAGCCACTCAGGCTCTAGATCGTATAAAGAAGAAAATCTTAGCCATAACCCTTTAAGCTATAGATAGACGACATTTCCCACTTCTTTATGATCTCACTCTCAATATCAGATCAGTGGCTGGGTCCTCTAGGACATGCTTTCATGCCCTCCTACACTAAGATTAGTCCCTGCCACTAAGTAAAGAAGGGATTTAGGAGAGAGAGCTTCTGTTTTTTTTTTTACTCAGGAACAGGGCTGGGAGGTACAACTGTATATAGAGTGTACCACAGTAAATGCACAGTGCAATTACAAAAGATGGATGGAAGGATGGACAGACAGACATGGATTTGAGCTGAAATTCTGGGGCAAACCATTTCGTAATAAATCACAGTATGAATAGTTTTATATCATGATTTAAGAATTTAGTCATAACTCCCACCCCTACTTAGGAATGTCTTTTTCCACATTACTTCACAAAATACTGACTCCCTGAGAAATGATCTTTCCAAGAGAAACCCATTGACAAAAATGAGCTTAGATGCTGAAAAGCCCAAATGAGAAACACAACTGCTCTGCGAGGAGTGTACGGCGCTGACAGGCTGTGGTCTGTATGTGTCTGACTTACTGAAGTCAGTGCCTGTGAGCTGGGCCAGGATTCGGAAAGAGCGAGACTGGGTGGTGCCGGTGCGCGGCTGCCAATCCTCCGTATCCTGGATCAGTCTCTTCTTACTGCGATCGTTGGGGATGAAGCAGCCTGGGTTTTCCACCCGCAGACCGTGCCTGGAGACAGGAGCCCTTCGTGACCTCTCTCATTCACCACAGTAGCACAGCACACCGCAAATGGCAAATCCGAAATCGAAAAATCCACAAATGGCTTTACACAATGCGTGCAGCACAAGATGAGACGACTACACCAAACACAGCGGGGGAACATGCTGTACAAATGGGGGGGGGGGGGGGGGGGGGGGGGTATAATGTTTCCTTACAAAAACGTATCATGGTAACCATACAGAGTACCTAATACTTATTGTGGCTGCAACACAAAGTTACCACAGATCTATTAGAGTAACTATAATTTAATGGTGCAGGAACTATGATTAGCATTTTCAAATTTAGTAAGATGTTTTAGAGTCAGGTTTTTCAACAAGGAGCCCTTTAAAGGTTGTCTGACCATCACCAGACTAAGCTCATTTTAAGATTGAACATTGGTCTGGGGGCTCTGTATTTTCTACCGCACAAGAGGCGTGATAAAGGAGAATTTTTCAAATGACTCTGTATGCAATTGGATAGTCCTTTAACCAATCAGACCACAAAATGGTGTGATCAATGGGCAACAGCCCATCATTTCTCTATCATCCTTGTGTTAAACCCACCAATAGCGTGCCAGGTGGATAAGCCAGTCTGCGATTGGTTCCCAAAAAAAGTGTGCCAGAAGCAGTAGAAATGAATGTACAGTTGAGAGTTGCAGGGCAAAATCAAAACCCCGGCAGATCAGGCTGGGTTTACCCAGTTAATCCAAAAATGAAAATACTCCCAACAAATACTCTCATTTTGTTCTAAAACTTATTTTATTTTATTTTATTCAAAATATACTTTTTAATTACAATGTATTTGTATGATTTATTTTGTATTAATTAATTTTAATGAATCTATAGACCCATCAAATACTTTAAAGGGATTGGCCAGCAGCCATATCACCCTTGAGCCCAGGATGCAGCCATTTCCCACTGAAGGTAAGCAGGGCTGAGCCTGGTGAGTACCTTGATGGGAGACCATCTGGAAAACTAGGTTGCTGCTGGTAGAGGCGTTAGTGAGCTTGCCCTGTGGTCTGTGTGGGTCCTAACGCACCAGTATAGTGATGGGGACACTGTACTGTACCAAGCACCATCCTTCGGATGAGATGTCGAACCGAGGTCCTTACTCTCTTGGTCATAAAAATTCCAGAGGTGTAACCCCAGCATCCTGGCCCAATTTGCCCATTGGCCTTGGTCCATCATCATGGCCTCCTAATCATCCCCCTATCCTGATTGGCTTCATCACTCCATCTCCTCTCCACCAATCAGATGGTGTGTGATGGGCGTTCTGGAACAATATGGCTGCCATCACATCATCCAGGTAGACACTGCACATTGGTGGCAGTTGAGGAGATTCCCCACTTCTATATGTAAAGCACTGAGTACCCAGAAAAGCGCTATATAAATGCAACTAATTATTTTGCAACCCAAAAATGGAAATGGTCATCTCACACTCCTGTTGTTCCAAATCCATAACACTTTTGTTCCCAATCCAAAAGCACAGTTTATATTGTAAATAAAAGTCTATTAAGAGACCTCTTTAGTATTCTCTTTTTATCTCAATTTATATAGATTTAGTTTAGATTTAGTTTTTATTTGATCTGTTAATGAATGTTTTGAAGCATCAGTATTTTAGGTGAATATCATGTCAATGTGTTTCTAAGACGAACAAAAGTCTTATGGATTTGGAACAACATTTAATTTTTTGAATGTATTTTTTTTTATTTAACAATTAATGTATGTGATTTAAGCTACCCATTTTAATTAATTAATACATTTTAATAGTTATATATATATATAACTATTAAAATGTATTAATTAATTAAAATATTGAATATATATATATATATATTCATTTTGTAATGTTAATAATGCTTCAGCTTGTTATTATTAAATCTGGCACTATGAATATTGCTGGCTCTGTGGTAATATGCTTCTGTTCATACACATTGTCATACAAGAGTCATTTTGGATAGAAGTGTCTGCTAAATGCAAGAATCTTAAGAGTTATTATTAAAAATATTATTAATCAGTTTATTATTTAATTAAACGTTGAAGTAACGTTCACATTATGAAAGTTATTTTTAAAAAATGCTACAGAGTCTGTGGGTTGGCTAAGAGTCTACAAGAAGGGTTTACAATGGTTAAAAGCCCTGTTTTTCACACATCAGATTCATAACTACATGCACACAAAAAATAAATCGAAACACCCACGAAATATGATTTCAGTTCAGGCTCCACTTCATTGCTTCATGCTCTAATGAAGTAATTCAAAGTGCATGACTACATTTGCTAATAGTGTCAAACGACCCAGCTAAAGTGCCGCGTTTCAATACAGTTCAACTACCGAGTGAAAAAGCAATGAAACATGGCCTGATGTCGTCAAAAGCAAGAGTTTATTAGTGAGGTCAGCGGCAGGTCTACTTTCTTTCAGCTAGTGCATTAGAGCCACAAGCATTCAGCACTTACTTCCCCTCAGGGTACAACTCCTCATAGAAGGCTTCTCCTCTAATGAACGGGAGAGCGAAGGGAGACAGAAAAAACAGGATGGAGAAAAAAGGAAAAGGAGCAAAAATAACAATAGAGAGAAAGAGTGGGAGGAGCACAACAAAGAACACAACAGTGTCCATTAAAGCAGCCTGACTTAAAGTGAATGGAGGCTGTCCGCTGATCTCCACTACTGCACTCTGAAATATCAACACTGAAATAAAGCTGTACATTTACAATCCCTTAGTGAATAATTACAGAGTGAGACAGCAGCTTATATGTGAGAAATCTGCTGTCTCCTAAAGCCAGTACTACAACAATGCAGACTTGGGAAACGGGAAAGATAAAATTTAATTTGGGGGTGGGGGGTATATGAAAAAGGATTGAGGCAGAGCCACAGGGCTGGGATTTGATCGCCAAAAACAATAATTGCACACATTTTTCAGAGCAGGAGGGAAATAAGGAAAGGCATTACTAACTTGTCAAGAACTTCCATCTGTGGAATGACAAAGGAGAAGAAAAAAAGACAAGGAGAGAAAATTGTTTAGAAATAAATCACAAAGAAGAATAAACAGCATGTGGAAAGACACGATGCAGAGACAAACAAAGCAAACTGTGGGTTTCTAGAGGTGAAAAACAGCAGCATGCTTTAAGTAACAGCAGAAAAAATGAATTGTACCTCCTATTAAATTAGTTAAACGTTTCTATTCTGTAACCTTTAATATGCTTTCGTTATTAAAAATATCCCTGAACCTTAAAGGCGGGGTAAGTGATATCTGGTAACCGTTGTTGATATTTCAAATCACCAAAACAAACACGCCCCTACCCCCAAAAGGGTCTCGGCCCTATTTGGATAGCTCCGCCCCACACGTAGGTAACCCAGGCAACGACTATGGCAGAATCTGTGTGTAACTAATCCTGGTCGAATATTCAACGAAAAAGTCACCCCTCCATCACAAAAACACAAACCGTTCTCATGAACAATTCGATAGAACACGAGCCGACAGTCCAACTAACGACATATTACAATTATGACCATATTAGAGTTATAGCGATCACAAAACACAAACCGTTCTCATGAACAACTCGATAAAGTTAGTAGGCTATACAAGCTTGATAGTCCAGCTAACGACATAAATTACAATTATGACCAGATGGGTAATATAGATGTAAAGACGAAACAAACATACCGGTATATAAGGAGTATAGTATCTTACCTATCAAACACATTTTGTGAGCTGACTCTTGAAACACTGAGGGGGTTTAGATGCTCCATACGGTGTGGAAATGAACGGGTCTTTGTCATTGTTGAAGTGAGCCACAATGCGATCGGAAATGGACAAACAAGCGAACCTGACACAAAAGCATATTTAAGCAAAAGCCAGCATTTATTAGTTCTTTCTTGGCTAATGTCGGTCCTGTGTGACTCGTATGTTTTGAATAATGACGTGCACTGGGCCTCTCTTCTCACCATACACACGCCCCTTACCTGCTGATTGGCTACAAGTTTGTTATTCCACTTGGCCAGAGTCCTTTTTCTAAAACGGTTTTGAAATAACACTTACCCCACCTTTAAGTCAAACATGACAGCAACTATACTATAAAAATTATTTTAAAAATAAGTTACCTGGTTTCCATAAAATTTTGAGTTCATTATTTTTGAGTAATTTTTGAGAAGCGACAACCTTTATCCAAATATTATTTAAAAGATTTTATAAGCATATTGGGTAATTGTGTGTTTTATTTGTGATGACACAGTGAAACATGTAAACATGGAAAACTGCTATTTTCATGATTTATCACATTTTTAATGTGGTTCAGATAAAATAATATTTTGAGTTTCTACACTGTAATTTTATTTTTGTTGGTTTAACTTATAGTAACCTGGTTGCCTTACAATTTTGAGTTTATTGAAATAAAAAATTTGAGTTGATACAATGGTTTAATAAATATAAACTCAAAATATTATTGCATCTGAACCAAAATCTGCTAAATCATCAAAATAGCAAGTTTCACTGAGTCATCACAAATAAAACACACACAATTACCCAATATGCTTACAAAATCTTTTAATAATATTTTAATAAAGGTTGTCAATTCTCAAAAATGTTCAGTGTATTAACCACACACAGTTTCTTTCATGTAAATCTTAGAGTAATATTGCATCCACCATATCTCCGAAAAATCTTTAGTTTTATTATATTTATAAAAGAAAGATACGCTGTACAGTCTTTCCAAACAAAGCGAGCAGATGGAGGCGTATTGTGTGGGGCGGAGCTAAAAAGTCAGGAGTGCGCGCAGCTATTGGGTTGAGAACGACTGAAAGCTGACATCATTAGAAAACGTGGAAAAAAAGTTTTCCTAAATAAACGAAAGATATCAATCAGATTCAGCCATACATATATGATCCAGAATCAGATACAGAGGCTGAAATTGAAGAGAAGCAACAGCAACAAGGACTACAAGGACGTCTCTATGTGGTAACGTTATGTACTGTAACTGTTAATATTTGCTTAGCGGCTTAGATTACCAATTTCTACTTTCATTATGTTGCAGTCATTTTTTTTTATTAGCCCATTTTTAAAGGTTTTTAGGAGTGTACATTGCATGCTCCATTGATCAATTAACTATACGTGGTCATATTGTTTTGACGTGCACTTGTGTGCTGATAGCCAGCAACATTTGAAGCAGTTTTGCTCACCACCTGCGGTTACAACACATGACCATGAACCTTTATCGTTTTGACTGAACTGGGCCTTGTTTATAAAACAATCCTCGCCGAAATGTAGAGAACAAACTGAACAGGGTGGTCTTGCCCATGCCCAGACAACCAAAAAAACACTGCTTTGGTAACATTGTTGATTTTGTGAAGTTCTATTACAGATGATTTCGCTAAAGCTGAGCAAAGCGTGTTGTGGGGCGTGCTTCTCTCGCTTTGGTCGAAGTGCATACGCGAGAGAAGTGCTGTATTTTTGGCACCGAAATACTCAAACATCCAACTTATTTTTTTAAAACTTTGTCCATTTTTAGCACGGGTTCCAAGTCTTTAAAGGGTTAGTTCACCCAAAAATGAAAATTGTGTCATCATTTACTCACCCTCAAGTTGTTCCAAACCTTTAGGAGTTATCTGGAAGATATTTGGAATAATGTTTGTAGGTATAATAGACCAGGCAGATAGAGCAACCATTGACTACCATAGTAGGGAAAAAAACACTATGGTGTTCAATGGTTGGTCTCTCTGCTTGGTTACAAACATTCTTCCAAATATCATTGTTTGTGTTCAGCAGAAAAAAGAAACTCCTACAGGTTTGAAACAACTTGAGGGTGAGTTAATGATGACGGATTTTTAATTTATGGGTGAACTATTCCTTTAACTGAAAAAGCTCAGTATGCATGAAATCCTCAAACTTCTGAACAGTCGTATATATTACGAAATATATAATATCTGTGATATAATATTAAAATAATATTTTTGATTTGAACGCTAGGCATTTTTCATTTCTCTAAGTTGGTACCATTCCACAAACACTGCAAGCATTAGTGCCCCTTAGAGTGAAGAGTTGTAAAAACAAGCTTGTAGGCGTGCGGTGCTGTAAACATGCTCAGAATGCCGAAGTGACCGAGGTCTCCATGTTCTCTGGAGTTCAGACAGTGCTGGATCGCAAACACACATTCAGTACACACCAGCAGCCGAGCTCTGATTCCGCCTCCTTCCCTTCACTACATCCAGAGCTTTCTGCTATGGTTCTTAGCAGCAGAAAATATTCTCACAATCCTACTGAAGTTCAAGTCTTATTCACCATTTTGAATAAAAAAAAATCACCATCATGCAATTTGTTTGTGAGGAAACTTGTGTTAAGGTGGATTCATACAGGAGCCTTTCCAAGTAAGGCTGTTAAGTAATTCAGCACCAGGGCCGTAACGGCACTTTGAGGGCTCAGCAGATTTTATGGGAGGGTCTGGACTCTATAAACAGCAACAGATAACATCAAGCCCTGGCCTAAAGACAGATTTCAACCTTCTCGACCTGGTCAGATCAACACCTTCACAAACTCCTTCATGTGTTTATGAAATAAATAAATAAAAAGAACGGCACATTTTTATCGTCTTCAACTCTACCGGACATGACTGCTAACATCTGTTGTTTTGATCAGCTTAAATAAAAGTGCTCGTTAAAAATGCAGGACCTTGGCAGAAAAAAAGGTGCAGAAGGTCCCCGCAAAGGGATGATGAAGAGGTGGAGAGGAAAACAGATGAAGACGATGTGTTCGAGCAGATCCCAGAACAGTCTGGTCAACGGGGTGGCCATGCAACCGCCTGTTCCAACAAGGAAAACAGACGCAGCTGCTTAATGCCATGTTGTTTATTAGAAGCACGCACAATAAATCCAGGAAAAACACTAAAGACCAGGCTCTTGAACTCACAGACCCCAAACCTCACTTTGCAGGAACACAACAACGTATGTCAGCCTAAACTTTTACAGTTGGCCTGCACGATATTTCGAAATAGAATCGATATTGCAATGTCAAATCATACACTGCATTTTAAATTAAATAAATATAAGCTCTACCGTCACCCAAATAAACTATAAATACCATATATACCCAAATATAAGACTAGGTTTGTGTACATAAAATACGCTGAAACATGGGGGTTCATCTTATATTCGTGATATAGACAAAATCACAGGGGAGGGACAGTAGAGGGCACCAACACGATAGGCTACGTAATTAGTGACAGTGTTATAAATTAGTTTAATGTGTAGCATAAAGGTAGCCTATCTAGACGCAGCAAACCCTAGCGGCAGCAAATCTGCCGCAAGTATCATCTAGCAACTTAATACAGCTCTGAGACGTAAAAACCAAACTCTGGTCAGGCCAATCACATCGTGTATAGAGTCGGTGGGCGGGTCTTAACATAGTGACGGCAGAGTTGCGCTCGCGTGCTACTAGTAAACACAGAAACTGGCGAACGGCGGTCTTTCAAATCAGCTTTGACCGCGACGCTGGAAGACTTGGAGTTAAGCTTTTCTCTGAGAAAAGAACAAAGAACGGCATTTAAGTCATTTTTAAAAAGGGAAGATGTGTTCGGAGTTTTGCCGACGGGATACAGTGAATGTTTAATCTCTCAATGAGCTCCGCTTCACGTTGCTCTGGTTGGTTGTAGCTCTATCCTATTGCGTGCAGAGGGAGTTTGAAAGACAACCGTTTATCCCGCACCTCAGATTGAGCCCTGTCAATGGTGAGTTTCCAGACCAAACATCTTGATGTGGGGCTGGCTTGTCAGGCAAGCATAAAAGCCCATTTGCACTGCTTTTCTTATTGCAACCCCACAGTTTGGTTTGTTTCAAGACTTTAATGTCAGATGTGTTTGAATAAAAGCAGATGGTAATTTTCTATCTATCTTCACAGTACTACAATTGCATACATACATAGGCCTAAATAATTATTGTATTTTTGTGAAAAGGTTATTCGTTTTTCTCACTCATTCATTCATTCATTTCTGAACTCATTGACATAGTGAACTTTATTTTGTGACAAACTAATCGGTTTAAAATGTTTTTTTTTTTTCCAATGAATTATCAGTAGAAATTTTCAAATAAAAATATTTTCTGTTGAAAACCAGATTTTTTTTTTTTTTTACAAAATCTTTTTCCCAAAAACAAGTCTGGAAAATGGTGGGGTCGTCTTATATTTAGGGTCGTCTAATATTCGGGTATATATAGTATTTTAACAGATTTCTTATTTTGTTTAAAATATTATTTAATAATAAATAATAATAATATTGTGATTTATATTGAATTGGTTAAATACAATGGGACTGTGTCCTGTGGAAGTGGAAAGGTTTTTTTTACTCAGTTCACTATGGTTACTTAAAGAGGCTTCTGTTAGTTTTTGTAAAGAGTACACTCAAGTTAACCCTTAAGTGTCATCCCCCTTTTTGAGAATAGACATGAAAATGCACCATTCAAACTCAAATGGTTGTAATTCAAGAATGATAGTTTTAAAGTTATAAAGAAGACACTCCGCAGATATTTTTTTTTAAAGTAAAAGCACTTTAAAAAATTAAAGTATTTAGAAGTTATGGAAGTTTAATTCAAATGTACTGTACTACATTTTATTTTATGTAAAATATATTTTTTCCAAAATCTGTTTTACTCTAAAATCAAAATTAAAGCCATATATCTAACCAAGTTGTGTCCAAATTTGAAGTTGATCTCAAATTTTTGTTCCAATTAAATTTTGTTTAGGCGCTGTACCAAAAAAATCCAGCGGGTATCACTTTTTTACTTTTTTTTTTTAAGAATACATTTATGTCAAAACATCACTTCTATCACAAAAATAGTCACCAGATGGTACCTCGAGATTTAGACCCTTCTGACAATATCTTTTTTTGTCAAGATAACAAAAGAATTTGAGGAGCCTGCCAAAATAATTAAAAAGTACTGTTTCCATGGTAACGCAACACTTATTTAAAAACGGTTTTCACAAGATGGATTTTGAGTTTGTAAGCTTTCAAATGATACCTAATTTATGATGGCTAGTGAAATATGTGACATTAAAATAAATGCTAACAATTAAAATCTTCAGGAGTAAAAATCATTTTGAAACTTTTAACTACCAGATTATTTTTAGTTTTAGATTATTTTCCAGCTTCTTACAAGAAAAACACCAAACTAATTTTTGAATGTGGCTATTCAAGTCATGAGTTAAACATTCAAGTATTTCTTCATATTGCAACATACATCTCATATATATATAAGTATACACACGCACACAGACACATGCAGTATATCACGTAAAAATGTATCACAATTTCAGAGCTAGCATCCAGACAACTTGCGTTGAGCATGAAAACTGAGACCTGTGGGCGTTCTTACCCATCACTGAGGTATTGCTGCATCATTAGAAACATGCGGTCTTGGGTATGACGAGGCTCATTATTGTGGACTAAGCTCATAAAGCAGGTCCTGTGGCGATCAAAGCCTGCTTTAAAGATTATGAGCCTGAGTCTCGGTCAGAGACTGGCTGGCTGGTCACCTACCCATTGTGAGGCTGCGGCGAGCTGCTGGGCACCTGCGAGTTGAAGTTAAGCTTGGGGGCGTACGACACCGGCTTGATGACAGGCCCCTTGCTACCATTGCCAGAGGCTGCGGAGAACGGCCGCGCCATCTTGTTTATGGCTGTGCTCGGCGCAAACGAGTACTTGGGCTGACTGGATGCGGGTGCGAGTGAATCCTGAGTGTGGAGAAAGACAGTGCAAAAGCAACACCATGCATGTCAGATCATGCGCGCACACACATACACGCAATTTCATAAACACTAGTGGAACCACAGGTGAATGCACAATCCCAGATAAGGTTTAATAGTTAATCCTCTCCAAATGAGAGGATTAACTAGGGGTTAAAGGTGTGAATTGTCTTTATGTCTTCTCACAGCAAATTACTTGCACAGTGAAAGTGGAGGAGGATTGTTTGAGAAGTGTGAACACACCCTGGTCACAAAAATGTATCTTGAGATCAGACCATGGCCCACCTCCTTCGATTTGGCTGTACCCTGCACTTGAATGTGTTTGAAAGGAAAAGTATAACTGTCCCATATGACTAGAATTCTAACAGGCACTGTTGCAGAGACGCATGCTATGATCTACTGCAGCCACACGAGGGCACAATTTCTTCTGTTCAAATTCAGTTTTGTTTAGGTTTGCATTATGGAAGGAGATAAGATCTGATTAGTTATTAATACAAAGTTTTTCACCTGCCAACATTTCACTGCTGAACCTCCCATAAAATTGCATTATACAATTGTTTAGCACAATTATTTCTATTAAACATTTCTTTAAAAGTAATTTAAGGTAATATGCAAGTATTGTACCACAAATAATATGAAAAAACAAATACACAATTTGTTAAGCTTTTAATTTTAATTTTTTTTCCTATTAGGCCAATTTGCAAATGGCCTAATAGGATAATGTACATTCAGTCTGGGTTTGTGCATTCTGTAGCAATGCAAATTCAATCAAATCAAAAAGTGCTGAAGGGAAGTTAAGCAAGACAAAAAGAGAGATAGACAATAGAATCAGACAATCAAATAGACAAACCACCAAACCTTTCGCAACATAGGTGCAACCAGTACATGAACGCTAACAGAGCAATGAAACTTACATGAGATAAAGCATTATGCATTTGAGTGAAATCACACTAGCTGAAAGCTGAAACAATTATGTGTGTGTGTGTGTGTGTGTGTGTGTGTGTGTGTGTGTGTGTGTGTGTGTGTGTGTGTGTGTGTGTGTGTGTGTGTGTGCGCGCCTGTTTATGTGGTTTATGAGGACACAAATTTGTATAACTACATGGGTAGTACACTGGTATTACACTATACATGTGGTTTATGAAGACATATCAAATGTCCTCACATTTCAAATAGCTTTAAAAACATACTAAATTATGTTTTTTAAGAAAGTAAAAATGCAGAATGTTTACTGTGATGGGCAGGTTTAGGGGCAGGGGCAGTGTAAGGGGACAGAAAATACGATTTGTACCGTATAAGAACCATTATGCCTTTTGAGAGTCCCTGTAAACCACATAGACCAACGTGTGTGTGTGTGTGTGTGTGTGTGTGTGTGTGTGTGTGTGTGTGGGTGTGTGTGTGTGTGTGTGTGTAGTACTGAAGTATTCAGAGCAGCTGAGAACTTGAGAACAGATCTAAATGTGTTTCTTCAGATATCAGGAGCTGGTTGAGCGGTCTTGCGAAAGCTTTGCAGTTCTGTCAGACAGAAGAGAGAAAGGATAGCCGTCTTACCTTCTGCTCTCCTCCGGCAGTATGAAAAGCTCTGCAGAGAGAAAATTAGAGATTTAATTCACTTAAGCTCATTCATAAAATTACTAATTTCACTGCTGTGTTTAAAATGTTAACTAAAAGAGTCTAATGGATGAGCAGCCATTCGTGCCAAATTCACCAAGTCTCATGTGAGTTTAGGGCTGCAGCTATCGATTCTTTTTGTAATCGATTAATCTACCACTTAATCGATCGATTAATCGATTAATCGGATAATAATTACTTTTTCTTTATTAAAGAGCAATAAGAGACAATAAGACGGGTATCTTAAAATTAACATCTAATTTGTCTTCTTTTTAGAAAAATTAAGTTTTATTGCTGAAATTGCATACATTAATAACTGTGAAACTAAACAATTTTAATGCATACAATTGCCATATTATATTAAATAAAAATCTATTTCAAATTACTTTAAAAAGGTAAACATAGTTCAATCTAAAACTAAACCTACAACCAATAAATCTAAATAGTAGTAATATAAATAACAATAATGCCAATATAAATAATATAAATATTCTATAAATTCTATATAATATAAATATTCTAATATTCTATAAATATTCTATAAATAATATAAATAACTAAACATTGTATTTATGTTGTGAAACTTAACTTTCATGTTTCAGCTTCAGCTCAGGCATGACATGAGCATTTACTGTCTTATTTACTCCTTTACTGGAGCAAAACATATTGGACAGGTTAACTTGGAACAAGAGATGTGCGGATCAGCTCTATCGGCACCGAATCAGCTGTTAGAAGCAAACCATCCACCCGCACCCGATCGTCACATATTAGCTACACTGAAGTAGGTTGCTAAACAAAACAAAAAAAAATATTTTGGCAAAATTACATTTACATAAACCAGGGTCGACAACCTATACATCACACGGAGGAATAACCGCTAGAACGTGATCAAACGCGAGATATGTTTAATTCAGATAAAGTACATCACACATGCTGATCTTTTGAGCTAATCATTCATCATTGTAACACAGCTTGCTTTAAGTTAGTAGCTATACATATGATTAAAGTGTGATATTTAAATTACACAAATCAATGAAAGCACGCAGCTCTGAGCTCTGAAAGCACGAGCGCTGCTAATCACACACACACACACACACACACACACACACGCGCGCGCGCGTTACAGCTTGTTCTGATATTTGTTGCGCCTAGTATTGAGAACATCTAATGGTGCATTTCGAAGATATTATCAAGTAGGATATATAAAGTCTCATTAAAGATTTCACACACATCACAATGACGGTGATCCATGTGCAAAGCTGCAAACTCATCGAGTTCATGTGTTTGGAGTTGCTCGTATCTCCTCAGCTGACGCGTGAACTGCCGCAAATGAAACTTAAATGTTCAGCGTCACATCCTGAAGCTCAACACACAGGTGTCTTCATTTAAACAGCGATATTAAATGATATTACCAGTGCTGATGCCCGCCCGCTCTCTCTCTCGCATTGCGGTCTTTGATCTCGACATGAGCTGAAAACGAAAGTTAAAGAACGACACGCATTCATTGTGTTTTAGCGTGATATGAGAGTTCTGCGTCTTTATTAAAATCAACATATTAACGATTTCTCTCATCCACCTGCAATGTTTGGGATGTTTACGCACCTGAACCGCGGATATAACCGCAATCCGCTCATACTCCGAGTCCTTACACAAAAAATGTCTTTATCCAATATCTGTGTGTAGTTAAATGGACTAAGCGAAGCGTCGAGGCAGATGATTTTGCCTCGAGGATTTTTTTAATTCGATTAACTCGAGTTACTCGATGAATCGTTGCAGCCCTATGTGAGTTAAATCGGTTCTTTCTGGCTCCAAATCCCATTTTATCAGTCCGAATGGAATGCTGCAGCTGTATGAGTGAATTAATGCCTGATAGTTGTCCAAATGTTTTTCAATAGACACATGTGACTCAAACAAGTGGAATTGCAATGAATCAGATGTCGATAAAAAAAAAAAAAAAAAAAAAAAAGAGTTCTGGTTATTGACAGTAAAAACTATGGAAGCTTGTTTTTTGCAAAACATTTAAAAAAATATTGGAACTTTTTTCTCAGATTTGTGAGCTTGCATCTCACAATTCTGACTTTATTTCCCCTCAGAATTACGATATAAATGCACAATTGCAAATTATGTTATATTAAGTCAGAATTGTGAGATATAAAGTCAAGATTTGTTTCACTGTATCACTGTACTCAAAATAATCTCTGTAATATGTATTAAACTGAACCGTCTAGGTTAGTTAGACTAGGCTGAAAAAAAATGTTGCATTCCATCAGTGACCTCCCTATGAGTCTGCATTTCCTGTGCCTATACACCACTTCCTGTGACAGAGGTGGTATCCTTTTGCACAGTGGCTTGCTTACAGATAAAAAGCTCAGAGAGAAAATAGCACATCCAGGCCATTTTACAAGAGTGATAAGGTCCAGGAAATGGATATTATATAGAGCTGCAATATATTATATTGTGTATAGGCAATATTTTTTACTGCAAGCAAAATAAATCAACTAATTGTTGAATTAATTAGTACACTTTTGCAATGTTTCCCTAAAACATATTATACCGGTTTTTCTTCAGTTTGTAACAAAAAATGAAAGTTTAAATAAAAAATTAAAAAATATTCAGAAAATAACCATGACATTGAATTTGCATGTCATATTATATACATTACAAACATATATTTTGAGACAACATGTATTACACAACCTAAAACAGTAGTTAAACGAAAAAGGCCTGCTACTGACTTTTGACTAATAGTCTGTGTGGCCTATCTAATGTCAGCTGACAAGTAAACCTGTTTCAGTGGCAAGAGCAAGCTATTGCATTTCAACCAAGGTTTACAAAGACAAACACATTGAGACAAATCAATTCTGATTTCACATTGAACTTAATGCTTTAAACAAACACTTCACTAACCAAAACACACAGGAAGGGCAAACTAGGACAACAATCTAAAGCAACAAAGCTAAAAAGAGACTTTGTGTTTCAAAGAACCCTTGCAAACCACAATTGAAGAGGTTGCCCAAACAGCTATGTAAACCAAAACGACACCACCCTCTGTAATAAAAGTACATCCTGGAGTAAATACAGACATGTTCAGACATTTGTTTTCAAGTATGCCTTTGCATGGGATGAAAACACTAATTTATCTGTGAGACAACAACAGACAGATAAACTGACATGTCTGACAACCAAAGCACCCAAAATAATAGTCAAGATACTAGTCATCTAGCAGCATACTGGGCAAAGGGGTAATTATGAACATTGATAAATTGATGTTTCCACAGTTATGATGTCACAACAAACTCCCAAAAATGTCAAGAAATGACATTTAACTATCAGCGACATGACTCACGAGGACACACCCACTTTCCCTCACACCACCAATCGGCTCTCTGTCCCACAGCATTCCAAAGTAGGGGCCTGTGACAAAGAGCTGTCTGGAGATTCGGCTAGACTCTACATCCAGCAACATTTCATGACAGATCCGACCTCATTCATTTATGTCCTCCCTCATACCAGGGGACGTTATAAAGAGAATGGCAACCCCTCTCTGACCTGAAACAGCTTTCATATCCAGATGGATCTCCCTAAGAAATGTATGCATCATATTTCACTCCAAAATCCCCAAAAAGAGGAAATTATAGTAGTTTGCATAAAGAAAATGAAGCCTAATTTAGGACTATTTAAGACTAATTTTCTCAGAAATGTTCACACCAAGAAATGTTTTTTTGCTAAATGAAGAAGAAAGAAAGAAAGAAAAAAGGAAAAACCTCTTTGGAATGTAATACAAAAGAGTCAGTCGTTGCCTTGGGTAACACACAATATATATATATATGTATGTGTGTATATATACATACATATATATACATATATACATATATATATATGTATATGTATGTGTGTGTGTGTATATACACATACTATATAGTATACTGGTACTATATAGTACAGTGAACTCATTGCCATGTTCAAGAAACCAATTTGAAATGATTCAAGCTTTGTGACATGGTGCATTATCCTGCTGGAAGTAGCCATCAGAGGATGGGTACATGGTGGTCATAAAGAGATGGTCAGAAACAATGCTCAGGTAGGCCATGGCATTTAAACGATGCCCAATTGGCACTAAGGGGCCTAAAGTTTGGCAAGAAAACATCCTCCACACCATTACACCACCACCACCAGAAGCCTGCACAGTGGTAACAAGGCATGATGGATCCATGTTCTCATTTTGTTTACGCCAAATTCTGACTCTACCATCTGAATGTCTCAACAGAAATCGAGACTCATCAGACCAGGCAACATTTTTCCAGTCTTCAACTGTCCAATTTTGGTGAGCTTGTGCAAATTGTAGCCTCTTTTTCCTATTTGTAGTGGAGATGAGTGGTGCCCGGTGGGGTCTTCTGATGTTGTAGCCCATCCGCCTCAAGGTTGTGTGTGTTGTGGCTTCACAAATGCTTTGCTGCATACCTCGATTGTAACGAGTGGTTATTTCAGTCAAACTTGCTCTTCTATCAGCTTGAATCAGTCGGCCCATTCTCCTCTGACCTCTAGCATCAACAAGGCATTTTCGCCCACAGGACTGCTGCATACGGGATGTTTTTCCTTTTTCACACCATTCTTTTAAAACCTAGAAATGGTTGTGCGTGAAAATACTCAGACCGGCCTGTCTGTCACCAACAACCATGCCACGCTCAAAATTGCTTAAATCACCTTTCTTTCCCATTCTGACATTCAGTTTGGAGTGCAGGAGATTGTCTTGACCAGGACCACACCCCTAATGCATTGACACAACTGCCATGTGATTGGTTAATTAGACAATTGCATTAATGAGAAATTGAACTGGTGTTCCTAATAATCCTTTAGGTGAGTGTATATTATATACACACATATATATATATACACATATTATATATATATATATATATATATATATATATATATATATATATATATATATATATATATATATATATATATATATATATATATATATATATAAATATATATATATAAATATAAATATATAAATATAAAATATATATTATATATATATATATATATATATATATATATATATATATATATATATATATATATATATATTTATTTATTTATTTATTTTTTAAAGATACACTTTAATACGTTACTATTTATTCAAAATTTTCAAGCACCACGTAATAAAATTGTGCTGCTGCACCCATGGTATGGCAGCAAAGTCCCTTGTATTATTACGCAGGAATGAGAGTATAATCCCTAGCCATAGCTGTCTAGAATAATCACAACTTTTCATTTTGACATGATGACAGTAACAATATGATGGACATACTGTAGTAAGTCTCAATTTAATTCTTATTATATATAGAACTTTCTTTTTTAACAGTCGCAAAGTAAATTAAAATTCAACTGTAGAGTCTACTCAGACCGTACACACCGTCTTGACAGTTTTCATGAGATTTGCCAGTGAAAATAGACAAACAGTTTTACATATAAATAATGGAGTCATGGACATACTGTTTGAGCCAAGCCAGGTTTTATCCAGGGAGTTATTCTCATAACTCAAATGCAAGTTTGTCTCCCTCGTCTTCACTTAAACAGGCCATTAACAACCGCTACATGCGCTTACCTATGTGATGACATACAAATTACTGTACACCTAAAAAAGGAAGAAAACCACATTCATAACTGTGGTTTGGCCCATTAAACAGGCTCTTCATCATCGTGTGTTGATCACAGGGACGGTTTAAATGACAGAGCAGGAAGGAGTGCATCTGTCACTCTGCAGCTTCGCTCCTCTTTTCCCATTACTCATCTCTTAACCACAGCCATGAGACTTTTTCCACCAGTAGCTCCTGTTCTGTTTGAGGGCAGTAAGGTCCATTTCAAACATTCCTTTTTTGGGCCCTTTCTGCAGCTTCCCAATAGGAGTGCAATATAAGCGATTTGAGAATTGTGTCCTGAGGCATTAGAGTTTTCTGAAAAGTGAAGGGCAACTCAAGTCACGGAATTAGCACTCCGTCTCCAGCTTATCTATTCAACCTTTAGCCCAGGGTCATCTGAGCCATCGGACGGTTATTATATGGCATGAGAGAGAATTTAGACAATTTGTTCTATGCTGTAAATACCTGCCTTAAAACCTATTTGCACAACACAATAGGCCTGAAGATATAGAGGACATTTAATTCAGCTTAAATGCCACACAAGGTCCCATGCCAAATTATCAACACAATTGCTATGGCAACGGGCAAAAGACCCTTTCATTTGGAGTCATGTTGCAGCTTGAAAGATCTGCACTCTAGACACAATTTTGGGCCAAATTAGACTGAATTAGAAACCGTTTAAAAGTCACATTTTCAAAACAACAGACCAAAAAAATTAGATGATAAAATATCAAGAGCATAAGAGTGGCTTCCCAGCTTTTATGTTGCCTTGGTTTTCAAGTATTTTTCCCATTGATTTTTCATTCATGCATCTGGAAGATGTTTTACCCACAGCAGATTTACAGTGCATCAGTCTGTGTGATATTCTCTGAGATTCAAGCCTATGATCCGGGTTCTGCTAGACTAGCACTATGATTTTCAAACCTAGCCACATATTTTACACAGACATAAAAAACCCTAAAGAGTTCTAAGAACCAACCAGTTCCAAGATAAATCATAACATATGACTCAAAAAAAGTTTTTATGTGCTAACATAATGCATTTCATGTTACTTTAATAATAGTGATATACTTATGTGTAATTTTTATAATTGTATTTATTTCTATTTAGCTATTTTATTACTGTTTTAGTTTTTTTGTAATTTGAAGTGCTTTATCTTATCTTATCTTATCTTAAAAGACAAAAAATGTAATCTAATATTTATATTATTTGATTTCATTATTGCTTTATTTCAAAAAAGAATATGATTAACAATAATAACAACAATAGGTTCAATAAAAGAGTATCAATAGTGCTACACCAACACCAACAGTGCTACACCAATCTTAAAGCTTGTTTGTTTTAAAAGTTGTTGTCACTAAAAAAAAAAAAAAAAAAAAAAAATTATAGAGAAAATGTATGGTATTTTTCACATCTGGAGTCTTGCTGTT